>NW_027480550.1:660866-991299 GCF_051401765.1 Calliopsis andreniformis | reverse complement strand
TCCTCAATCCTCAGTCCTCAATTCTGAATCCTCAATCCTCAATTTTCAATCCTCATTCTTCAATCCTCAATACCCAATACTCAATCTTCAATCCTCAATCCTCAATCCTCGATTCTCAATACCCAATCCTCAGTCCTCAGTCCTCAAACCTCAATCCTCAAACCTCAGCCCTCATCGTCAATCCTCAATCCTCAATCCTCGATATTCAATCCTCAATACTCAATCTTCAATCCTCAATCCTCAATTCCCAATCCTCAATCCTCAATCCTCAATCTTCAATCCTCAATCCTCAATCTTCAATCCTCAATCCTCAATTCTCAATCCTCAAGCCTCAATCTTCAATCCTCAATACTCAATATTCAATCCTCTATCCTCAATCCTCAATCCTCAATCCTCAATCCTCAATCCTCAATTTTCAATCCTCAATACTCAATCTGCAAACCTGAATCCTCAATCCTCAATCCTCTACCCTCATTCTTCAATCCTCAGTACCGAATCCTCAATCTTCAATCCTGAATCCTCAATCCTCAATTCTCAATCCTGAGTCCTCAATCCTGAATCCTCAATCTTCAGCCCTCAGTCCTCAACAATCTGTTGTCAATCCCCGATCCTCAGTAGAATATGCTCAATTCACAGTTTTCAATACTCACTACTCAATCTGCAAACTTCAGATCTCTATCAACAAACATCAATTCTCATCACTCAACCCTCAATACTCAGTCCCCAATCCTCAATCTTCAAACCTAAATCCTCAATCCTCAATCATCAATCCTCAATCCTCAATCCTCAATACTCAATCTTCAATCCACAACCCCCAATCCTCAATCTTCAATCATCAATACTCAATCCTCAATCCTCAATGCTCAATCGTCAATCTTCAATACTCAATCCTCAATCCTCAATCCTCAGTCCCCAAACCTCAATCCTCAATCTTCAATTCTCAATACACAATCTTCAATCCTCAATCCTCAATACTCAATCCTCAATCCTCAATCCTCAATCGTCAGCCTTCAATCCTCAATACTCAATCTTCAATCCTCAATCCTCAGTCCCCAAACCTCAATCCTCAATCTTCAATCCTCAATACACAATCTTCAATCCTCAATCCTCAATACTCAATCCTCAATCCTCAATCCTCAATCGTCAGCCTTCAATCCTCAATACCCAATCCTGAATCGTCAATCCTCAATCCTCAGTCCTCAATTCTGAATCCTCAATCCTCAATTTTCAATCCTCATTCTTCAATCCTCAATACCCAATACTCAATCTTCAATCCTCAATCCTCAATCCTCGATTCTCAATACCCAATCCTCAGTCCTCAGTCCTCAAACCTCAATCCTCAAACCTCAGCCCTCATCGTCAATCCTCAATCCTCAATCCTCGATATTCAATCCTCAATACTCAATCTTCAATCCTCAATCCTCGATCCTCAATCCTCAATCCTCGATCCTCAGACCTCAAACATCAATACCCAAACCTCAGTACTCGTCCTCAATCCACAACACTCATTCCCCAATCGTCAATCTTCAATCATCAATATACAATCTTCAGTCCTCAATCCTCAACACTCAATCCTCAATCCACAATCCTCAATTTTCAATCCGCGATACCCAGTTCTCAATGTTCAATCCTCAATACTCAATCCTCAATCCTCAGTCCTCAATCCTCAATCCTCAATCCACAGTCCTCAGTCCCCAAACCTCAATCCTCAGTCTTCAATCCTCAATACTCAATCTTCAATCCTCATTCCTCAATACTCAATCCTCAATCCTCAATCCTCACACTTCAATCCTCAATACTCAATCTTCAATCCTCAATCCTCAGTCCTCAAACCTCAATTCTGAATCATCAATCCTGAATCCTCAATCTTCGGCACTCAGTCCTCAACAATCAGTTGTCAATCCTCAATTCTCTATAAAATATCCTCAGTTCACAGATTTCAATACTCAATACTCAATCTGCAATCTTCAAACCTCCATCCACAAACATCAATTCTCATCATTCAACCCTCAACACTCAGTCCCCAATATTCAATCCTCAATCCTCAATCCTCAATCCTCAATCGTCAATCTTCAATCCTCAATACTAAAACTTCAATCCTCAATCCTCAATCCTCAATCCTCAATCCTCATTCTTACATCCTCAATACCCAATCCTCAATCCTCAATCCTCAATCCTCAGTCCTCAATTCTGAATCCTCAATCCTCAATTTTCAATCCTCATTCTTCAATCCTCAATACCCAATACTCAATCTTCAATCCTCAATCCTCAATCCTCGATTCTCAATACCCAATCCTCAGTCCTCAGTCCTCAAACCTCAATCCTCAAACCTCAGCCCTCATCGTCAATCCTCAATCCTCAATCCTCGATATTCAATCCTCAATACTCAATCTTCAATCCTCAATCCTCAATTCCCAATCCTCAATCCTCAATCCTCAATCTTCAATCCTCAATCCTCAATCCTCAATCGTCAGTCTTCAATCCTCAATACTCAATCTTCAATCCTCAATCCTCGATCCTCAATCCGCAATCCTCGATCCTCAGACCTCAAACATCAATACCCAAACCTCAGTACTCGTCCTCAATCCACAACCCTCATTCCCCAATCGTCAATCTTCAATCATCAATATACAATCTTCAGTCCTCAATCCTCAATACTCAATCCTCAATCCACAATCCTCAATGTTCAATCCGCGATACCCAGTCCTCAATGTTCAATCCTCAATACTCAATCCTCAATCCTCAGTCCTCAATCCTCAATCCTCAATCCACAATCCTCAGTTCCCAAACCTCAATCCTCAGTCTTCAATCCTCAATACTCAATCTTCAATCCTCAATACTCAATCTTCAATCCTCATTCCTCAATACTCAATCCTCAATCCTCAATCCTCAATCGTCAGTCTTCAATCCTCAATACTCAACGTTCAATCCTCAACCCTCAATCCTCAATCCTCATTCTTCAATCCTCAATACCCAATCCTCAATCTTCAATCCTCAATCCTCCATCCTCAATTCTCAATCCTCAATCCTCAGTCCTCAACCCTCAATCTTCAATCCTCGATCCTCAATCCTCAATCCTCAGTCCCAAATACTCAATCTTCAATCTTCAATCCTCAACCATCAATCTTCAATACTCAATACTCGATCTTCAATCCTCAATCCTCAATCCTCAATCGTCAATCCTCATTCTTCAATCCTCAATACCCAATCCTCAATCTTCAATCCTCAATCCTCAATCCTGAATTCTCAATCCTCAATCCTCAATCCTCAGACCTCAAACATCTATATTCAAGCCTCATTCCTCGTCCTCAATCGACAACCATCAGTCCTCAATCCTCAATCTTCAATCATCAATATTCAATCTTCAATCCTCAATCCTCAATCCTCAATTCTCAATCCTCAACCGTCAATGTTCAATCCGCAATACCCAATCCTCAATCCTCAATCTTCATTCCTCAATCCTCAATCCTCAATCCTCAATCCTCATTCTTCAATCCTCAATACCCAATCCCCAATCTTCAATCCTCAATCCTCCATCCTCAATCCTCAGACCTCAAACATCTATATTCAAGCCTCATTCCTCGTCCTCAATCCACAACCATCAGTCCTCAATCCTCAATCTTCAATCATCAATATTCAATCTTCAATCCTCAATCCTCAATCCTCAATTCTCAATCCTCAACCGTCAATGTTCAATCCGCAATACACAATCCTCAATCCTCAATCCTCATTCCTCAATCCTCAATCCTCAATCCTCAATCCTCATTTGAAAATCCTCAATACCCAATCCCCAATCTTCAATCCTCAATCCTCAATCTTCAATTCTCAATCCTCAATCCTCAGTTCTCAGTCCTCAAACCTCAATCCTCAACCCTCAGCCCTCATCGTCAATCCTCAATCCTCAATCCTCAACCCTCAATCTTCAATCCTCAATACTCAATCTTCAATCCTCAATCCTCAATACTCAATCATCAATACTCAATTCTCAATCGTCAATCCACAATCCCCAATCCTTAATCTTCAATCCTCAATCCTCAACCCTCAATCGTCAATTCTCAATCCTCAATCCTCAGCCCTCAGTCCTCAATACACAATCTTCAATCCTCAATCCTCAATCCTCAATCCTCAATCCTCATTCTTCAATCCTCAATACCCAATCCTCAATCTTCAATGCTCAATCCTCAATCCTTAATTCTCAATCCTCAATCCTCAGTCCTCAGTCCTCAAACCTCAATCCTCAACCCTCAGCCCTCATGCCCAATCCTCAGTCCTCAATCTTCAATCCTCAATCCTCAATCCTCAATACCCAATCTTCAATCCTCAATCTCCAATCCTCAATCTTCAATCCTCAATCCTCAATCCTCAATCCTCAATCCTCATTCTTCAATCCTCAATACCCAATCCTCAATCTTCAATGCTCAATCCTCGATCCTCAATTCTCAATCCTCAATCCTCAGTCCTCAGTCCTCAAACCTCAATCCTCAACCCTCAGCCCTCATCCTCAATCCTCAATCTTCAATCCTCAATACTCAATCTTCAATCCTCATTCCTCAATACTCAATCCTCAATCCTCAATCCTCAATCGTCAGTCTTCAATCCTCAATACTCAATGTTCAATCCTCAAATCTCAATCCTCAATCCTCATTCTTCAATCCTCAATACCCAATCCTCAATCTTCAATCCTCAATCCTCCATCCTCAATTCTCAATCCTCAATCCTCAGTCCCAAATACTCAATCTTCAATCCTCAATCCTCAACCATCAATCTTCTATCCTCAATACTCGATCTTCAATCCTCAACCCTCAATCCTCAATCCTCAATCCTCACTCTTCAATCCTCAATACCCAATCCTCAATCTTCAATCCTCAATCCTCAATCCTGAATTCTCAATCCTCAATCCTCAATCCTCAGGCCTCAAACATCTATATTCAAGCCTCATTCCTCGTCCTCAATCCACAACCATCAGTCCTCAATCCTCAATCTTCAATCATCAATATTCAATCTTCAACCCTCAATCCTCAATCCTCAATTCTCAATCCTCAACCGTCAATGTTCAATCCGCAATACCCAATGCTCAATCCTCAATCTTCATTCCTCAATCCTCAATCCTCAATCCTCAATCCTCATTCTTCAATCCTCAATACCCAATCCCCAATCTTCAATCCTCAATCCTCAATCCTCAATTCTCAATCCTCAATGCTCAGTCCTCAGTCCACAAACCTCAATCCTCAACCCTCAGCCCTCATCGTCAATCCTCAATCCTCAATCCTCAACCCTCAATCTTCAAACCTAAATCCTCAATCCTCAATCATCAATCCTCAATCCTCAATCCTCAATACTCAATCTTCAATCCACAACCCCCAATCCTCAATCTTCAATCATCAATACTCAATCCTCAATCCTCAATGCTCAATCGTCAATCTTCAATACTCAATCCTCAATCCTCAATCCTCAGTCCCCAAACCTCAATCCTCAATCTTCAATTCTCAATACACAATCTTCAATCCTCAATCCTCAATACTCAATCCTCAATCCTCAATCCTCAATCGTCAGCCTTCAATCCTCAATACTCAATCTTCAATCCTCAATCCTCAGTCCCCAAACCTCAATCCTCAATCTTCAATCCTCAATACACAATCTTCAATCCTCAATCCTCAATACTCAATCCTCAATCCTCAATCCTCAATCGTCAGCCTTCAATCCTCAATACCCAATCCTCAATCGTCAATCCTCAATCCTCAGTCCTCAATTCTGAATCCTCAATCCTCAATTTTCAATCCTCATTCTTCAATCCTCAATACCCAATACTCAATCTTCAATCCTCAATCCTCAATCCTCGATTCTCAATACCCAATCCTCAGTCCTCAGTCCTCAAACCTCAATCCTCAAACCTCAGCCCTCATCGTCAATCCTCAATCCTCAATCCTCGATATTCAATCCTCAATACTCAATCTTCAATCCTCAATCCTCGATCCTCAATCCTCAATCCTCGATCCTCAGACCTCAAACATCAATACCCAAACCTCAGTACTCGTCCTCAATCCACAACACTCATTCCCCAATCGTCAATCTTCAATCATCAATATACAATCTTCAGTCCTCAATCCTCAACACTCAATCCTCAATCCACAATCCTCAATGTTCAATCCGCGATACCCAGTTCTCAATGTTCAATCCTCAATACTCAATCCTCAATCCTCAGTCCTCAATCCTCAATCCTCAATCCACAATCCTCAGTCCCCAAACCTCAATCCTCAGTCTTCAATCCTCAATACTCAATCTTCAATCCTCATTCCTCAATACTCAATCCTCAATCCTCAATCCTCACACTTCAATCCTCAATACTCAATCTTCAATCCTCAATCCTCAGTCCTCAAACCTCAATTCTGAATCCTCAATCCTGAATCCTCAATCTTCGGCACTCAGTCCTCAACAATCAGTTGTCAATCCTCAATTCTCTATAAAATATCCTCAGTTCACAGATTTCAATACTCAATACTCAATCTGCAATCTTCAAACCTCCATCCACAAACATCAATTCTCATCATTCAACCCTCAACACTCAGTCCCCAATATTCAATCCTCAATCCTCAATCCTCAATCCTCAATCGTCAATCTTCAATCCTCAATACTAAAACTTCAATCCTCAATCCTCAATCCTCAATCCTCAATCCTCATTCTTACATCCTCAATACCCAATCCTCAATCCTCAATCCTCAATCCTCAGTCCTCAATTCTGAATCCTCAATCCTCAATTTTCAATCCTCATTCTTCAATCCTCAATACCCAATACTCAATCTTCAATCCTCAATCCTCAATCCTCGATTCTCAATACCCAATCCTCAGTCCTCAGTCCTCAAACCTCAATCCTCAAACCTCAGCCCTCATCGTCAATCCTCAATCCTCAATCCTCGATATTCAATCCTCAATACTCAATCTTCAATCCTCAATCCTCAATTCCCAATCCTCAATCCTCAATCCTCAATCTTCAATCCTCAATCCTCAATCTTCAATCCTCAATCCTCAATTCTCAATCCTCAAGCCTCAATCTTCAATCCTCAATACTCAATATTCAATCCTCTATCCTCAATCCTCAATCCTCAATCCTCAATCCTCAATCCTCAATTTTCAATCCTCAATACTCAATCTGCAAACCTGAATCCTCAATCCTCAATCCTCTACCCTCATTCTTCAATCCTCAGTACCGAATCCTCAATCTTCAATCCTGAATCCTCAATCCTCAATTCTCAATCCTGAGTCCTCAATCCTGAATCCTCAATCTTCAGCCCTCAGTCCTCAACAATCTGTTGTCAATCCCCGATCCTCAGTAGAATATGCTCAATTCACAGTTTTCAATACTCACTACTCAATCTGCAAACTTCAGATCTCTATCAACAAACATCAATTCTCATCACTCAACCCTCAATACTCAGTCCCCAATCCTCAATCTTCAAACCTAAATCCTCAATCCTCAATCATCAATCCTCAATCCTCAATCCTCAATACTCAATCTTCAATCCACAACCCCCAATCCTCAATCTTCAATCATCAATACTCAATCCTCAATCCTCAATGCTCAATCGTCAATCTTCAATACTCAATCCTCAATCCTCAATCCTCAGTCCCCAAACCTCAATCCTCAATCTTCAATTCTCAATACACAATCTTCAATCCTCAATCCTCAATACTCAATCCTCAATCCTCAATCCTCAATCGTCAGCCTTCAATCCTCAATACTCAATCTTCAATCCTCAATCCTCAGTCCCCAAACCTCAATCCTCAATCTTCAATCCTCAATACACAATCTTCAATCCTCAATCCTCAATACTCAATCCTCAATCCTCAATCCTCAATCGTCAGCCTTCAATCCTCAATACCCAATCCTCAATCGTCAATCCTCAATCCTCAGTCCTCAATTCTGAATCCTCAATCCTCAATTTTCAATCCTCATTCTTCAATCCTCAATACCCAATACTCAATCTTCAATCCTCAATCCTCAATCCTCGATTCTCAATACCCAATCCTCAGTCCTCAGTCCTCAAACCTCAATCCTCAAACCTCAGCCCTCATCGTCAATCCTCAATCCTCAATCCTCGATATTCAATCCTCAATACTCAATCTTCAATCCTCAATCCTCGATCCTCAATCCTCAATCCTCGATCCTCAGACCTCAAACATCAATACCCAAACCTCAGTACTCGTCCTCAATCCACAACACTCATTCCCCAATCGTCAATCTTCAATCATCAATATACAATCTTCAGTCCTCAATCCTCAACACTCAATCCTCAATCCACAATCCTCAATGTTCAATCCGCGATACCCAGTTCTCAATGTTCAATCCTCAATACTCAATCCTCAATCCTCAGTCCTCAATCCTCAATCCTCAATCCACAGTCCTCAGTCCCCAAACCTCAATCCTCAGTCTTCAATCCTCAATACTCAATCTTCAATCCTCATTCCTCAATACTCAATCCTCAATCCTCAATCCTCACACTTCAATCCTCAATACTCAATCTTCAATCCTCAATCCTCAGTCCTCAAACCTCAATTCTGAATCCTCAATCCTGAATCCTCAATCTTCGGCACTCAGTCCTCAACAATCAGTTGTCAATCCTCAATTCTCTATAAAATATCCTCAGTTCACAGATTTCAATACTCAATACTCAATCTGCAATCTTCAAACCTCCATCCACAAACATCAATTCTCATCATTCAACCCTCAACACTCAGTCCCCAATATTCAATCCTCAATCCTCAATCCTCAATCCTCAATCGTCAATCTTCAATCCTCAATACTAAAACTTCAATCCTCAATCCTCAATCCTCAATCCTCAATCCTCATTCTTACATCCTCAATACCCGATCCTCAATCCTCAATCCTCAATCCTCAGTCCTCAATTCTGAATCCTCAATCCTCAATTTTCAATCCTCATTCTTCAATCCTCAATACCCAATACTCAATCTTCAATCCTCAATCCTCAATCCTCGATTCTCAATACCCAATCCTCAGTCCTCAGTCCTCAAACCTCAATCCTCAAACCTCAGCCCTCATCGTCAATCCTCAATCCTCAATCCTCGATATTCAATCCTCAATACTCAATCTTCAATCCTCAATCCTCAATTCCCAATCCTCAATCCTCAATCCTCAATCTTCAATCCTCAATCCTCAATCCTCAATCGTCAGTCTTCAATCCTCAATACTCAATCTTCAATCCTCAATCCTCGATCCTCAATCCGCAATCCTCGATCCTCAGACCTCAAACATCAATACCCAAACCTCAGTACTCGTCCTCAATCCACAACCCTCATTCCCCAATCGTCAATCTTCAATCATCAATATACAATCTTCAGTCCTCAATCCTCAATACTCAATCCTCAATCCACAATCCTCAATGTTCAATCCGCGATACCCAGTCCTCAATGTTCAATCCTCAATACTCAATCCTCAATCCTCAGTCCTCAATCCTCAATCCTCAATCCACAATCCTCAGTCCCCAAACCTCAATCCTCAGTCTTCAATCCTCAATACTCAATCTTCAATCCTCAATACTCAATCTTCAATCCTCATTCCTCAATACTCAATCCTCAATCCTCAATCCTCAATCGTCAGTCTTCAATCCTCAATACTCAACGTTCAATCCTCAACCCTCAATCCTCAATCCTCATTCTTCAATCCTCAATACCCAATCCTCAATCTTCAATCCTCAATCCTCCATCCTCAATTCTCAATCCTCAATCCTCAGTCCTCAACCCTCAATCTTCAATCCTCGATCCTCAATCCTCAATCCTCAGTCCCAAATACTCAATCTTCAATCTTCAATCCTCAACCATCAATCTTCAATACTCAATACTCGATCTTCAATCCTCAATCCTCAATCCTCAATCGTCAATCCTCATTCTTCAATCCTCAATACCCAATCCTCAATCTTCAATCCTCAATCCTCAATCCTGAATTCTCAATCCTCAATCCTCAATCCTCAGACCTCAAACATCTATATTCAAGCCTCATTCCTCGTCCTCAATCGACAACCATCAGTCCTCAATCCTCAATCTTCAATCATCAATATTCAATCTTCAATCCTCAATCCTCAATCCTCAATTCTCAATCCTCAACCGTCAATGTTCAATCCGCAATACCCAATCCTCAATCCTCAATCTTCATTCCTCAATCCTCAATCCTCAATCCTCAATCCTCATTCTTCAATCCTCAATACCCAATCCCCAATCTTCAATCCTCAATCCTCCATCCTCAATCCTCAGACCTCAAACATCTATATTCAAGCCTCATTCCTCGTCCTCAATCCACAACCATCAGTCCTCAATCCTCAATCTTCAATCATCAATATTCAATCTTCAATCCTCAATCCTCAATCCTCAATTCTCAATCCTCAACCGTCAATGTTCAATCCGCAATACACAATCCTCAATCCTCAATCCTCATTCCTCAATCCTCAATCCTCAATCCTCAATCCTCATTTGAAAATCCTCAATACCCAATCCCCAATCTTCAATCCTCAATCCTCAATCTTCAATTCTCAATCCTCAATCCTCAGTTCTCAGTCCTCAAACCTCAATCCTCAACCCTCAGCCCTCATCGTCAATCCTCAATCCTCAATCCTCAACCCTCAATCTTCAATCCTCAATACTCAATCTTCAATCCCCAATCCTCAATACTCAATCATCAATACTCAATTCTCAATCGTCAATCCACAATCCCCAATCCTTAATCTTCAATCCTCAATCCTCAACCCTCAATCGTCAATTCTCAATCCTCAATCCTCAGCCCTCAGTCCTCAATACACAATCTTCAATCCTCAATCCTCAATCCTCAATCCTCAATCCTCATTCTTCAATCCTCAATACCCAATCCTCAATCTTCAATGCTCAATCCTCAATCCTTAATTCTCAATCCTCAATCCTCAGTCCTCAGTCCTCAAACCTCAATCCTCAACCCTCAGCCCTCATGCCCAATCCTCAGTCCTCAATCTTCAATCCTCAATCCTCAATCCTCAATACCCAATCTTCAATCCTCAATCTCCAATCCTCAATCTTCAATCCTCAATCCTCAATCCTCAATCCTCAATCCTCATTCTTCAATCCTCAATACCCAATCCTCAATCTTCAATGCTCAATCCTCGATCCTCAATTCTCAATCCTCAATCCTCAGTCCTCAGTCCTCAAACCTCAATCCTCAACCCTCAGCCCTCATCCTCAATCCTCAATCTTCAATCCTCAATACTCAATCTTCAATCCTCATTCCTCAATACTCAATCCTCAATCCTCAATCCTCAATCGTCAGTCTTCAATCCTCAATACTCAATGTTCAATCCTCAAATCTCAATCCTCAATCCTCATTCTTCAATCCTCAATACCCAATCCTCAATCTTCAATCCTCAATCCTCCATCCTCAATTCTCAATCCTCAATCCTCAGTCCCAAATACTCAATCTTCAATCCTCAATCCTCAACCATCAATCTTCTATCCTCAATACTCGATCTTCAATCCTCAACCCTCAATCCTCAATCCTCAATCCTCACTCTTCAATCCTCAATACCCAATCCTCAATCTTCAATCACCAATCCTCAATCCTGAATTCTCAATCCTCAATCCTCAATCCTCAGACCTCAAACATCTATATTCAAGCCTCATTCCTCGTCCTCAATCGACAACCATCAGTCCTCAATCCTCAATCTTCAATCATCAATATTCAATCTTCAATCCTCAATCCTCAATCCTCAATTCTCAATCCTCAACCGTCAATGTTCAATCCGCAATACCCAATCCTCAATCCTCAATCTTCATTCCTCAATCCTCAATCTTCAATCCTCAATCCTCAACCCACAGACTTCAGTCTTCAATACTCAATCTTCAATCCTCAATCCTCAATCCTCAATCCTCTATCCACATTCTTCAATCCTCAATACCCAATCCTCAATCTTCAATCCTCAATCCTCAATCCTCAATCCTCATTCCTGAATCCTCAATCCTCAATCCACATTCTTCAATCCTCAATCCTCAATTCTCAATCCTCAATCCTCAGTCCTCAGACCTCAAACCTCAATTCTCAATCCTCAGTCCTCAGTCCTCAAAACCTCAATCCTCAAGCCTCAGCCCTCATCGTCAATCTTCAATCCTCAATCCTCAATCCTGAATCTTCAATCCACAATACTCAATCTTCAATCCTCAATCCTCAGTCCTCAAACCTCAATTCCGAATCCTCAATCCTGAATCCTCAATCTCCGGCCCTCAGTCCTCAACAATCAGTTGTCAATCCTCAATCCTCAATAGAATATCCTCAGTTCAGAGTTTTCAATACGCAATACTCAATCTGCAATCTTCAATTCTCTATCCACAAACATCAAATCTCATCACTCAACCCTCAACACTCAGTCCCAAATCCGCAATCTTCAATCCTCAATCCTCAATCCTCAATCCTCAATCCTGAATCTTCAATCCTCAATACTCAATCTTCAATCCTCGATCCTCAATACTCAATATTCATTCCTCAGTCCTCAATCCTCAATCCTCAATCCTCATTCTTCAATCCCCAATACCCAATCCCCAATCTTCAATCCTCAATCCTCAATCCTCAGGCCTCAGTCCTCAAACCGCAGTCCTCAACCCTCAGCCCTCATCGTCAATCCTCAATCCTCAATCCTCAATCCTCAATATTCATTCCTCAATCCTCAATCCTCAATCCTCAATCTTCAATCCTCGATCCTCAATCCTCAATCCTCAACCGGCAATGTTCAATCCGCAATACCCAATCCTCAATCTTCAATCCTCAATCCTCAATCCTCAATTCTCAATCCTCAATCCTCAGTCGTCAGTCCTCAACCCTCATACTTCAATCCTCAATACCCAATCCTCAATCTTCAATCCTCAATCCTCAATCCTCAATTCTCAATCCTCAATCCACAATCCTCAGACCTCAAACATCAATACTCAACCCTCAGTCCTCGTCCTCAATCCATAACACTCAATCCTCAATCCTCAATCTTCAATCATCAATATTCAACCTTCAGTCCTCAATCCTCATTCCTCAATCCTCAGTCCTCAACCGGCAATGTTCAATCCGCAATACCCAATCCTCAATCTTCAATCCTCAATCCTCAATCCTCAATTCTCAATCCTCAATCCTCAGTGCTCAGTCCTCAAACCTCAATCCTCAACCCTCAGCCCTCATCCTCAATCCTGAATCCTCAATCTTCAATCCTCAGTCCTAAATCCTCAATACTCAACCTTCAATCCTCAATCCTCAGTCCTCAAACCTCAATTCTGAATCCTCAATCCTGAATCCTCAATCTTCAATCCTAAAAATCCCCAATCCTCAACCTGCAATCCTCAGTCCCCAATCCTCAATCCTCAATCCTCAATCCTCAATCCTCATTCCTCAATCGTCAATGTTCAATCCTCAATACCCAATCCTCAATCTTCAATTCTCAATCCTCGATCCTCAATCCTCAATCGTCAGTCTTCAATCCTCAATACTCAATCTTCAATCCTCAATCCTCAATCCTCAATCCTCAATCCTCATTCTTCAGTCGTCAATACCCAATCTTCAATCTTCAATCATTTGTCCTCAATCCTCAATTCTCAATCCTCAATCCTCAGTCCTCAGTCCTCAAACCTCAATCCTCAAGCCTCAGCCCTCATCCTCAATCTTCAATCCTCAATCCTCAATCCTCAATCTTCAATCCACAACACTCAATCTTCAATCCTCAATCCTCAGTCCTCAAACCTCAATTCCGAATCCTCAATACTCAATCCTCAATCCTCAGTCCTCAATCGTCAGCCTTCAATCCTCAATACTCAATCTTCAATCCTCAATCTTCAATAGAATATCCTCAGTTCAGAGTTTTCAATACTCAATATTCAATCTGCAATCTTCAAATGTCTATTCACAAACATCAATCCTGATAACTCAAGCCTCAACACTCAGTCCCAAATCCGCAATCTTCAATCCTCAATCCTCAATCCTCAATCCTCAATCCTCAATCTTCAATCCTCAATCCTCAACCTTCAATACTCAATCCTCAATCCTCAATCCTCAATCTTCATTCCTCAATCCTCAATCCTCAATCCTCAATCCTCATTCTTCAATCCTCAGTACCGAATGCTCAATCTTCAATCCTGAATCCTCAATCCTCAATTCTCAATCCTGAATCCTCAATCCTGAATACTCAACCTTCAGCCCTCAGTCCTCAACAATCAGTTGTCAATCCCCAATCCTGAATAGAATATCCTCAATTCACAGTTTTCAACACTCATTACTCAATCTGCAATCTTCAGATCTCTATCCACAAACATCAATTCTCATCACTCAACCCTCAATACTCAGTCCCCAATCCTCAATCTTCAAACCTAAATCCTCAATCCTCTACCATCAATCCTCAATCTTCAATCCTCAATACTCAATCTTCAATCCTCAACCCTCAATCCTCAATCCTCAATCATCAATCCTCAATTCTCAATGCTCAATCCTCAATTGCCAATCTTCAATCCTCAATCCTCAATCCTCAATTTTCAATCCTCAATCCTCAGTCCTCAGTCCTCAAACCTCAATCCTCAGCCCTCAGCCCTCATCGTCAATCCTCAATACTGTATCCTCAATCCTCAATCTTCAATCCTCAATACTCAATCTTCAATCCTCAGTCCTCAATCCTCAATCCTCAATCCTCATTCTTCAATCCTCAATACCCAATCCTCAACCTTCAATCCTCAATCCTCAACCCTCTATTCTCAATCCTCAATGCTCGATCCTCAGACCTCAAACATCAATACTCAACCCTCAAAAGTCAGTCTTCAATCCTCAATACTCAATCTTCAATCCTCAATCCTCAATCCTCAATCCTCAATCCTCAAACTCATTCTTCAATCCTCAATACCCAATGCTCAATCATCAATCCTCAATCCTCAATCCTCAATTCTCAATCCTCAATCCTCAGTCCTCAGTCCTCTAACCTCAATCCTCAACCCTCAGACCACATCCTCAATCCTCAATTCTCAATCTTCAATCCTCAATCCTCAAGACCCAATCCTCATTCCTCAATCCTCAATCCTCAATACCCAATCCTCAATCTTCAATCCTCGATCCTCAATCCTCAATCCTCGATCCTCACACCTCAAACATCAATACTCAACTCTCAGTCCTCGTCCTCAATCCACAACCCTCAATCCTCAATCCTCAATCTTCAATCATCAATATACAATCTTCAGTCCTCAATCCTCAGTCCTCAATCCTCAATTATCAATCCACAATGTTCAATCCGCGATACCCAAACCTCAATGTTCAATCCTCAATCCTCAATCCTCATTCCTCAATCCTCAATCCTCAATCCTCAATCCTCAATCCTCAATCCTCAGTCCCCAAACCTCAATCCTCAATCTTCAATCCTCAATTCTCAATCCCCAATCCTCAATCCCCAATCCTCAATCCTGAATCCTCAATCTTCGGCCCTCAGTCCTCAACAATCTGTTGTCAATCCTCAATCCTCAATAGAATATCGTCAGTTCAGAGTTTTTAATACGCAATACTCAATCTGCAATCTTCAAATCTCTATCCACAAACATCAATTCTCATCACTCAACACTCAACACTCAGTCCCCAGTCCTCAATCTTCAATCCTCAATCCTCAATCCTCAATCTTCAATCCACAATACTCAAACTTCAATCCTCAATCCTCAATCCCTAATCCTCAATCTTCATTCCTCAATCCTCAGTCCCAAATCCTCAATCTTCAATCCATAATCCTCAACCCTCAATCTTCAATCCTCAATACTCAATCTTCAATCCTCAATCCTCAATCCTCAATCCTCAATCCTCAATCCTCAGTCCTCAAACCTCAATCCTGAATCCTCAATCCTGAATCCTCAATACTCAACCTTCAATCCTCGATCCTCAATCCTCAATCCTCAACCCTCAGCCCTCATCGTCAATCCTCAATCCTCAATCCTCAATCCTCAATATTCAATCCTCAATACTCAACCTTCAATCCTCAATCCTCAATTCTCAATCCTCAATCCTCAATCCTCAATCCTCAATCCTCATTCTTCAATCATCAATACCCAATCCTCAATCTTTAATCCTCAATCCTCAATCCTCAGTCCTCAAACCTCAATCCTCAACCCTCAGCCCTCATCGTCAATCCTCAATCCTCAATCCTCAATCCTCGATATTCAATCCTCAATACTCAATCTTCAATGCTCAATCCTCAATTCTCAATCCTCAATCCTCAATCCTCAATCTTCAATCCTCAATCCTCAATCCTCAATCGTCAGTCTTCAATCCTCAATACTCAATCTTCAATCCTCAATCCTCAATCCTCAATCCTCAATCCTCAATCCTCAATCCTCATTCTTCAATCATCAATACCCAATCCTCAATCTTTAATCCTCAATCCTCAATCCTCAATTCTCAATCCTCAGTCCTCATTCCTCAGTCCTCAAACCTCAATCCTCAACCCTCAGCCCTCGTCCTCAATCCTCAATCTTTCAATCTTCAATCCTCGATCCTCAATCCTCAATCCTCAGTCCCAAATCCTCAATCTTCAACCCTCAATCCTCACCCCTCAATCTTCAATCCTCAATCCTCAATCGTCAGTCTTCAATCCTCAATACTCAGTCTTCAATCCTCAATCCTCAGTCCTCAATTCCCGATCCTCAATCCTCAATCCTCAATCGTCAATTCTCAATCCTCAATCCTCAGTCCTCAGTCCTCACTACACAGTCTTCAATCCTAAATCCTCAATCCTCAAACCTCAATCCCCATTCTTCGATCCTCAATCCTCAATCCTCAATCTTCAATCCTCAATCCTCAATCCTCAATACCCAATCTTCAATCCTCAATCCTCAGTCCTGAAACCTCAATTCTGAGACCTCAATCCTGAATCCTCAATCTTCATTCCTCAATCCTCAATCCTCAATCCTCAATCCTCATACCTCAATCCTCAATACCCAATCTTCAATCTTCAATCCTCAATCCTCAATCATCAATTCTCAATCCTCAATCCTCGATCCTCAGCCCTCAAACATCAATACTCAAACCTCAGTCCTCGTCCTCAATCCACAACCCTCATTCCCCAATCCTCAATCTTCAGTCATCAATTAACAATCTTCAGTCCTCAATCCTCAGTCCTGATTCCTCAATCTTCATTCCTCAATCCTCAATCCTCAATCCTCAATCCTCATACCTCAATCCTCAATACCCAATCCTCAATGTTCAGTCCTCAATACTCAATACTCAATCCTCAATCCTCAATCCTCAATCCTCAATCCACAATCCTCAGTCCCCAAACCTCAATCCTCAAACTTCAATCCTCAATTCTCAATCTTCAATCCTCATTCCTCAATACTCAATCCTCAATGCTCAATCCTCAATCGTCAGTCTTCATTCCTCAATACTCAATCTTCAACCCTCAATCCTCAATCCTCAATACTCAATCCTCATTCTTCAATCCTCAATACCCAATCCTCAATCTTCAATCCTCAATCCTCAATCCTCAATTCTCAATCCTCAATCCTTAGTCCTCAGTCCTCAAACCTCAATCCTCAACCCTCAGCCCTCATCCTCAATCCTCAATCCTCAGTCCTCAATCCTCACTCTTCAATCCTCAATACTCAATCTTCAATACTCAGTCCTCAAACCTCAATCCTGAATCCTCAATCCTGAATCCTCAATCTTCGGCCCTCAGTCCTCAACAATCTGTTGTCAATCCTCAATCCTCAATAGAATATCCTCAGTTCAGAGTTTTCAATACGCAATACTCAATCTGCAATCTTCAAGTCTCTATCCACAAACAGCAATTCTCATCACTCAACACTCAACACTCAGTCCACAATCCTCAATCCTCAATCCTCAATCTTCAATCCTCGATCCTCAATCCTCAATCCACAGTCCCAAATCCTCAATCTGCAATCCTCAATCCTCATCCATCAATCTTCAATCCTCAATACTCAATCTTCAATCCTCAATCCTCAATCCTCGTACTTCAATCCTCAATACCCAATCCTCAATCTTCAATCCTCAATCCTCAATCCTCAATTCTCAATCCTCAATCCTCGCTCCTCAGACCTCAAACATCAATACTCAAACCTCAGTCCTCGTCGTCAATCCACAACCCTCAATCCCCAATCCTCAATCTTCAATCATCAATATACAATCTTCAGTCCTCAATCCTCAATACTCAATCCTCAATCCTCAATCCTCAATGTACAATCCGCGATACCCAGTCCTCAATGTTCAATCCTCAATACTCAATCCTCAATCCTTAGTCCTCAATCCTCAATCCTCAATCCACAATCCTCAGTCCCCAAACCTCAATCCTCAATCTTCAATCCTCAATACTCAATAATCAATCCTCATTCCTCAATACTCAATCCTCAATCCTCAATCCTCAATCGTCAGTCTTCAATCCTCAATACTCAATGTTCAATCCTCAACCCTCAATCCTCAATCCTCGTTCTTCAATCCTCAATACCCAATCCTCAATCTTCAATCCTCAATCCTCCATCCTCAATTCTCAACCATCAGTCCTCAGTCTTCAGTCCTCAAACCTCAATCCTCAACCATCAGCACTCATCCTCAATCATCAATCCTCAATCCTCAATCCTCACCCTTCAATCCTCAATACTCAATCTTCAATCCTCAATCCTCAGTCCTCAAACATCAATTCTGAATCCTCAATCCTGAATCCTCAATCTTCGGCCCTCAGTCCTCAACAATCAGTTGTCAATCCTCAATTCTCTATAGAATATCCTCAATTCACAGATTTCGATACTCAATACTCAATCTGCAATCTTCAAACCTCCATCCACAAACATCAATTCTCATCACTCAACCCTCAACACGCAGTCCCCAATATTCAATCCTCAATCCTCAATCCTCAATCCTCAATCGACAATCTTCAATCGTCAATACTCAATCTTCAATCCTCAATCCTCAATCCTCATTCTTCAATCATCAATACCCAATCCTCAATCTTTAATCCTCAATCCTCAATCCTCAAGCCCCAATCCTCATTCCTCAATCCTCAATACCCAATCCTCAATCCTCAATCCTCGATCCTCACACCTCAAACATCAATACTCAACTCTCAGTCCTCGTCCTCAATCCACAACCCTCAATCCTCAATCCTCAATATTCAATCATCAATATACAATCTTCAGTCCTCAATCCTCAGTCCTCAATCCTCAATTATCAATCCACAATGTTCAATCCGCGATACCCAAACCTCAATGTTCAATCCTCAATCCTCAATCCTCAATCCTGAATCCTCAATCTTCGGCCCTCAGTCCTCAACAATCTGTTGTCAATCCTCAATCCTCAATAGAATATCCTCAGTTCAGAGTTTTCAATACGCAATACTCAATCTGCAATCTTCAAATCTCTATCCACAAACATCAATTCTCATCACTCAACACTCAACACTCGGTCCCCAATCCTCAATCTTCAATCCTCAATCCTCAATCCTCAATCTTCAATCCACAATACTCAAACTTCAATCCTCAATCCTCAATCCCTAATCCTCAATCTTCATTCCTCAATCCTCAGTCCCAAATCCTCAATCTTCAATCCATAATCCTCAACCCTCAATCTTCAATCCTCAATACTCAATCTTCAATCCTCAATCCTCAATCCTCAATCCTCAATCCTCAATCCTCAGTCCTCAAACCTCAATCCTGAATCCTCAATCCTGAATCCTCAATACTCAACCTTCAATCCTCGATCCTCAATCCTCAATCCTCAACCCTCAGCCCTCATCGTCAATCCTCAATCCTCAATCCTCAATCCTCGATATTCAATCCTCAATACTCAACCTTCAATCCTCAATCCTCAATTCTCAATCCTCAATCCTCAATCCTCAATCCTCAATCCTCATTCTTCAATCATCAATACCCAATCCTCAATCTTTAATCCTCAATCCTCAATCCTCAGTCCTCAAACCTCAATCCTCAACCCTCAGCCCTCATCGTCAATCCTCAATCCTCAATCCTCAATCCTCGATATTCAATCCTCAATACTCAATCTTCAATCCTCAATCCTCAATTCTCAATCCTCAATCCTCAATCCTCAATCTTCAATCCTCAATCCTCAATCCTCAATCGTCAGTCTTCAATCCTCAATACTCAATCTTCAATCCTCAATCCTCAATCCTCAATCCTCAATCCTCAATACCCAATCTTCAATCTTCAATCCTCAATCCTCAATCATCAATTCTCAATCCTCAATCCTCGATCCTCAGCCCTCAAACATCAATACTCAAACCTCAGTCCTCGATCCTCAATCCTCAAACCTCAGGCCCAAATCCTCAATCTTCAACCCTCAATCCTCAACCCTCAATCTTCAATCCTCAATACTCAACCTTCAATCCTCAATCCTCAATTCTGAATCCTCAATCCTCATTCTTCAATCCTCAATACCCAATCCTCAATCTTCATTCCTCAATCCTCAATCCTCATTTCTCTGTCCCAAATCCTCAATCTTCAATCCTCAATCCTCAACCCTCAATCTTCAATCCTCAATACTCAATCTTCAATCCTCAATCCTCAATCCTCAATCCTCAATCCTCATTCTTCAATCCTCAATACCCAATCCTGAATTCTCAATCCTCAATCCTCAATCCTCAGACCTCAAACATCAATACTCAACCCTCAGTCCTCGTCCTCAATCCACAACCATCAGTCCTCAATCCTCAATCTTCAATCATCAATATTCAATATTCAATCCTCAACACTCAGTCCCCAATCCTCAATCCTCAATCCTCAATCCTCAACACTCAGTCCCCAATCCTCAATCTTCATTCCTCAATCCTCAATCCTCAATCCTCAATCCTCATACTTCAATGCTCAATAACCAATCCTAAATCTTCAATCCTCAATCCTCAATCCACAATCCTCAGTTCCCAAACCTCAATCCTCAATCTTCAAACCTCAATACACAATCTTCAATCCTCATTCCTCAATACTCAATCCTCAATCCTCAATCCTCAATCGCCAGTCTTCAATCCTCAATACTCAATGTTCAATCCTCAACCCTCAATCCTCAATCCTCATTCTTCAATCCTCAATACCCAATCCTCAATCTTCAATCCTCAATCCTCCATCCTCAATTCCCAATCCTCAATCCTCAGTCCTCAGTCCTCAAACCTCAATCCTCAACCCTCAGCCCTCATCCTCAATCCTCAATCCTCAATTCTCAATCCTCACTCTTCAATCCTCAATACTCAATCTTCAATCCTCAATCCTCAGTCCTCAAACGTCAATTCTGAATCCTCGATCCTGAATCCTCAATCTTCAGCCCCCAGTCCTCAACAATCAAATGTCAATCCACAATCCTCAATAGAATATCCTCAATTCACAGTTTTCAATACTCATTACTCAATCTGCAATCTTCAGATCTCTATCCACAAACATCAATTCTCATCACTCAAACCTCAATACTCAGTCCGCAATCCTCAATCTTCAAACCTAAATCCTCAATCCTGAATCATCAATCCTCAATCTTCACTCCTCAATACTCAATCGTCAGCCTTCAATCCTCAATACTCAAGCTTCAATCCTCAATCCTCAATCCTCAATCCTCAATCCTCAATCTTCAATCCTCAATACCCAATCCTCAATCTTCAATCCTCAATCCTCAATCCTCAATTCTCAATCCTCAATCCTCAGCCCTCAGTCCTCAAACCTCAATCCTCAACCCTCAGCCTACATCCTCAATCCTCAATCCTCAATCCTCAATCCACAATCCTGAATCCTCAATTTTAAATCCCCGATCCACAATCCTCAATCCTCAGTGCCAAATCCTCAATCTTCAATCCATAATCCTCAACCCTCAATCTTCAATCCTCAATCCTCAATCCTCAATCATCAGTCCTCAAACCTCAATCCTGAATCCTCAATCCTGAATCCTCAATCTTCGGTCCTCAGTCCTCAACAGTCAGTTGTCAATCCTCAATCCTCAATAGAATATCGTCAGTTCAGAGCTTTCAATACGCAATACTCAAACTGCAATCTTCAAATCTCTATCCACAAACATCAAATCTCATCACTCAACCCTCAACACTCAGTCCCCAATCCTCAATCTTCAATCATCAATATACAATCTTCAGTCCTCAATCCTCAATACTCAATCCTCAATCCTCAATCCTCAATGTTCAATCCGCGATACCCAATCCTCAATGATCAATCCTCAGTACTCAATCCTCAATCCTCAATCCTCAATCCTCAATCCTCAATCCTCAATCCTCAGTCCCCAAACCTCAATCGTCAGTCTTCAATCCTCAATACTCAATCTTCAATCCGCAATCCTCAATACTCAATCCTCAATCCACAATCCTCAATCGTCAGTATTCAATCCTCAATACTCAATCTTCAATCCTCAATCCTCAATGCTCAATCCTCAATCCTCATTCTTCAATCCCCAATACTCTACTTTCAATACTCAATCCTCAATCCTCAATCCTCAATCGTCAGTCCTCAGTCCTCAAACCTCAATCCTGAATCCTCAATCTTCAATCCTCAATACTCAAACTTCAATCCTCAATCCTCAATCCTCAATCCTCAATCTTCATTCCTCAATCCTCAGTCCCAAATCCTCAATCTTCAATCCATAATCCTCAACCCTCAATCTTCAATCCTCAATACTCAATCCTCAATCCTCAATCCTCAATCCTCAAGCCCCAATCCTCATTCCTCAATCCTCAATACCCAATCCTCAATCCTCAATCCTCGATCCTCACACCTCAAACATCAATACTCAACTCTCAGTCCTCGTCCTCAATCCACAACCCTCAATCCTCAATCCTCAATATTCAATCATCAATATACAATCTTCAGTCCTCAATCCTCAGTCCTCAATCCTCAATTATCAATCCACAATGTTCAATCCGCGATACCCAAACCTCAATGTTCAATCCTCAATCCTCAATCCTCAATCCTGAATCCTCAATCTTCGGCCCTCAGTCCTCAACAATCTGTTGTCAATCCTCAATCCTCAATAGAATATCCTCAGTTCAGAGTTTTCAATACGCAATACTCAATCTGCAATCTTCAAATCTCTATCCACAAACATCAATTCTCATCACTCAACACTCAACACTCGGTCCCCAATCCTCAATCTTCAATCCTCAATCCTCAATCCTCAATCTTCAATCCACAATACTCAAACTTCAATCCTCAATCCTCAATCCCTAATCCTCAATCTTCATTCCTCAAT
The DNA here is from genome assembly GCF_051401765.1 of Calliopsis andreniformis. Taxonomy (NCBI): domain Eukaryota; kingdom Metazoa; phylum Arthropoda; class Insecta; order Hymenoptera; family Andrenidae; genus Calliopsis; species Calliopsis andreniformis. The sequence goes on along the minus strand of NW_027480550.1, from coordinate 968,081 downwards.
CCTCAGTCCCAAATCCTCAATCTTCAATCCATAATCCTCAACCCTCAATCTTCAATCCTCAATACTCAATCTTCAATCCTCAATCCTCAATCCTCAATCCTCAATCCTCAATCCTCAGTCCTCAAACCTCAATCCTGAATCCTCAATCCTGAATCCTCAATACTCAACCTTCAATCCTCGATCCTCAATCCTCAATCCTCAACCCTCAGCCCTCATCGTCAATCCTCAATCCTCAATCCTCAATCCTCGATATTCAATCCTCAATACTCAACCTTCAATCCTCAATCCTCAATTCTCAATCCTCAATCCTCAATCCTCAATCCTCAATCCTCATTCTTCAATCATCAATACCCAATCCTCAATCTTTAATCCTCAATCCTCAATCCTCAGTCCTCAAACCTCAATCCTCAACCCTCAGCCCTCATCGTCAATCCTCAATCCTCAATCCTCAATCCTCGATATTCAATCCTCAATACTCAATCTTCAATCCTCAATCCTCAATTCTCAATCCTCAATCCTCAATCCTCAATCTTCAATCCTCAATCCTCAATCCTCAATCGTCAGTCTTCAATCCTCAATACTCAATCTTCAATCCTCAATCCTCAATCCTCAATCCTCAATCCTCAATACCCAATCTTCAATCTTCAATCCTCAATCCTCAATCATCAATTCTCAATCCTCAATCCTCGATCCTCAGCCCTCAAACATCAATACTCAAACCTCAGTCCTCGATCCTCAATCCTCAAACCTCAGGCCCAAATCCTCAATCTTCAACCCTCAATCCTCAACCCTCAATCTTCAATCCTCAATACTCAACCTTCAATCCTCAATCCTCAATTCTGAATCCTCAATCCTCATTCTTCAATCCTCAATACCCAATCCTCAATCTTCATTCCTCAATCCTCAATCCTCATTTCTCTGTCCCAAATCCTCAATCTTCAATCCTCAATCCTCAACCCTCAATCTTCAATCCTCAATACTCAATCTTCAATCCTCAATCCTCAATCCTCAATCCTCAATCCTCATTCTTCAATCCTCAATACCCAATCCTGAATTCTCAATCCTCAATCCTCAATCCTCAGACCTCAAACATCAATACTCAACCCTCAGTCCTCGTCCTCAATCCACAACCATCAGTCCTCAATCCTCAATCTTCAATCATCAATATTCAATATTCAATCCTCAACACTCAGTCCCCAATCCTCAATCCTCAATCCTCAATCCTCAACACTCAGTCCCCAATCCTCAATCTTCATTCCTCAATCCTCAATCCTCAATCCTCAATCCTCATACTTCAATGCTCAATAACCAATCCTAAATCTTCAATCCTCAATCCTCAATCCACAATCCTCAGTTCCCAAACCTCAATCCTCAATCTTCAAACCTCAATACACAATCTTCAATCCTCATTCCTCAATACTCAATCCTCAATCCTCAATCCTCAATCGCCAGTCTTCAATCCTCAATACTCAATGTTCAATCCTCAACCCTCAATCCTCAATCCTCATTCTTCAATCCTCAATACCCAATCCTCAATCTTCAATCCTCAATCCTCCATCCTCAATTCCCAATCCTCAATCCTCAGTCCTCAGTCCTCAAACCTCAATCCTCAACCCTCAGCCCTCATCCTCAATCCTCAATCCTCAATTCTCAATCCTCACTCTTCAATCCTCAATACTCAATCTTCAATCCTCAATCCTCAGTCCTCAAACGTCAATTCTGAATCCTCGATCCTGAATCCTCAATCTTCAGCCCCCAGTCCTCAACAATCAAATGTCAATCCACAATCCTCAATAGAATATCCTCAATTCACAGTTTTCAATACTCATTACTCAATCTGCAATCTTCAGATCTCTATCCACAAACATCAATTCTCATCACTCAAACCTCAATACTCAGTCCGCAATCCTCAATCTTCAAACCTAAATCCTCAATCCTGAATCATCAATCCTCAATCTTCACTCCTCAATACTCAATCGTCAGCCTTCAATCCTCAATACTCAAGCTTCAATCCTCAATCCTCAATCCTCAATCCTCAATCCTCAATCTTCAATCCTCAATACCCAATCCTCAATCTTCAATCCTCAATCCTCAATCCTCAATTCTCAATCCTCAATCCTCAGCCCTCAGTCCTCAAACCTCAATCCTCAACCCTCAGCCTACATCCTCAATCCTCAATCCTCAATCCTCAATCCACAATCCTGAATCCTCAATTTTAAATCCCCGATCCACAATCCTCAATCCTCAGTGCCAAATCCTCAATCTTCAATCCATAATCCTCAACCCTCAATCTTCAATCCTCAATCCTCAATCCTCAATCATCAGTCCTCAAACCTCAATCCTGAATCCTCAATCCTGAATCCTCAATCTTCGGTCCTCAGTCCTCAACAGTCAGTTGTCAATCCTCAATCCTCAATAGAATATCGTCAGTTCAGAGCTTTCAATACGCAATACTCAAACTGCAATCTTCAAATCTCTATCCACAAACATCAAATCTCATCACTCAACCCTCAACACTCAGTCCCCAATCCTCAATCTTCAATCATCAATATACAATCTTCAGTCCTCAATCCTCAATACTCAATCCTCAATCCTCAATCCTCAATGTTCAATCCGCGATACCCAATCCTCAATGATCAATCCTCAGTACTCAATCCTCAATCCTCAATCCTCAATCCTCAATCCTCAATCCTCAATCCTCAGTCCCCAAACCTCAATCGTCAGTCTTCAATCCTCAATACTCAATCTTCAATCCGCAATCCTCAATACTCAATCCTCAATCCACAATCCTCAATCGTCAGTATTCAATCCTCAATACTCAATCTTCAATCCTCAATCCTCAATGCTCAATCCTCAATCCTCATTCTTCAATCCCCAATACTCTACTTTCAATACTCAATCCTCAATCCTCAATCCTCAATCGTCAGTCCTCAGTCCTCAAACCTCAATCCTGAATCCTCAATCTTCAATCCTCAATACTCAAACTTCAATCCTCAATCCTCAATCCTCAATCCTCAATCTTCATTCCTCAATCCTCAGTCCCAAATCCTCAATCTTCAATCCATAATCCTCAACCCTCAATCTTCAATCCTCAATACTCAATCCTCAATCCTCAATCCTCAGTCCTCAAACCTCAATCCTGAATCCTCAATCCTGAATCCTCAATCTTCGGCCCTCAGTCCTCAACAATCTGTTATCAATCCTCAATCCTCAATAGAATATCCTCAGTTCAGAGTTTTCAATACGCAATACTCAATCTGCAATCTTCAAATCTCTATCCACAAACATCAATTCTCATCACTCAACACTCAACACTCAGTCCCCAATCCTCAATCTTCAATCCTCAATTCTCAATCCTCAATCCTCAATCCTCAATCTTCAATCCTCAATACTCAACCTTCAATCCTCAATCCTCAATCCTCAATCCTCAATCCTTAATCTTCATGCCTCAATCCTCAATCCTCAATCCTCAATCCTCATTCTCCAATCCTCAATACCCAATCCTCAATCTTCAATCCTCAATCCTCAATCCTCAATCCTCAATCCTCAATCCTCAATCCTCAATCGTCAGTCTTCAATCCTCAATACTCAATATTCAATCCTCAACCCTCAATCCTCAATCCTCAATCCTCAATTCTAAATCCTCAATCCTGAGTCCTCAGTCCTGAAACCTCAATCCTCAACCCTCAGACCTCATCCTCAATCCTCAATCTTCAATCTTCAATCCTCGATCCTCAATCCTCAAACCTCAGGCCCAAATCCTCAATCTTCAACCCTCAATACTCAACCCTCAATCTTCAATCCTCAATACTCAACCTTCAATCCTCAATCCTCAATTCTGAATCCTCAATCCTCATTCTTCAATCCTCAATACCCAATCCTCAATCTTCAATCCTCAATCCTCAATCCTCATTTCTCAGTCCCAAATCCTCAATCTTCAATCCTCAATCCTCAACCCTCAATCTTCAATCCTCAATACTCAATCTTCAATCCTCAATCCTCAATCCTCAATCCTCAATCCTCATTCTTCAATCCTCAATACCCAATCCTAAATTCTCAATCCTCAATCCTCAATCCTCAGACCTCAAACATCAATACTCAACCCTCAGTCCTCGTCCTCAATCCACAACCATCAGTCCTCAATCCTCAATCTTCAATCATCAATATTCAATATTCAATCCTCAACACTCAGTCCCCAATCCTCAATCTTCAATCCTCAATCCTCAACACTCAGTCCCCAATCCTTAATCTTCATTCCTCAATCCTCAATCCTCAATCCTCAATCCTCAATGTTCATTCCTCAATACACAATCTTCAATCCTCATTCCTCAATACTCAATCCTCAATCCTCAATCCTCAATCCTCAATCCGCATTCTTCCATCCTGAATACCCAATCCTCAATCTTCAATCCTCAATACTCAGTCCTCAATTCTGAATCCTCAATCCTCAATATTCAATCCTCATTCTTCAATCCTCAATACCCGATACCCAATCTTCAATCCTCAATCCTCAATCCTCGATTCTCAATCCTCAATACCCAAACATCAATCTTCAAGCCTCAATCCTCAACCCTCAATTCTCAATCCTCAATCCTCAGTCCTCAGTACTCAATCCTCAATACTCAATCTTCAATCCTCAATCCTCAGCCCTGAAACCTCAGTTCTGAATCCTGAATCCTGAATCCTCAATCTTCAATCCTCAATCCCCAATCCTCAATCTTCAATACTCAATCCTCAATCCTCAATCCTCAATCCTCAATCTTCAATCCTCGATCCTCAACCCTCAATCCACAGTCCCAAATTCTCAATCTTCAATCCTCAATCTTCAACCATCAATCTTCAATCCACAATACTCAATCTACAATCCTCAATCCTCAATCCTCAATCCTCAATCCTCATTCTTCAATCCTCAATACCCAATCCTCAATCTTCAATCCTCAATCCTCAATCCTCAGACCTCAAACATCAGTACTCAACCCTCAGTCCTCGTCCTCAATCCACAACCATCAGTCCTTAATCCTCAATCTTCAATCATCAATATTCAATCTTCAATCCTCAACCCTCAATCCTCAATCCTCAATCCTCAACCGTCAATGTTCAATCCGCTATACCCAATCCTCAATCCTCAATCCTCAATCCTCAATCCTCAATTCTCAATCCTCAATCCTCCATCCTCAGCCCTCAAACCTCAATCCTGAATCCTGAATCCTGAATCCTCAATTTTCAGACCTCAGTCCTCAACAACCTGTTGCCAATCCTCAATCCTCAATAGAATATCATCAATTCACAGCTTTCAATACTCAATACTCAACCTGCAATCTTCAAATCTCTATCCACAAACATCAATTCTCATCACTCAACCCTCAACACTCAGTCCCCAATCCTCAACCTTCAACCCTCAATGCTCAACACTCAGTCCCCAATCCTCAATATTCATTCCTCAATCCTCAGTCCTCAATCCTCAATCCTCGTACTTCAATCCTCAATACCCAATCCTCAATCTTCAATCCTCAATCCTCAATCCTCAATTCTCAGTCCTCAATCCTCGATCCTCGGTCCTCAAACATCAATACTCAACCCTCAGACCTCGTCCTCAATCCACAACCCTCAATCCTCAATCCTCAATCTTCGATCATCAATATACAATCTTCAGTCCTCAATCCTCAATACTCAATCCTCAATCCTCAATCCTCAATGTTCAATCCGCGATACCCAGTCCTCAATGTTCAATCCTCAATACTCTATCCTCAATCCTCAGTCCTCAATCCTCAATCCTCAATCCACAATCCTCAGTCCCCAAACCTCAATCCTCAAACTTCAATCCTCAATACTCAATCTTCAATCCTCTTTCCTCAATACTCAATCCTCAATCCTCAATCTTCAATCGTTAGTCTTCAATCCTCAATGATCAATGTTCAATCCTCAACCCTCAATCCTCAATACTCATTCTTCAATCCTCAATACCCAATCCTCAATCTTCAATCCTCAATCCTCCATCCTCCATTCTTAATCCTCAATCCTCAGTCCTCAGTCCTCAAACCTCAATCCTCAACCTTCAGCCCTCATCCTCAATCCTCAATCCTCAATCCTCAGTCCTCAGACCTCAAACCTCAATCCCCAACCCTCAGCCCTCATCGTCAATCCTCAATCCTCAATCCTCAATCCTCACACTTCAATCCTCAATACTCAATCTTCAATCCTCAATCCTCAGTCCTCAAACCTCAATTCTGAATCCTTAATCCTGAATCCTCAATCTTCGGCCCTCAGTCCGCAACAATCGGTTGTCAATCCTCAATTCTCTATAGAATATCCTCAATTCACAGATTCCAATACTCAATACTCAATCTGCAATTTTCAAACCTCCATCCACAAACATCAATTCTCATCACTCAACCTTCAACACTCAGTCCCCAATATTCAATCCTCAATTCTCAATCCTCAATCCTCAATCCTCAATCCTCATTCTTCCATCCTCAATACCCAATCCTCAATCTTCAGTACTCAATCATCAATCCTCAATTTTCATTCCTCACTCTTCAATCCTCAATCCTCAATCCTCAATCCTGAATCCTCAATTTTCAATCCTCGATCCTCAATCCTCAATCCTTAGTGCCAAATCCTCAATCTTCAATCCATAATCCTCAACCCTCAATCTTCAATCCTCAATCCTCAATACTCAATCATCAGTCCTCAAACCTCAATCCTGAATCCTCAATCCTGAATCCTCAATCTTCGGCCCTCAGTCCTCAACAGTCAGTTGTCAATCCTCAATCCTCGATAGAATATCGTCAGTTCAGATCTTTCAATACGCAAAACTCAAACTTCAATCTTCAAATCTCTATCCACAAACATTAAATCTCATCACTCAACCCTCAACACTGAGTCCCCAATCCTCAATCTTCAATCCTCAATCCTCAATCCTCAATCCTCAATCCTCAATCTTCAATCCTCAATACTCAACCTTCAATCCTCAATCCTCCATCCTCAATCCTCAATCCTCAATCTTCATTCCTCAATCCTCAATCCTCAATCCTCAATCCTCATTCTTCAATCCTCAATACCAAATCCTCAATCTTCAATCCTCAATCCTCAATCCTCAATTCTCAATCCTCAATCCTCGATCCTCAATCCTCAATCCTAAGTCCCCAAACATCAATCCTCAATCTGCAATCCTCAATACTCAATCTTCAATCCTCAATCCTCAATACTCAATCCTCAATTCTCAATCCTCAATCATCAATCCTCAGACCTCAAACATCAGTACTCAACCCTCAGTCCTCGTCCTCAATCCACAACCCTCAATACTCATCACTCAACCCTCAACACCCAGTCCCCAATATTCAATCCTCAATCCTCAATCCTGAATCCTCAATCGTCAATCTTCAATCCTCAATACTCAATCTTCAATCCTCAATCCTTAATTCTCAATCCTCAATCCTCAATCCTCAATCCTCAATCCGCAACCCTAAATCCTCAATCGTCAGTCATCAATCCTCAATACTCAATCTTCAATCCTCACACCTCAATCCTCAATCCTCAATCCTTATTCTTCAATCATCAATACCCAAACCTCAATCTTCAATCCTCAATCCTCAACCCTCAATTCTCAATCCTCAATCCTCAGTCCTCAGTCCTCAAACCTCAATCCTCAACCCTCAGCCCTCATCCTCAATCCTCAATCGTCAATCTTCAATCCTCAATCCTCAATCCTCAATACTCAATCTTCAATCCTCAATCCTCAGCCCTCAAACCTCAATTCTGAATCCTCAATCCTGAATACTCAATCTTCAGTCCTCAATCCCCAATCCTCAATCTTCAATCCTCAATCCTCAATCCTCAATCCTCAATCCTCAATCTTCAATCCTCGATCCTCAATCCTCAATCCTCAGTCCAAAATCCTTAATCTTCAGGTCTCAATCCTCAACCATCAATCTTCAATCCTCAATACTCAATCTTCAATCCTCAATCCTCAATCCTCAATCCTCAACACTCATTCTTCAATCCTTCATACCCAATCCTCAATCTTCAATCCTCAATCCTCAATCCTGCATTCTCAATCCTCAATCCTCAATCCTCAGACCTCAAACATCAATACTCAACCCTCAGTCCTCGTCCTCAATCCACAACCATCAGTCCTCAATCCTCAACCTTCAATCATCAATATTCAATCTTCAATCCTCAATCCTCAATCCTCAATCCTCAATCCTCAACCGTCAATGTTCAATCCGCAATACCCAATCCTCAATCTTCAATCCTCAATCCTCAATCCTGAATCCTCAATCCTCAATCCTCAATCCTCAATCCTCAATCCTCAATCCTCAATCCTCAGCCCTCAAACCTCAATCCTGAATCCTCAATCCTGAATCCTCAATTTTCAGACCTCAGTCCTCAACAACCAGTTGTCAATCCTCAATCCTCAATAGAATATCATCAATTCACAGCTTTCAATACTCAACACTCAACCTGCAATCTTCAAATCTCTATCCACCAACATCAATTCTCATCACTCAACCCTCAACACTCAGTCCCCAATCCTCAACCTTCAACCCTCAATGCTCAACACTCAGTCCCCAATCCTCAATCTTCATTCCTCAATCCTCAATCCTCAATCCTCAACCCTCGTACTTCAATCCTCAATACCCAATCCTCAATCTTCAATCCTCAATCCTCAATCCTCAATTCTCAATCCTCAATCCTCGATCCTCAGACCTCAAACATCACTACTCAAACCTCAGTCCTCGTCCTCAATCCACAACCCTCATTCCCCAATCCTCAATCTTCAATCATCAATATACAATCTTCAGTCCTCAATCCTCAATACTCAATCCTCAATCCTCAATCCTCAATGTTCAATCCGCGATACCCAGTCCTCAATGTTCAATCCTCAATACTCAATCCTCAATCCTCAGTCCTCAATCCTCAATCCTCAATCCACAATCCTCAGTCCCAAAACCTCAATCCTCAATCTTCAATCCTCAATACACAATCTTCAATCCTCATTCCTCAATACTCAATCCTCAATCCTCAATCCTCAGTCGTCAGTCTTCAATCCTCAATACTCAATGTTCAATCCTCAACCCTCATTCTTCAATCCTCAATACCAAATCCTCAATCTTCAATCATCAATCCTCAATCCTCAATTCTCAATCCTCAATCCTCGATCCTCAGACCTCAAACATCAATACTCAACCCTCAGTCCTCGTCCTCAATCCACAAGCCTCACTCCCCAATCCTCAATCTTCAATCATCAATATACAATCTTCAGTCCTCAATCCTCAATACACAATCCTCAATCCTCAATCCTCAATGTTCAATCCGCGATACCCAATCCTCAATGATCAATCCTCAATACTCAATCCTCAATCCTCAACCCTCAATCCTCAATCCTCAATCCTCAATCCACAATCCTCAGTCCCCAAACCTCAATCCTCAAACTTCAATCCCCAATACTCAATCTTCAATCCTCATTCCTCAATACTCAATCCTCAATCCTCAATCCTCAATTGTCAGTCTTCAATCCTCAATACTCAATGTTCAACCCTCAACCCTCAATCCTCAATCCTCATTCTTCAATCCTCAATACCCAATCCTCAATCTTCAATCCTCAATCCTCCATCCTCAATTCTCAATCCTCAATCCTCTGTCCTCAGTCCTCAAACCTCAATCCTCAACCCTCAGCCCTCATCCTCAATCCTAAGTCCCCAAACATCAATCCTCAATCTTCAATCCTCAATACTCAATCTTCAATCCTCAATCCTCAGCCCTCAAACCTCAATCCTCAATACTCAATCTTCAATCCTCAATCCTCAGCCCTCAAACCTCAATTCTGAATCCTCAATCCTGAATCCTCAATCTTCAGTCCTCAATCCCCAATCCTCAATGTTCAATCCTCAATACTCAATCCTCAATCCTCAGTCCTCAATCCTCAATCCTCAATCATCAATTAACAACCTTCAGTCCTCAATCCTCAATACTCAATCCTCAATCCTCAATCCTCAATGTTCATTCCGCGATACGCAGACCTCAATGTTCAGTCCTCAATACTCAATCCTCAATCCTCAATCCTCAATCCTCAATCCTCAATCCTCAATCCTCAATCCTCAATCCTCAATACTCAATGTTCAATCCTCAACCCTCAATCCTCAATCCTCATTCTTCAATCCTCAATACCCAATCCTCAATCTTCAATCCTCAATCCTCCATCCTCAATTCTTAATCCTCAATCCTCAGTCCTCAGTCCTCAAACCTCAATCCTCAACCCTCAGCCCTCATCCTCAATCCTCAATCCTCAATCCTAAGTCCCCAAACATCAATCCTCAATCTTCAATCCTCAATACTCAATCTTCAATCCTCAATCCTCAATACTCAATCCTCAATTCTCAATCCTCAATCATCAATCCTCAGACCTCAAACATCAGCACTCAACCCTCAGTCCTCGCCCTCAATCCACAACCCTCAATACTCATCACTCAACCCTCAACACCCAGTCCCCAATATTCAATCCTCAATCCTCAATCCTCAATCCTCAATCGTCAATCTTCAATCCTCAATACTCAATCTTCAATCCTCAATCCTTAATTCTCAATCCTCAATCCTCAATCCTCAATCCGCAACCCTAAATCCTCAATCGTCAGTCATCAATCCTCAATACTCAATCTTCAATCCTCACACCTCAATCCTCAATCCTCAATCCTTATTCTTCAATCATCAATACCCAAACCTCAATCTTCAATCCTCAATCCTCAACCCTCAATTCTCAATCCTCAATCCTCAGTCCTCAGTCCTCAAACCTCAATCCTCAACCCTCAGCCCTCATCCTCAATCCTCAATCGTCAATCTTCAATCCTCATACCTCAATCCTCAATACTCAATCTTCAATCCTCAATCCTCAGCCCTCAAACCTCAATTCTGAATCCTCAATCCTGAATCCTCAATCTTCAGTCCTCAATCCCCAATCCTCAATCTTCAATCCTCAATCCTCAATCCTCAATCCTCAATCCTCAATCTTCAATCCTCGATCCTCAATCCTCAATCCTCAGTCCAAAATCCTCAATCTTCAGGTCTCAATCCTCAACCATCAATCTTCAATCCTCAATACTCAATCTTCAATCCTCAATCCTCAATCCTCAATCCTCAACACTCATTCTTCAATCCTTCATACCCAATCCTCAATCTTCAACCCCTCAATCCTCAATCCTGAATCCTCAATCCTGAATCCTCAATTTTCAGACCTCAGTCCTCAACAACCAGTTGTCAATCCTCAATCCTCAATAGAATATCATCAATTCACAGCTTTCAATACTCAACACTCAACCTGCAATCTTCAAATCTCCATCCACAAACATCAATTCTCATCACTCAACCCTCAACACTCAGTCCCAAATCCTCAACCTTCAACCCTCAATGCTCAACACTCAGTCCCCAATCCTCAATCTTCATTCCTCAATCCTCAATCCTCAATCCTCAATACTCGTACTTCAATCCTCAATACCCAATCCTCAATCTTCAATCCTCAATCCTCAATCCTCAATTCTCAATCCTCAATCCTCGATCCTCAGACCTCAAACATCAATACTCAAACCTCAGTCCTCGTCCTCAATCCACAACCCTCATTCCCCAATCCTCAATCTTCAATCATCAATTAACAACCTTCAGTCCTCAATCCTCAATACTCAATCCTCAATCCTCAATCCTCAATGTTCATTCCGCGATACCCAGACCTCAATGTTCAGTCCTCAATACTCAATCCTCAATCCTCAATCCTCAATCCTCAATCTTCAATCCACAATCCTCAGTCCCCAAACCTCAATCCTCAATCTTCAATCCTCAATACTCAATCTTCAATCCTCATTCCTCAATACTCAATCCTCAATCCTCAATCCTCAATTGTCAGTCTTCAATCCTCAATACTCAATGTTCAACCCTCAACCCTCAATCCTCAATCCTCATTCTTCAATCCTCAATACCCAATCCTCAATCTTCAATCCTCAATCCTCCATCCTCAATTCTCAATCCTCAATCCTCTGTCCTCAGTCCTCAAACCTCAATCCTCAACCCTCAGCCCTCATCCTCAATCCTCAATCCTCAACCCTCAATCCTCACTCTTCAATCCTCAATACTCAATCTTCAATCCTCAATCCTCAGCCCTCCAACCTCAATTCCGAATCCTCAATCCTGAATCCTCAGTCTTCGGCCCTCATTCCTCAACAATCAGTTGTCAATCCTCAATCCTCAATAGAATATCCTCAGTTCAGAGTTCTCAATACGCAATACTCAATCTGCAATCTTCAAATCTCTATCCACAAACATCAATTCTCATCAATCAACCCTCAACACTCAGTCCCCAATCCTCAATCTTCAATCCTCAATCCTTAATCCTCAATCCTCAATCCTCATTCTTCATTCCTCAATACTCAATTTTCAATCCTCAATCCTCAATCCTCGATCCTCAATATTCATTCCTCAATCCTCAATCCTCAATCCTCAATCCTCATTTTTCAATCCTCAATACCCAATCCTCAATCGTCAATACCCAATCTTCAAGCTTCAATCATCAATCCTCAATCCTCAATTCTCAATCCTCAATCCTCAGTCCTCAGTCCTCAAACCTCAATCCTCAACCCTCAGCCCTCATCCTCAATTCTCAATCCTCAATCTTCAACACTCAGTCCCCAATCCTCAATCTTCAATCCTCAATCCTCAATCCTCAATCCTCAATCCTCAATCTTCAATCCTCAATACTCAACCTTCAATCCTCAATCCTCAATCCTCAATCCTCAATCCTCAATCTTCATTCCTCAATCCTCAATCCTCAATCCTCAATCCTCATTCTTCAATCCTCAATACCCAATCCTCAATCTTCAATCCTCAATCCTCAATCCTCAATACTCAATGTTCAATCCTCAACCCTCAATCCTCAATCCTCATTCTTCAATCCTCAATACCCAATCCTCAATCTTCAATCCTCAATCCTCCATCCTCAATTCTTAATCCTCAATCCTCAGTCCTCAGTCCTCAAACCTCAATCCTCAACCTTCAGCCCTCATCCTCAATCCTCAATCCTCAATCCTCAATCCTCACTCTTCAATCCTCAATACTCAATCTTCAATCCTCAATCCTCAGTCCTCAAACCTCAATTCTGAATCCTCAATCCTGAATCCTCAATCTTCGGCCCTCAGTCCTCTACAATCAGTTGTCAATCCTCAATTCTCTATAGAATATCCTCAATTCACAGATTTGAATACTCAATACTCAATCCGCATTCTTCAAACCTCCATACACAAACATCAATTCTCATCACTCAACCCTCAACACTCAGTCCTCAATATTCAATCCTCAATCCTCAATCCTCAATCCTCAATCGTCCATCTTCAATCCTCAATACTCAATCTTCAATCCTCAATCCTCAATCCTCAATCCTCAATCCCCATTCTTCCATCCTCAATACCCAATCCTCAATCTTCAATCCTCACACCTCAGTCCTCAATTCTGAATCCTCAATCCTCAATCCTCATACCTCAAACATCAATACTCAACCCTCAGTCCTCGTCCTCAATCCACACCATCAGTCCTTAATCCTCAATCTTCAATCATCAATATACAATCTTCAGTCCTCAATCCTCAATACTCAATCCTCAATCCTCAATCCTCAATGTTCAATCCGCGATACCCAGTCCTCAATGTTCAATCCTCAATACTCAATCCTCAATCCTCAGTCCTCAATCCTCAATCCTCAATCCACAATCATCAGTCCCAAAACCTCAATCCTCAATCTTCGATCCTCAATACACAATCTTCAATCTTCAATCCTCAATCCTGCATCCTCAATTCTCAATCCTCAATCCTCAGTCCTCAGTCCTCAAACCTCAATCCTCAACCCTCAGCCCTCATCCTCAATCCTCATTCCTCAATCCTCAATCCTCACTCTTCAATCCTATATACTCAAACTTCAATCCTCAATCCTCAGCCCTCCAACCTCAATTCCGAAACCTCAATCCTGAATCCTCAGTCTTCGGCCCTCAGTCCTCAACAATCAGTTGTCAATCCTCAATCCTCAATAGAATATCCTCAGTTCAGAGTTCTCAATACGCAATGCTCAATTTGCAATCTTCAAATCTCTATCCACAAACATCAATTCTCATCACTCAACCCTCAACACTCAGTCCCCAATCCTCAATCTTCAATCCTCAATCCTTAATCCTCAATCATCAATCCTCATTCTTCATTCCTCAATACTCAATCTTCAATCCTCAATCCTCAATCCTCGATCCTCAATATTCATTCCTCAATCCTCAATCCTCAATCCTCAATCCTCATTTTTCAATCCTCAATACCCAATCCTCAATCCTCAATACCCAATCTTCAATCTTCAATCATCAATCCTCAATCCTCAATTCTGAATCCTCAATCCTCAGTCCTCAGTCCTCAAACCTCAACCCTCAACCCTCAGCCCTCATCCTCAATTCTCAATCCTCAATCTTCAACACTGAGTCCCCAATCCTCAATCTTCAATCCTCAATCCTCAATCCTCAATCCTCAATCCTCAATCTTCAATCCTCAATACTCAACCTTCAATCCTCAATCCTCAATCCTCAATCCTCAATCCTCAATCTTCATTCCTCAATCCTCAATCCTCAATCCTCAATCCTCATTCTTCAATCCTCAATACCCAATCCTCAATCTTCAATCCTCAATCCTCAATCCTCAATTCTCAATCCTCAATCCTCGATCCCCAGACCTCAAACATCAATACTCAACCCTCAGTCCTCGTCCTCAATCCACAAGACTCACTCCCCAATCCTCAATCTTCAATCATCAATATACAATATTCAGTCCTCAATCCTCAATACTCAATCCTCAATCCTCAATCCTCAATGTTCAATCCGCGATACCCAATCCTCAATGATCAATCCTCAATTCTCAATCCTCAATCCTCAATCCTCAATCGTCAGTCTTCAATCGTCAATACTCAATCTTCAATCCTCAATCCTCAATGCTCAATCCTCAATCCTCATTCTTCAATCCTCAATACCCAATCCTCAATCTTCAATCCTCAATCCTCAATCCTCAATTCTCAATCCTCAATCCTCAGTCCTCAGTCCTCAAACCTCAATTCTGTATCCTCAATCCTGAATCCTCAATCTTCAATCCTCAATCCCCAATCCTCAATCTTCAATCCTCAATCCTCAATCCTCAATCCTCAATCCTCAATATTCAATCCTCGATCCTCAATCCTCAATCCTCAGTCCCAAATCCTCAATCTTCAATCCATAATCCTCAACCCTCAATCTTCAATCATCAATACTCAACTTTCAATCCTCAATCCTCAATCCTCAATCCTCAATCCTCAATCCTCAGTCCTCAAACCTCAATCCTGAATCCTCAATCCTGAATCCTCAATCTTCGGCCCTCAGTCCTCAACAATCAGTCGTCAATCCTCAATCCTCAATAGAATATCCTCAGTTCAGAGTTTTCAATACGCCATACTCAATCTGCAATCTTCAAATCTCTATCCACAAACATCAATTCTCATCACTCAACACTCAACACTCAGCCCCCAATCCTCAATCTTCAATCCTCAATCCTCAATCCTCAAGCCTCAATCCTCAATCCTCAATCCTCAATCTTCAATCCTCAATACTCAAACTTCAATCCTCAATCCTCAATCCTCAATCCTCAATCTTCATTCCTCAATCCTCAATCCTCAGTCCTCAATCCTCATACTTCAATCCTCAATACCCAACCCTCAATCTTCAATCCTCAATCCTCAATCCTCAATTCTCAATCCTCAATCCTCGATCCTCGGACCTCAAACATCAATACTCAACCCTCAGTCCTCGTCCTCAATCCACAACCCTCAATCCTCAATCCTCAATCTTCGATCATCAATATACAATCTTCAGTCCTCAATCCTCAATACTCAATCCTCAATCCTCAATCCTCAATGTTCAATCCGCGATACCCAGTCCTCAATGTTCAATCCTCAATACTCTATCCTCAATCCTCAGTCCTCAATCCTCAATCCTCAATCCACAATCCTCTGTCCCCAAACCTCAATCCTCAAACTTCAAACCTCAATACTCAATCTTCAATCCTCATTCCTCAATACTCAATCCTCAATCCTCAATCCTCAATCGTCAGTCTTCAATCCTCAATAATCAATGTTCAATCCTCAACCCTCAATCCTCAATCCTCATTCTTCAATCCTCAATACCCAATCCTCAATCTTCAATCCTAAATCCTCCATCCTCAATTCTCAATCCTCAATCCTCAGTCCTCTGTCCTCAAACCTCAATCCTCAACCCTCAGCCCTCATCCTCAATCCTCAATCCTCAATCCTCAATCCTCACTCTTCAATCCTCAATACTCAATCTTCAATCCTCAATCCTCAGTCCTCAAACCTCAATTCTGAATCCTCAATCCTGAATCCTCAATCTTCGGCCCTCAGTCCTCTACAATCAGTTGTCAATCCTCAATTCTCTATAGAATATCCTCAATTCACAGATTTGAATACTCAATACTCAATCCGCATTCTTCAAACCTCCATACACAAACATCAATTCTCATCACTCAACCCTCAACACTCAGTCCCCAATATTCAATCCTCAATCCTCAATCCTCAATCCTCAATCGTCCATCTTCAATCCTCAATACTCAATCTTCAATCCTCAATCCTCAATCCTCAATCCTCAATCCCCATTCTTCCATCCTCAATACCCAATCCTCAATCTTCAATCCTCACACCTCAGTCCTCAATTCTGAATCCTCAATCCTCAATCCTCATACCTCAAACATCAATACTCAACCCTCAGTCCTCGTCCTCAATCCACACCATCAGTCCTTAATCCTCAATCTTCAATCATCAATATACAATCTTCAGTCCTCAATCCTCAATACTCAATCCTCAATCCTCAATCCTCAATGTTCAATCCGCGATACCCAGTCCTCAATGTTCAATCCTCAATACTCAATCCTCAATCCTCAGTCCTCAATCCTCAATCCTCAATCCACAATCATCAGTCCCAAAACCTCAATCCTCAATCTTCGATCCTCAATACACAATCTTCAATCTTCAATCCTCAATCCTGCATCCTCAATTCTCAATCCTCAATCCTCAGTCCTCAGTCCTCAAACCTCAATCCTCAACCCTCAGCCCTCATCCTCAATCCTCATTCCTCAATCCTCAATCCTCACCCTTCAATCCTATATACTCAAACTTCAATCCTCAATCCTCAGCCCTCCAACCTCAATTCCGAAACCTCAATCCTGAATCCTCAGTCTTCGGCCCTCAGTCCTCAACAATCAGTTGTCAATCCTCAATCCTCAATAGAATATCCTCAGTTCAGAGTTCTCAATACGCAATGCTCAATTTGCAATCTTCAAATCTCTATCCACAAACATCAATTCTCATCACTCAACCCTCAACACTCAGTCCCCAATCCTCAATCTTCAATCCTCAATCCTTAATCCTCAATCATCAATCCTCATTCTTCATTCCTCAATACTCAATCTTCAATCCTCAATCCTCAATCCTCGATCCTCAATATTCATTCCTCAATCCTCAAACCTCAATCCTCAATCCTCATTTTTCAATCCTCAATACCCAATCCTCAATCCTCAATACCCAATCTTCAATCTTCAATCATCAATCCTCAATCCTCAATTCTGAATCCTCAATCCTCAGTCCTCAGTCCTCAAACCTCAACCCTCAACCCTCAGCCCTCATCCTCAATTCTCAATCCTCAATCTTCAACACTGAGTCCCCAATCCTCAATCTTCAATCCTCAATCCTCAATCCTCAATCCTCAATCCTCAATCTTCAATCCTCAATACTCAACCTTCAATCCTCAATCCTCAATCCTCAATCCTCAATCCTCAATCTTCATTCCTCAATCCTCAATCCTCAATCCTCAATCCTCATTCTTCAATCCTCAATACACAATCCTCAATCTTCAATCCTCAATCCTCAATCCTCAATTCTCAATCCTCAATCCTCGATCCTCAGACCTCAAACATCAATACTCAACCCTCAGTCCTCGTCCTCAATCCACAAGACTCACTCCCCAATCCTCAATCTTCAATCATCAATATACAATATTCAGTCCTCAATCCTCAATACTCAATCCTCAATCCTCAATCCTCAATGTTCAATCCGCGATACCCAATCCTCAATGATCAATCCTCAATTCTCAATCCTCAATCCTCAATCCTCAATCGTCAGTCTTCAATCGTCAATACTCAATCTTCAATCCTCAATCCTCAATGCTCAATCCTCAATCCTCATTCTTCAATCCTCAATACCCAATCCTCAATCTTCAATCCTCAATCCTCAATCCTCAATTCTCAATCCTCAATCCTCAGTCCTCAGTCCTCAAACCTCAATTCTGTATCCTCAATCCTGAATCCTCAATCTTCAATCCTCAATCCCCAATCCTCAATCTTCAATCCTCAATCCTCAATCCTCAATCCTCAATCCTCAATATTCAATCCTCGATCCTCAATCCTCAATCCTCAGTCCCAAATCCTCAATCTTCAATCCATAATCCTCAACCCTCAATCTTCAATCATCAATACTCAACTTTCAATCCTCAATCCTCAATCCTCAATCCTCAATCCTCAATCCTCAGTCCTCAAACCTCAATCCTGAATCCTCAATCCTGAATCCTCAATCTTCGGCCCTCAGTCCTCAACAATCAGTCGTCAATCCTCAATCCTCAATAGAATATCCTCAGTTCAGAGTTTTCAATACGCCATACTCAATCTGCAATCTTCAAATCTCTATCCACAAACATCAATTCTCATCACTCAACACTCAACACTCAGCCCCCAATCCTCAATCTTCAATCCTCAATCCTCAAGCCTCAATCCTCAATCCTCAATCCTCAATCTTCAATCCTCAATACTCAAACTTCAATCCTCAATCCTCAATCCTCAATCCTCAATCTTCATTCCTCAATCCTCAATCCTCAGTCCTCAATCCTCATACTTCAATCCTCAATACCCAACCCTCAATCTTCAATCCTCAATCCTCAATCCTCAATTCTCAATCCTCAATCCTCGATCCTCGGACCTCAAACATCAATACTCAACCCTCAGTCCGCGTCCTCAATCCACAACCCTCAATCCTCAATCCTCAATCTTCGATCATCAATATACAATCTTCAGTCCTCAATCCTCAATACTCAATCCTCAATCCTCAATCCTCAATGTTCAATCCGCGATACCCAGTCCTCAATGTTCAATCCTCAATACTCTATCCTCAATCCTCAGTCCTCAATCCTCAATCCTCAATCCACAATCCTCTGTCCCCAAACCTCAATCCTCAAACTTCAAACCTCAATACTCAATCTTCAATCCTCATTCCTCAATACTCAATCCTCAATCCTCAATCCTCAATCGTCAGTCTTCAATCCTCAATAATCAATGTTCAATCCTCAACCCTCAATCCTCAATCCTCATTCTTCAATCCTCAATACCAAATCCTCAATCTTCAATCCTAAATCCTCCATCCTCAATTCTCAATCCTCAATCCTCAGTCCTCTGTCCTCAAACCTCAATCCTCAACCCTCAGCCCTCATCCTCAATCCTCAATCCTCAATCCTCAATCCTCACTCTTCAATCCTCAATACTCAATCATCAATCCTCAATCCTCAGCCCTCCAAGTTCAATTCCGAATCCTCAATCCTGAATCCTCAGTCTTCGGCCCTCAGTCCTCAACAATCAGTTGTCAATCCTCAATCCTCAATAGAATATCCTCAGTTCAGAGTTCTCAATACGCAATACTCAATCTGCAATCTTCAAATCTCTATCCACAAACATCAATTCTCATCACTCAACCCTCAACACTCAGTCCCCAATCCTCAATCTTCAATCCTCAATCCTTAATCCTCAATCCTCATTCCTCATACTTCATTCCTCAATACTCAATCTTCAACCCTCAATCCTCAATCCTCAATCCTCAATATTCATTCCTCAATCCTCAATCCTCAACCCTCAATCCTCATTCTTCAATCCTCAATACCCAATCCTCAATCCTCAATACCCAATCTTCAATCTGCAATCATCAATCCTCAATCCTCAATTCTCAATCCTCAATCCTCAGTCCTCAGACCTCAAACCTCAATCCTCAACCCTGAGCCCTCATTCTCAATCCTCAACCCTCAATTTTCAATCCTCAATCCTCAATCCTCAATCCTCAATCCTCAGTCCTCAATCCTCAATCCTCAATCCTCAATCCTCAATCCTCAATCCTCAATCCTCAATCCTCAATCCTCAATCCTCAATCCTCAATCCTCAATCCAAAGTCCCCAAACCTCAATCCTCAATCTTCAATCCTCAATACTGAATCTTCAATCCTCAATCCTCAATACTCAATCCTCAATTCTCAATCCTCAATCATCAATCCTCAGACCTCAAACATCAGTACTCAACCCTCCGTCCTCGTCCTCAATCCACAACCATCAATACTCATCACTCAACCCTCAACACCCAGTCCCCAATATTCAACCCTCAATCCTCAACCCTCAATCCTCAATAGTCAATCTTCAATCCTCAATACTCAATCTTCAATCCTCAATCCTTAATTCTCAATCCTCAATCCTCAATCCTCAATCCTCAATCCTCAACCCTAAATCCTCAATCGTCAGTCATCAATCCTCAATACTCAATCTTCAATCCTCAAACCTCAATCCTCAATCCTCAATCCTTATTCTTCAATCATCAATACCCAAACCTCAATCTTCAATCCTTAATCCTCAACCCTCAATTGTCAATCCTCAATCCTCAGTCCTCAGTCCTCAAACCTCAATCCTCAACCCTCAGCCCTCATCCTCAATCCTCAATCGTCAATCTTCAATCCTCAATCCTCAAACCTCAATTCTGAATCCTCAATCCTGAATCCTCAATCTTCAATCCTCAATCCCCAATCCTCAATCTTCAATCCCCAATCCTCAATCCTCAATCCTCAATCCTCAATCTTCAACCCTCGACCCTCAATCCTCAATCCTCAGTCCAAAATCCTCAATCTTCAGGTCTCAATCCTCAACCATCAATCTTCAATCCTCAATACTCAATCTTCAATCCTAAATCCTCAATCCTCAATCCCCAACACTCATTCTTCAATCCTTCATACCCAATCCTCAATCTTCAATCCTCAATCCTCAATCCTGAATTCTCAATCCTCAATCCTCAATCCTCAGACCTCAAACATCAATACTCAACCCTCAGTCCTCGTCCTCAATCCACAACCATCAGTCCTCAATCCTCAACCTTCAATCATCAATATTCAATCTTCAATCCTCAATCCTCAATCCTCAATCCTCAATCCTCAACCGTCAATGTTCAATCCGCAATACCCAATCCTCAATCTTCAATCCTCAATCCTCAATCCTGAATCCTGAATCCTCAATCGTCAATCCTCAGCCCTCAAACCACAATCCTGAATCCTCATTCCTCAATACTCAATCCTCAATCCTCAATCCTCAGTCGTCAGTCTTCAATCCTCAATACTCAATGTTCAATCCTCAACCCTCAATCCTCAATACTCATTCTTCAATCCTCAATACCCAGTCCTCAATCTTCAATCCTCAATCCTCCATCCTCAGTTCTTAATCCTCAGTCCTCAGTCCTCAGTCCTCAAACCTCAATCCTCAACCTTCAGCCCTCATCCTCAATACTCAATCCTCAATCCTCAATCCTCACTCTTCAATCCTCAATACTCAATCTTCAATCCTCAATCCACAGTCCTCAAACCTCAATTCTGAATCCTCAATCCTGAATCCTCAATCTTCGGCCCTCAGTCCTCTACAATCGGTTGTCAATCCTCAATTCTCTATAGAATATCCTCAATTCACAGATTTCAATACTCAATACTCAATCTGCATTCTTCAAACCTCCATACACAAACATCAATTCTCATCACTCAACCCTCAACACTCAGTCCCCAATATTCAATCCTCAATCCTCAATCCTCAATCCTCATTCGTCCATCTTCAATCCTCAATACTCAATCTTCAATCCTCAATCCTCAATCCTCAATCCTCAATCCCCATTCTTCCATCCTCAATACCCAATCCTCAATCTTCAATCCTCACTCCTCAGTCCTCAATTCTGAATCCTCAATCCTCAATCCTCAGACCTCAAACATCAATACTCAACCCTCAGTCCTCGTCCTCAATCCACAACCATCAGTCCTTAATCCTCAATCTTCAATCATCATTATTCAATCTTCAATCCTCAATCCTCAATCCTCAATCCTCAATCCTCAACCGTCAATGTTCAATCCGCAATACCCAATCCTCAATCTTCAATCCTCAATCCTCAATCCTCAATCCTCAGTCCTCAATCCTCAATCCTCAGCCCTCAAACCTCAATCCTGAATCCTCAATCCTGAATCCTCAATTTTCAGACCTCAGTCCTCAACAACCAGTTGTCAATCCTCAATCCTCAATAGAATATCATCAATTCACAGTTTTCAATACTCAATACTCAACCTGCAATCTTCAAATCTCTATCCACAAACATCAATTCTCGTCACTCAACCCTCAACACTCAGTCCCCAAACCTCAATCTTCAATCCTCAATCCTGAACACTCAGTCCCCAGTCCTCAATCTTCATTCCCCAATCCTCAATCCTCAATCCTCAATCCTCGTACTTCAATCCTCTATACCCAATCCTCAATCTTCAATCCTCAATCCTCAATCCTCAATTCTCAATCCTCAATCCTCGATCCTCAGACCTCAAACATCAATACTCAAACCTCAGTCCTCGTCCTCAATCCACAACCCTCATTCCCCAATCCTCAATCTTCAATCATCAATATACAATCTTCAGTCCTCAATCCTCAATACTCAATCCTCAATCCTCAATCCTCAATCCTCAGTCGTCAGTCTTCAATCCTCAATACTCAATGTTCAATCCTCAACCCTCAATCCTCAATCCTCGTTCTTCAATCCTCAATACCCAATCCTCAATCTTCAATCCTCAATCCTCCATCCTCAATTCTCAATCCTCAGTCCTCAGTCCTCAGTCCTCAAACCTCAATCCTCAACCATCAGCTCTCATCCTCAATCCTCAATCCTCAATCCTCAATCCTCACTCTTCAATCCTCAATACTCAATCTTCAATCCTCAATCCTCAGTCCACAAACCTCAATTCTGAATCCTCAATCCTGAATCCTCAATCTTCGGCCCTCAGTCCTCAACAATCAGTTGTCAATCCTCAGTTCTCTATAGAATATCCTCAATTCACAGATTTCAATACTCAATACTCAATCTGCAATCTTCAAACCTCCATCCACAAATATCAATACTCATCACTCAACCCTCAACACGCAGTCCCCAATATTCAATCCTCAATCCTCAATCCTCAATTCTCAATCGTCAATCTTCAATCCTCAATACTCAATCTTCAATCCTCAATCCTCAATCCTCAATCCTCAATGCTCAATCCTCATTCTTCCATCCTCAATACCCAATCCTCAATCTTCAATCCTCAATCCTCAGTCCTCAATTCTGAATCCTCAATCCTCAATTTTCAATCCTCATTCTTCAATCCTCAATACCCAATACTCAATCTTCAATCCTCAATCCTCAATCCTCGATTCTCAATCCTCAATCCTCAGTCCTCAGTCCTCAAACCTCAATCCTCAACCCTCAGCCCTCATCGTCAATCCTCAATCCTCAATCTTCAATCCTCGATATTCAATCGTCAATACTCAATCTTCAATCCTCAATCCTCAATTCTCAATCCTCAATCCTCAGTCCTCAATCCTCAATCCTCAATCCTCAATCCTCAATCCTCAATCCTCAATCGACAGTCTTCAATCCTCAATACTCAATCTTCAATCCTCAATCCTCAATCCTCAATCCTCAATCCTCAATCCTCATTCTTCAATCATCAATACCCAATCCTCAATCTTTAATCCTCAATCCTCAATCCTCAATTCTCAATCCTCAATCCTCAGTCCTCAGTCCTCAAACCTCAATCCTCAACCCTCAGCCCTCATCCTCAATCCTGAATCCTCAATCTTCAATCCTCGATCCTCAATCCTCAATCCTCAGTCCCAAATCCTCAATCTTCAACCCTCAATCCTCAACCCTCAATCTTCAATCCTCAATGCTCAATCTTCAATCCTCAATCCTCAATCCTGAATACTCAATCCTCATTCTTCAATCCTCAATACCCAATCCTCAATCTTCAATCCTCAATCCTCAATACTCAATCCTCAATCCTCAATCCTCAATCGTCAGTCTTCAATCCTCAATACTCAATCTTCAATCCTCAATCCTCAATCCTCAATTCTCGATCCTCAATCCTCAATCCTCAATCCTCAATCGTCAATTCTCAATCCTCAATCCTCAGTCCTCAGTCCTCAATACACAATCTTTAATCGTCAATTCTCAATTCTCAATCCTCACTCTTCAATCCTCAATACTCAATCTTCAATCCTCAATCCTCAGCCCTCAAACCTCAATTCCGAATCCTCAATGCTGAATCCTCAATCTTCGGCCCTCAGTCCTCAACAAGCAGTTGTCAATCCTCAATCCTCAATAGAATATCCCCAGTTCAGAGTTTTTAATACGCAATACTCAATCTCTAATCATCAAATCTCTATCCACAAACATCAATTCTCATCACTCAAGCCTCAACGCTCAGTCCCAAATCCGCAACCTTCAACCCTCAATCCTCAATCCTCAATCCTCAATCCTCAATCTCCAATCCTCAATACTCAATCTTCAATCCTCAATCCTCAATTCTCAATCCTCAATCTTCATTCCTCAGTCCTCAATCCTCAATCCTCAATCCTCATTCTTCAATCCTCTGAACCGTATCCTCAACCTTCAATCCTGAATCCTCAATCCTCAATTCTCAATCCTGAATCCTCAATACTGAATCCTCAATCTTCAGCCCTCAGTCCTCAACAATCAGTTGTCAATCCTCAATCCTCAATAGAATATCATCAATTCACAGATTTCAATACTCAACACTCAACCTGCAATCTTCAAATCTCTATCCACAAACATCAATTCTCATCTCTCAACCCTCAATACTCACTCCCCAATCCTCAATCCTCAATCCTCAATCCTCAATCCTCAATACTCAATCCTCAACCCTCATTATTCAATCCTCAATACCCAATGCTCCATCATCAACACTCAATCCTCAATCCTCAATTCTGAATCCTCAATCCTCAGTCCTCAGACTTCAAACCTCAATCCTCAATCCTCAGACCTCATCCTCAATCCCCAATCCTCAATCTTCAATCCTCAATACTCAATCCTCAATACTCAACCTTCAATCCTCAATCCTCAGTCCTCAAACCTCAACTCTGAACCCTCAATCCTGAATACTCAATCTTCAATCCTCAATCCCCAATCCTCAATCTTCAATCCTCAATCCTCAATACTCAATCTTCATTCCTCAATCCTCAATTCTCAATCCTCAATACTCAATTCTCAATCGTCAGTACTCAATCCCCAATCCTCAATCTTCAATCCTCAATCCTCATTCCTCAATCCTCAATCCTCAATCTTCAATTCTCAATACTCAATCTGCAATCCTCAATCCTCAATCCTCAATCCCCAATCATCAATCCTCAATCCTCAATCTTCATTCCTCAATACTCAATCTTCAATCCTCAGCCCTCAATCCTCAATCCTCAATACTCATTCTTCAATCCTCAATACCCAATGCTCAATCATCAATCCTCAATCCTAAATCCTCAATTCTCAACTCTCAATCCTCAATCCTCAGTACTCAGTCTTCAAATCTCAATCCTCAACCCTCAGACCTCATCCTCAATCCTCAATCCTCAATCCTCAATCCTCAATCCTCAATCCTCAATCCTCAATCCTCAATCCTCAATCCTCAATCCTCAATCCTAAGTCCCCAAACCTCAATCCTCAATCTTCAATCCTCAATACTGAATCTTCAATCCTCAATCCTCAATACTCAATCCTCAATTCTCAATCCTCAATCATCAATCCTCAGACCTCAAACATCAGTACTCAACCCTCCGTCCTCGTCCTCAATCCACAACCATCAATACTCATCACTCAACCCTCAACACCCAGTCCCCAATATTCAACCCTCAATCCTCAACCCTCAATCCTCAATCGTCAATCTTCAATCCTCAATACTCAATCTTCAATCCTCAATCCTTAATTCTCAATCCTCAATCCTCAATCCTCAATCCTCAATCCTCAACCCTAAATCCTCAATCGTCAGTCATCAATCCTCAATACTCAATCTTCAATCCTCAAACCTCAATCCTCAATCCTCAATCCTTATTCTTCAATCATCAATACCCAAACCTCAATCTTCAATCCTTAATCCTCAACCCTCAATTGTCAATCCTCAATCCTCAGTCCTCAGTCCTCAAACCTCAATCCTCAACCCTCAGCCCTCATCCTCAATCCTCAATCGTCAATCTTCAATCCTCAATCCTCAAACCTCAATTCTGAATCCTCAATCCTGAATCCTCAATCTTCAATCCTCAATCCCCAATCCTCAATCTTCAATCCCCAATCCTCAATCCTCAATCCTCAATCCTCAATCTTCAACCCTCGACCCTCAATCCTCAATCCTCAGTCCAAAATCCTCAATCTTCAGGTCTCAATCCTCAACCATCAATCTTCAATCCTCAATACTCAATCTTCAATCCTAAATCCTCAATCCTCAATCCCCAACACTCATTCTTCAATCCTTCATACCCAATCCTCAATCTTCAATCCTCAATCCTCAATCCTGAATTCTCAATCCTCAATCCTCAATCCTCAGACCTCAAACATCAATACTCAACCCTCAGTCCTCGTCCTCAATCCACAACCATCAGTCCTCAATCCTCAACCTTCAGTCATCAATATTCAATCTTCAATCCTCAATCCTCAATCCTCAATCCTCAATCCTCAACCGTCAATGTTCAATCCGCAATACCCAATCCTCAATCTTCAATCCTCAATCCTCAATCCTGAATCCTGAATCCTCAATCCTCAATCCTCAGCCCTCAAACCACAATCCTGAATCCTCATTCCTCAATACTCAATCCTCAATCCTCAATCCTCAGTCGTCAGTCTTCAATCCTCAATACTCAATGTTCAATCCTCAACCCTCAATCCTCAATACTCATTCTTCAATCCTCAATACCCAGTCCTCAATCTTCAATCCTCAATCCTCCATCCTCAGTTCTTAATCCTCAGTCCTCAGTCCTCAGTCCTCAAACCTCAATCCTCAACCTTCAGCCCTCATCCTCAATCCTCAATCCTCAATCCTCAATCCTCACTCTTCAATCCTCAATACTCAATCTTCAATCCTCAATCCACAGTCCTCAAACCTCAATTCTGAATCCTCAATCCTGAATCCTCAATCTTCGGCCCCCAGTCCTCTACAATCGGTTGTCAATCCTCAATTCTCTATAGAATATCCTCAATTCACAGATTTCAATACTCAATACTCAATCTGCATTCTTCAAACCTCCATACACAAACATCAATTCTCATCACTCAACCCTCAACACTCAGTCCCCAATATTCAATCCTCAATCCTCAATCCTCAATCCTCAATCGTCCATCTTCAATCCTCAATACTCAATCTTCAATCCTCAATCCTCAATCCTCAATCCTCAATCCCCATTCTTCCATCCTCAATACCCAATCCTCAATCTTCAATCCTCACTCCTCAGTCCTCAATTCTGAATCCTCAATCCTCAATCCTCAGACCTCAAACATCAATACTCAACCCTCAGTCCTCGTCCTCAATCCACAACCATCAGTCCTTAATCCTCAATCTTCAATCATCATTATTCAATCTTCAATCCTCAATCCTCAATCCTCAATCCTCAATCCTCAACCGTCAATGTTCAATCCGCAATACCCAATCCTCAATCTTCAATCCTCAATCCTCAATCCTCAATCCTCAGTCCTCAATCCTCAATCCTCAGCCCTCAAGCCTCAATCCTGAATCCTCAATCCTGAATCCTCAATTTTCAGACCTCAGTCCTCAACAACCAGTTGTCAATCCTCAATCCTCAATAGAATATCATCAATTCACAGTTTTCAATACTCAATACTCAACCTGCAATCTTCAAATCTCTATCCACAAACATCAATTCTCGTCACTCAACCCTCAACACTCAGTCCCCAAACCTCAATCTTCAATCCTCAATCCTCAACACTCAGTCCCCAATCCTCAATCTTCATTCCCCAATCCTCAATCCTCAATCCTCAATCCTCGTACTTCAATCCTCTATACCCAATCCTCAATCTTCAATCCTCAATCCTCAATCCTCAATTTTCAATCCTCAATCCTCGATCCTCAGACCTCAAACATCAATACTCAAACCTCAGTCCTCGTCCTCAATCCACAACCCTCATTCCCCAATCCTCAATCTTCAATCATCAATATACAATCTTCAGTCCTCAATCCTCAATACTCAATCCTCAATCCTCAATCCTCAATCCTCAGTCGTCAGTCTTCAATCCTCAATACTCAATGTTCAATCCTCAACCCTCAATCCTCAATCCTCGTTCTTCAATCCTCAATACCCAATCCTCAATCTTCAATCCTCAATCCTCCATCCTCAATTCTCAATCCTCAGTCCTCAGTCCTCAGTCCTCAAACCTCAATCCTCAACCATCAGCTCTCATCCTCAATCCTCAATCCTCAATCCTCAATCCTCACTCTTCAATCCTCAATACTCAATCTTCAATCCTCAATCCTCAGTCCACAAACCTCAATTCTGAATCCTCAATCCTGAATCCTCAATCTTCGGCCCTCAGTCCTCAACAATCAGTTGTCAATCCTCAGTTCTCTATAGAATATCCTCAATTCACAGATTTCAATACTCAATACTCAATCTGCAATCTTCAAACCTCCATCCACAAACATCAATACTCATCACTCAACCCTCAACACGCAGTCCCCAATATTCAATCCTCAATCCTCAATCCTCAATTCTCAATCGTCAATCTTCAATCCTCAATACTCAATCTTCAATCCTCAATCCTCAATCCTCAATCCTCAATGCTCAATCCTCATTCTTCCATCCTCAATACCCAATCCTCAATCTTCAATCCTCAATCCTCAGTCCTCAATTCTGAATCCTCAATCCTCAATTTTCAATCCTCATTCTTCAATCCTCAATACCCAATACTCAATCTTCAATCCTCAATCCTCAATCCTCGATTCTCAATCCTCAATCCTCAGTCCTCAGTCCTCAAACCTCAATCCTCAACCCTCAGCCCTCATCGTCAATCCTCAATCCTCAATCTTCAATCCTCGATATTCAATCGTCAATACTCAATCTTCAATCCTCAATCCTCAATTCTCAATCCTCAATCCTGAGTCCTCAATCCTCAATCCTCAATCCTCAATCCTCAATCCTCAATCCTCAATCGACAGTCTTCAATCCTCAATACTCAATCTTCAATCCTCAATCCTCAATCCTCAATCCTCAATCCTCAATCCTCATTCTTCAATCATCAATACCCAATCCTCAATCTTTAATCCTCAATCCTCAATCCTCAATTCTCAATCCTCAATCCTCAGTCCTCAGTCCTCAAACCTCAATCCTCAACCCTCAGCCCTCATCCTCAATCCTGAATCCTCAATCTTCAATCCTCGATCCTCAATCCTCAATCCTCAGTCCCAAATCCTCAATCTTCAACCCTCAATCCTCAACCCTCAATCTTCAATCCTCAATGCTCAATCTTCAATCCTCAATCCTCAATCCTGAATACTCAATCCTCATTCTTCAATCCTCAATACCCAATCCTCAATCTTCAATCCTCAATCCTCAATACTCAATCCTCAATCCTCAATCCTCAATCGTCAGTCTTCAATCCTCAATACTCAATCTTCAATCCTCAATCCTCAATCCTCAATTCTCGATCCTCAATCCTCAATCCTCAATCCTCAATCGTCAATTCTCAATCCTCAATCCTCAGTCCTCAGTCCTCAATACACAATCTTTAATCGTCAATTCTCAATTCTCAATCCTCACTCTTCTTTCCTCAATACTCAATCTTCAATCCTCAATCCTCAGCCCTCAAACCTCAATTCCGAATCCTCAATGCTGAATCCTCAATCTTCGGCCCTCAGTCCTCAACAAGCAGTTGTCAATCCTCAATCCTCAATAGAATATCCCCAGTTCAGAGTTTTTAATACGCAATACTCAATCTCTAATCATCAAATCTCTATCCACAAACATCAATTCTCATCACTCAAGCCTCAACGCTCAGTCCCAAATCCGCAACCTTCAACCCTCAATCCTCAATCCTCAATCCTCAATCCTCAATCTCCAATCCTCAATACTCAATCTTCAATCCTCAATCCTCAATTCTCAATCCTCAATCTTCATTCCTCAGTCCTCAATCCTCAATCCTCAATCCTCATTCTTCAATCCTCTGAACCGTATCCTCAACCTTCAATCCTGAATCCTCAATCCTCAATTCTCAATCCTGAATCCTCAATACTGAATCCTCAATCTTCAGCCCTCAGTCCTCAACAATCAGTTGTCAATCCTCAATCCTCAATAGAATATCATCAATTCACAGATTTCAATACTCAATACTCAACCTGCAATCTTCAAATCTCTATCCACAAACATCAATTCTCATCTCTCAACCCTCAATACTCACTCCCCAATCCTCAATCCTCAATCCTCAATCCTCAATCCTCAATACTTAATCCTCAACCCTCATTCTTCAATCCTCAATACCCAATGCTCCATCATCAACACTCAATCCTCAATCCTCAATTCTGTATCCTCAATCCTCAGTCCTCAGACTTCAAACCTCAATCCTCAATCCTCAGACCTCATCCTCAATCCCCAATCCTCAATCTTCAATCCTCAATACTCAATCCTCAATACTCAACCTTCAATCCTCAATCCTCAGTCCTCAAACCTCAACTCTGAACCCTCAATCCTGAATACTCAATCTTCAATCCTCAATCCCCAATCCTCAATCTTCAATCCTCAATCCTCAATACTCAATCTTCATTCCTCAATCCTCAATTCTCAATCCTCAATACTCAATTCTCAATCGTCAGTACTCAATCCCCAATCCTCAATCTTCAATCCTCAATCCTCATTCCTCAATCCTCAATCCTCAATCTTCAATTCTCAATACTCAATCTGCAATCCTCAATCCTCAATCCTCAATCCCCAATCATCAATCCTCAATCCTCAATCTTCATTCCTCAATACTCAATCTTCAATCCTCAGCCCTCAATCCTCAATCCTCAATACTCATTCTTCAATCCTCAATACCCAATGCTCAATCATCAATCCTCAATCCTAAATCCTCAATTCTCAACTCTCAATCCTCAATCCTCAGTACTCAGTCTTCAAACCTCAATCCTCAACCCTCAGACCTCATCCTCAATCCTCAATCCTCAATCTTCAATCCTCAATACTCAATCCTCAATACTCAATCTTCAATCCTCAATCGTCAGTCCTCAAACCTCAATTCTGAATCCTCAATCCTGAATACTCAATGTTCAATCCTCAATCCCAAATCCTCAATCTTCAATCCTCAATCCTCAATCCTCAATCCTCAATCCTCAATCTTCAATCCTCATTACTCAATCTTCAGTCCTCAAACCTCAATCCTCAATCCTCAATCCTCAATGCTCAATCCTCAATCTTCAATCCTCAATACTCAATCTGCAATCCTCAATCCTCAATCCTCAATCCTCAATCCTCATTCTTCAATCCTCTATACCGAATCCTCAATCTTCAACCGTCAATCCTCAATTCTCAGTCCTGAATCCTCAATCCTCATACTTCAAACATAAATACCCAAACCTCAGTCCTCGTCCTCAATCCACATCCCTCAATCCTCAATCCTCAATCTTCATTCATCAATATTCAATCTTCAATCCTCAATCCTCAATTCTCAATCCTCATCACTCAATCCTCAATCTTCAATCCTCAATCTTCAATCCTTAATCCTCAATCCTCAATCCTCAATCCTCAATCCTCAATACTCAATCTTCAATCCTCAATCCTCAATCCCCAGTCCTCAATCTTCATTCCTCAATCCTCAATACTCAATCCTCAATCCTCATTTTTCAATCCTCAATACCCAATCCTCAATCTTCAGTCCTCAATCCTCAATCCTCAATTCTCACGCCTCAATCCTCAGTCCTCAGTCCTCAAACCTCAATCTTCAATGTTCAATCCGCGATACCCAATCCTCAATGTTCAATCCTCAATCCTCAATACTCAATCTTCAATCCACAATCCTCAGTCCTCAAACCTCAATTCTGAATCCTCAATCCTGAATCCCCAATATTCGGCCCTCAGTCCTCAACAATCAGTTGTCAATCCTCAATTCTCAATAGAATATCCTCAATTCACAGTTTTCAATACTCAATACTCAATCTGCAATCTTCAAACCTCTATCCACAAACATCAATCCTCATCACTCAACTCTCAACACTCAGTCCCCAATATTCAATCCTCCATCCTCAATACTCAATCTTCAATCCACAATCCTCAATCCTCAATCCTCAATCCTCAACCGTCAGTCTTCAATCCTCAATACTCAATCTTTAATCCTCAATCCTCAATCCTCAATCCTCAATCCTCATTCTTCAATCCTCAATACCCAATCCTCAATCTTCAATCCTCAGTCCTCAATCCTCAATTCTCAATCCTCAATCCTCAATCCTGAGACCTCAAACATCAATACTCAACCCTCAGTCCTCGCCCTCAATCCACAACCCTCAATCCTCTATCCCCAATCTTCCATCATCAATATTCAATCTTCAATCCTCAATCCTCAATCCTCAATCCTCAATCCTCGACACTCAATCTTCAATCCGCAATACCCAATCCTCAATCTTCAATCCTCACTCCTCAATACTCAATCCTCAGTACTCAAACCTCAATCCTGAATCCTCATTTTTCAATCCTCAATACCCAATCCTCAATCTTCAGTCGTCAATCCTCAATCCTCAATTCTCAATCCTCAACCCTCAGTCCTCAGTCCTCAAACCTCAAACCTCAACCCTCAGCCCTCATCGTCAATCCTCAAACCTCAATCCTCAATCCTCAATCTTCAATCCTCAATACTCAACCTTCAATCCTGAATCCTCAATTCTCAATCCTCAATACTCAATCCTCAATCGTCAATCCTCAATCCCCAATCGTCAATCTTCAACACTCAATCCTCAATCCTCAATCCCCAATCTTCAATACTCAATACTCAATCTTCAATCCACAATCCTCAATCCTCAATCCTCAATCCCCAATCCTCAATCCTCAATCCTCAATCTTCAATCCTCAATACTCAATCTTCAATCCTCAGTCCTCAATCCTCAATCCTCAATCCTCATTCTTCAATCCTCAATACCCAATCCTCAATCTTCAGTACTCAATCATCAATCCTCAATTTTCAGTCCTCATTCTTCAATCCTCAATCCTCAATCCTCAATCCTGAATCCTCAATTTTCAATCCTCGATCCTCAATCCTCAATCCTCAGTGCCAAATCCTCAATCTTCAATCCTCAATCCTCAATCCTCAATCTTCAATCCTCAATACTCAACCTTCAATCCTCAATCCTCAATTCTCAATCCTCAACCCTCAGTCCTCAGTCCTCAAACCTCAAACCTCAACCCTCAGCCCTCATCGTCAATCCTCAAACCTCAATCCTCAATCCTCAATCTTCAATCCTCAATACTCAACCTTCAATCCTGAATCCTCAATTCTCAATCCTCAATACTCAATGTTCAATCCTCAACCCTCAATCCTCAATCCTCATTCTTCAATCCTCAATACCCAATCCTCAATCTTCAATCCTCAATCCTCCATCCTCAATTCTTAATCCTCAATCCTCAGTCCTCAGTCCTCAAACCTCAATCCTCAACCTTCAGCCCTCATCCTCAATCCTCAATCCTCAATCTTCAACACTCAGTCCCCAATCCTCAATCTTCCACCCTCAATCCTCAATCCTCAATCCTCAATCCTCAATCTTCAATCCTCAATACTCAACCTTCAATCCTCAATCCTTAATCCTCAATCCTCAATCCTCAATCTTCATTCCTCAATCCTCAATCCTCAATCCTCAATCCTCATTCTTCAATCCTCAATACCCAATCCTCAATCTTCAATCCTCAATCCTCAATCCTCAATTCTCAATCCTCAATCCTCGATCCTCAGACCTCAAACATCAATACTCAACCCTCAGTCCTCGTCCTCAATCCACAAGACTCACTCCCCAATCCTCAATCTTCAATCATCAATATACAATATTCAGTCCTCAATCCTCAATACTCAATCCTCAATCCTCAATCCTCAATGTTCAATCCGCGATACCCAATCCTCAATGATCAATCCTCAATTCTCAATCCTCAATCCTCAATCCTCAATCGTCAGTCTTCAATCGTCAATACTCAATCTTCAATCCTCAATCCTCAATGCTCAATCCTCAATCCTCATTCTTCAATCCTCAATACCCAATCCTCAATCTTCAATCCTCAATCCTCAATCCTCAATTCTCAATCCTCAATCCTCAGTCCTCAGTCCTCAAACCTCAATTCTGTATCCTCAATCCTGAATCCTCAATCTTCAATCCTCAATCCCCAAATCCTCAATCTTCAATCCATAATCCTCAACCCTCAATCTTCAATCCTCAATACTCAACTTTCAATCCTCAATCCTCAATCCTCAATCCTCAATCCTCAATCCTCAGTCCTCAAACCTCAATCCTGAATCCTCAATCCTGAATCCTCAATCTTCGGCCCTCAGTCCTCAACAATCAGTCGTCAATCCTCAATCCTCAATAGAATATCCTCAGTTCAGAGCTTTCAATACGCCATACTCAATCTGCAATCTTCAAATCTCTATCCACAAACATCAATTCTCATCACTCAACACTCAACACTCAGCCCCCAATCCTCAATCTTCAATCCTCAATCGTCAAGCCTCAATCCTCAATCCTCAATCCTCAATCTTCAATCCTCAATACTCAAACTTCAATCCTCAATCCTCAATCCTCAATCCTCAATCTTCATTCCTCAATCCTCAATCCTCAGTCCTCAATCCTCATACTTCAATCCTCAATACCCAACCCTCAATCTTCAATCCTCAATCCTCAATCCTCAATTCTCAATCCTCAATCCTCGATCCTCGGACCTCAAACATCAATACTCAACCCTCAGTCCTCGTCCTCAATCCACAACCCTCAATCCTCAATCCTCAATCTTCGATCATCAATATACAATCTTCAGTCCTCAATCCTCAATACTCAATCCTCAATCCTCAATCCTCAATGTTCAATCCGCGATACCCAGTCCTCAATGTTCAATCCTCAATACTCTATCCTCAATCCTCAGTCCTCAATCCTCAATCGTCAATCCACAATCCTCAGTCCCCAAACCTCAATCCTCAAACTTCAATCCTCAATACTCAATCTTCAATCCTCATTCCTCAATACTCAATCCTCAATCCTCAATCCTCAATCGTCAGTCTTCAATCCTCAATACTCAATGTTCAATCCTCAATCCTCAATCCTCAATCCTCAGTCCTCAATCCTCAATCGTCAGTCATCAATCCTCAATACTCAATCTTCAATCCTCAAACCTCAATCCTCAATCCTCAATCCGTATTCTTCAATCATCAATACCCAAACCTCAATCTTCAATCCTCAATTTTCAATCCTCAATCCTCAATCCTCAATCCTCAATCCTCAATCCTCAATCCTCAATCCTCAATCCTCAATCCTCAATCCTCAATCCTCAATCCTCAATCCTCAATCCTAAGTCCCCAAACCTCAATCTTCAATCTTCAATCCTCAATCCTCAATCCTCAATCCTCAATCCTCAATCCTCAACCCTCAATCCTCAATCCTCAATCCTCAATCCTCAATCCTAAGTCCCCAACCTCAATCCTCAATCTTCAATCCTCAATACTCAATCTTCAATCCTCAATCCTCAATACTCAATCCTCAATTCTCAATCCTCAATCATCATTCCTCAGACCTCAAACATCAGTACTCAACCCTCAGTCCTCGTCCTCAATCTACAACCCTCAATACTCATCACTCAACCCTCAACACCCAGTCCCCAATATTCAACCCTCAATCCTCAACCCTCAATCCTCAATCGTCAATCTTCAATCCTCAATACTCAATCTTCAATCCTCAATCCTTAATTCTCAATCCTCAATCCTCAATCCTCAATCCTCAATCCTCAACCCTATATCCTCAATCGTCAGTCATCAATCCTCAATACTCAATCTTCAATCCTCAAACCTCAATCCTCAATCCTCAATCCGTATTCTTCAATCATCAATACCCAAACCTCAATCTTCAATCCTCAATCCTCAACCCTCAATTCTCAATCCTCAATCCTCAGTCCTCAGTCCTCAAACCTCAATCCTCAACCCTCAGCCCTCATCCTCAATCCACAATCGTCAATCTTCAATCCTCAATCCTCAATCCTCAATACTCAATCTTCAATCCTCAATCCTCAGCCCTCAAACCTCAATTCTGAATCCTCAATCCTGAATCCTCAATCTTCAATCCTCAATCCCCAATCCTCAATCTTCAATCCTCAGTCCTCAATCCTCAATCCTCAATCCTCAATCCTCAATCCTCGATCCTCAATCCTCAATCCTCAGTCCAAAATCCTCAATCTTCAGGTCTCAATCCTCAACCATCAATCTTCAATACTCAATACTCAATCTTCAATCCTCAATCCTCAATCCTCAATCCTCAACACTCATTCTTCAATCCTTCATACCCAATCCTCAATCTTCAATCCTCAATCCTCAATCCTGAATTCTCAATCCTCAATCCTCAATCCTCAGACCTCAAACATCAATACTCAACCCTCAGTCCTCGTCCTCAATCCACAACCATCAGTCCTCAATCCTCAACCTTCAATCATCAATATTCAATCTTCAATCCTCAGTCCTCAACCGTCAATGTTCAATCCGCAATACCCAATCCTCAATCTTCAATCCTCAATTCTCAATCCTGAATCCTCAATCCTCAATCCTCAATCCTCAGCCCTCAAACCACAATCCTGAATCCTCAATCGTGAATACTCAATCTTCAGCCCTCAGTCCTCAACAATCAGTTGTCAATCCTCAATCCTCAACAGAATATCATCAATTCACAGCTTTCAATACTCAATACTCAACCTGCAATCTTCAAATCTCTATCCACAAACATCAATTCTCATCACTCAACCCTCAACACTCAGTCCCCAATCCTCAACCTTCAACCCTCAATGCTCAACACTCAGTGCCCAATCCTCAATCTTCATTCCTCAATCCTCAATCCTCAATCCTCAATCCTCATACTTCAATCCTCAATACCCAATCCTCAATCTTCAATGCTCAATCCTGAATCCTCAATTCTCAATCCTCAATCCTCGATCCTCAGACCTCAAACATCAATACTCAAAACCTCAGTCCTCGTCCTCATTCCACAACCCTCATTCCCCAATACTCAATCTTCAATCATCAATATACAATCTTCAGTCCTCAATCCTCAATACTCAATCCTCAATCCTCAATCCTCAATGTTCAATCCGCGATGTCCAGTCCTCAATGTTCAATCCTCAATACTCAATCCTCAATCCTCAGTCCTCAATCCTCAATCCTCAATCCACAATCCACAGTCCCCAAACCTCAATCCTCAATCTTCAATCCTCAATACACAATCTTCAATCCTCATTCCTCAATACTCAATCCTCAATCCTCAATCCTCAGTCGTCAGTCTTCAATCGTCAATACTCAATGTTCAATCCTCAACCCTCAATCCTCAATCCTCATTCTTCAATCCTCAATACCCAATCCTCAATCTTCAATCCTCAATCCTACATCCTCAATTCTCAATCCTCAATCCTCAGTCCTCTGTCCTCAAACCTCAATCCTCAACCCTCGGCAATCATCCTCAATCCTCAATCCTGAATCCTCAATCCTCACTCTTCAATCCTCAATACTCAATCTTCAATCCTCAATCCTCAGCCCTCCAACTTCAATTCCGAATCCTCAATCCTGAATCCTCAGCCTTCGGCCCTCAGTCCTCAACAATCAGTTGTCAATCCTCAATCCTCAATAGAATATCCTCAGTTCAGAGTTCTCAATACGCAATACTAAATCTGCAATCTTCAGATCTCTATCCACAAACATCAATTCTCATCACTCAACCCTCAACACTCAGTCCCCAATCCTCAATCTTCAATCCTCAATCCTTAATCCTCAATCCTCAATCCTCATTCTTCATTCCTCAATACTCAATCTTCAATCCTCAATCCTCAATCCTCAATCCTCAATATTCATTCCTCAATCCTCATTCCTCAACCCTCAATCCTCATTTTTCAATCCTCAATCCTCAATACCCAATCTTCAATCTGCAATCATCAATCGTCAATCCTCAATCCTCAATCCCCAGTCCTCAATCTTCATTCCTCAATCCTCAATACTCAATCCTCAATCCTCATTTTTCAATCCTCAATACCCAATCCTCAATCTTCAGTCCTCAATCCTCAATCCTCAATTCTCACGCCTCAATCCTCAGTCCTCAGTCCTCAAACCTCAATCTTCAATGTTCAATCCGCGATACCCAATCCTCAATGTTCAATCCTCAATCCTCAATACTCAATCTTCAATCCACAATCCTCAGTCCTCAAACCTCAATTCTGAATCCTCAATCCTGAATCCCCAATATTCGGCCCTCAGTCCTCAACAATCAGTTGTCAATCCTCAATTCTCAATAGAATATCCTCAATTCACAGTTTTCAATACTCAATACTCAATCTGCAATCTTCAAACCTCTATCCACAAACATCAATCCTCATCACTCAACTCTCAACACTCAGTCCCCAATATTCAATCCTCCATCCTCAATACTCAATCTTCAATCCACAATCCTCAATCCTCAATCCTCAATCCTCAACCGTCAGTCTTCAATCCTCAATACTCAATCTTTAATCCTCAATCCTCAATCCTCAATCCTCAATCCTCATTCTTCAATCCTCAATACCCAATCCTCAATCTTCAATCCTCAGTCCTCAATCCTCAATTCTCAATCCTCAATCCTCAATCCTGAGACCTCAAACATCAATACTCAACCCTCAGTCCTCGCCCTCAATCCACAACCCTCAATCCTCTATCCCCAATCTTCCATCATCAATATTCAATCTTCAATCCTCAATCCTCAATCCTCAATCCTCAATCCTCGACACTCAATCTTCAATCCGCAATACCCAATCCTCAATCTTCAATCCTCACTCCTCAATACTCAATCCTCAGTACTCAAACCTCAATCCTGAATCCTCATTTTTCAATCCTCAATACCCAATCCTCAATCTTCAGTCGTCAATCCTCAATCCTCAATTCTCAATCCTCAACCCTCAGTCCTCAGTCCTCAAACCTCAAACCTCAACCCTCAGCCCTCATCGTCAATCCTCAAACCTCAATCCTCAATCCTCAATCTTCAATCCTCAATACTCAACCTTCAATCCTGAATCCTCAATTCTCAATCCTCAATACTCAATCCTCAATCGTCAATCCTCAATCCCCAATCGTCAATCTTCAACACTCAATCCTCAATCCTCAATCCCCAATCTTCAATACTCAATACTCAATCTTCAATCCACAATCCTCAATCCTCAATCCTCAATCCCCAATCCTCAATCCTCAATCCTCAATCTTCAATCCTCAATACTCAATCTTCAATCCTCAGTCCTCAATCCTCAATCCTCAATCCTCATTCTTCAATCCTCAATACCCAATCCTCAATCTTCAGTACTCAATCATCAATCCTCAATTTTCAGTCCTCATTCTTCAATCCTCAATCCTCAATCCTCAATCCTGAATCCTCAATTTTCAATCCTCGATCCTCAATCCTCAATCCTCAGTGCCAAATCCTCAATCTTCAATCCTCAATCCTCAATCCTCAATCTTCAATCCTCAATACTCAACCTTCAATCCTCAATCCTCAATTCTCAATCCTCAACCCTCAGTCCTCAGTCCTCAAACCTCAAACCTCAACCCTCAGCCCTCATCGTCAATCCTCAAACCTCAATCCTCAATCCTCAATCTTCAATCCTCAATACTCAACCTTCAATCCTGAATCCTCAATTCTCAATCCTCAATACTCAATGTTCAATCCTCAACCCTCAATCCTCAATCCTCATTCTTCAATCCTCAATACCCAATCCTCAATCTTCAATCCTCAATCCTCCATCCTCAATTCTTAATCCTCAATCCTCAGTCCTCAGTCCTCAAACCTCAATCCTCAACCTTCAGCCCTCATCCTCAATCCTCAATCCTCAATCCTCAATCCTCACTCTTCAATCCTCAATACTCAATCTTCAATCCTCAATCCTCAGTCCTCAAACCTCAATTCTGAATCCTCAATCCTGAATCCTCAATCTTCGGCCCTCAGTCCTCTACAATCAGTTGTCAATCCCCAATTCTCTATAGAATATCCTCAATTCACAGATTTGAATACTCAATACTCAATCCGCATTCTTCAAACCTCCATACACAAACATCAATTCTCATCACTCAACCCTCAACACTCAGTCCCCAATATTCAATCCTCAATCCTCAATCCTCAATCCTCAATCGTCCATCTTCAATCCTCAATACTCAATCTTCAATCCTCAATCCTCAATCCTCAATCCTCAATCCCCATTCTTCCATCCTCAATACCCAATCCTCAATCTTCAATCCTCACACCTCAGTCCTCAATTCTGAATCCTCAATCCTCAATCCTCATACCCCAAACATCAATACTCAACCCTCAGTCCTCGTCCTCAATCCACAACCATCAGTCCTTAATCCTCAATCTTCAATGTTCAATCCGCGATACCCAGTCCTCAATGTTCAATCCTCAATACTCAATCCTCAATCCTCAGTCCTCAATCCTCAATCCTCAATCCACATTCCTCAGTCCCAAAACCTCAATCCTCAATCTTCAATCCTCAATACACAATCTTCAATCTTCAATCCTCAATCCTCCATCCTCAATTCTCAATCCTCAATCCTCAGTCCTCAGTCCTCAAACCTCAATCCTCAACCCTCAGCCCTCATCCTCAATTCTCAATCCTCAATCTTCAACACTCAGTCCCCAATCCTCAATCTTCCACCCTCAATCCTCAATCCTCAATCCTCAATCCTCAATCTTCAATCCTCAATACTCAACCTTCAATCCTCAATCCTTAATCCTCAATCCTCAATCCTCAATCTTCATTCCTCAATCCTCAATCCTCAATCCTCAATCCTCATTCTTCAATCCTCAATACCCAATCCTCAATCTTCAATCCTCAATCCTCAATCCTCAATTCTCAATCCTCAATCCTCGATCCTCAGACCTCAAACATCAATACTCAACCCTCAGTCCTCGTCCTCAATCCACAAGACTCACTCCCCAATCCTCAATCTTCAATCATCAATATACAATATTCAGTCCTCAATCCTCAATACTCAATCCTCAATCCTCAATCCTCAATGTTCAATCCGCGATACCCAATCCTCAATGATCAATCCTCAATTCTCAATCCTCAATCCTCAATCCTCAATCGTCAGTCTTCAATCGTCAATACTCAATCTTCAATCCTCAATCCTCAATGCTCAATCCTCAATCCTCATTCTTCAATCCTCAATACCCAATCCTCAAT
This sequence comes from Calliopsis andreniformis, assembly GCF_051401765.1. NCBI lineage: Eukaryota > Metazoa > Arthropoda > Insecta > Hymenoptera > Andrenidae > Calliopsis > Calliopsis andreniformis. Next base: position 926,439 of record NW_027480550.1, on the reverse strand, counting down.
CTTCAATCCTCAATCCTCAATCCTCAATTCTCAATCCTCAATCCTCAGTCCTCAGTCCTCAAACCTCAATTCTGTATCCTCAATCCTGAATCCTCAATCTTCAATCCTCAATCCCCAAATCCTCAATCTTCAATCCATAATCCTCAACCCTCAATCTTCAATCCTCAGTACTCAACTTTCAATCCTCAATCCTCAATCCTCAATCCTCAATCCTCAATCCTCAGTCCTCAAACCTCAATCCTGAATCCTCAATCCTGAATCCTCAATCTTCGGCCCTCAGTCCTCAACAATCAGTCGTCAATCCTCAATCCTCAATAGAATATCCTCAGTTCAGAGCTTTCAATACGCCATACTCAATCTGCAATCTTCAAATCTCTATCCACAAACATCAATTCTCATCACTCAACACTCAACACTCAGCCCCCAATCCTCAATCTTCAATCCTCAATCGTCAAGCCTCAATCCTCAATCCTCAATCCTCAATCTTCAATCCTCAATACTCAAACTTCAATCCTCAATCCTCAATCCTCAATCCTCAATCTTCATTCCTCAATCCTCAATCCTCAGTCCTCAATCCTCATACTTCAATCCTCAATACCCAACCCTCAATCTTCAATCCTCAATCCTCAATCCTCAATTCTCAATCCTCAATCCTCGATCCTCGGACCTCAAACATCAATACTCAACCCTCAGTCCTCGTCCTCAATCCACAACCCTCAATCCTCAATCCTCAATCTTCGATCATCAATATACAATCTTCAGTCCTCAATCCTCAATACTCAATCCTCAATCCTCAATCCTCAATGTTCAATCCGCGATACCCAGTCCTCAATGTTCAATCCTCAATACTCTATCCTCAATCCTCAGTCCTCAATCCTCAATCGTCAATCCACAATCCTCAGTCCCCAAACCTCAATCCTCAAACTTCAATCCTCAATACTCAATCTTCAATCCTCATTCCTCAATACTCAATCCGTATTCTTCAATCATCAATACCCAAACCTCAATCTTCAATCCTCAATTTTCAATCCTCAATCCTCAATCCTCAATCCTCAATCCTCAATCCTCAATCCTCAATCCTCAATCCTCGATCCTCAATCCTCAATCCTCAGTCCAAAATCCTCAATCTTCAGGTCTCAATCCTCAACCATCAATCTTCAATACTCAATACACAATCTTCAATCCTCAATCCTCAATCCTCAATCCTCAACACTCATTCTTCAATCCTTCATACCCAATCCTCAATCTTCAATCCTCAATCCTCAATCCTGAATTCTCAATCCTCAATCCTCAATCCTCAGACCTCAAACATCAATACTCAACCCTCAGTCCTCGTCCTCAATCCACAACCATCAGTCCTCAATCCTCAACCTTCAATCATCAATATTCAATCTTCAATCCTCAGTCCTCAACCGTCAATGTTCAATCCGCAATACCCAATCCTCAATCTTCAATCCTCAATTCTCAATCCTGAATCCTCAATCCTCAATCCTCAATCCTCAGCCCTCAAACCACAATCCTGAATCCTCAATCGTGAATACTCAATCTTCAGCCCTCAGTCCTCAACAATCAGTTGTCAATCCTCAATCCTCAATAGAATATCATCAATTCACAGCTTTCAATACTCAATACTCAACCTGCAATCTTCAAATCTCTATCCACAAACATCAATTCTCATCACTCAACCCTCAACACTCAGTCCCCAATCCTCAACCTTCAACCCTCAATGCTCAACACTCAGTGCCCAATCCTCAATCTTCATTCCTCAATCCTCAATCCTCAATCCTCAATCCTCATACTTCAATCCTCAATACCCAATCCTCAATCTTCAATGCTCAATCCTGAATCCTCAATTCTCAATCCTCAATCCTCGATCCTCAGACCTCAAACATCAATACTCAAAACCTCAGTCCTCGTCCTCATTCCACAACCCTCATTCCCCAATACTCAATCTTCAATCATCAATATACAATCTTCAGTCCTCAATCCTCAATACTCAATCCTCAATCCTCAATCCTCAATGTTCAATCCGCGATGTCCAGTCCTCAATGTTCAATCCTCAATACTCAATCCTCAATCCTCAGTCCTCAATCCTCAATCCTCAATCCACAATCCACAGTCCCCAAACCTCAATCCTCAATCTTCAATCCTCAATACACAATCTTCAATCCTCATTCCTCAATACTCAATCCTCAATCCTCAATCCTCAGTCGTCAGTCTTCAATCGTCAATACTCAATGTTCAATCCTCAACCCTCAATCCTCAATCCTCATTCTTCAATCCTCAATACCCAATCCTCAATCCTACATCCTCAATTCTCAATCCTCAATCCTCAGTCCTCTGTCCTCAAACCTCAATCCTCAACCCTCGGCAATCATCCTCAATCCTCAATCCTGAATCCTCAATCCTCACTCTTCAATCCTCAATACTCAATCTTCAATCCTCAATCCTCAGCCCTCCAACTTCAATTCCGAATCCTCAATCCTGAATCCTCAGCCTTCGGCCCTCAGTCCTCAACAATCAGTTGTCAATCCTCAATCCTCAATAGAATATCCTCAGTTCAGAGTTCTCAATACGCAATACTAAATCTGCAATCTTCAGATCTCTATCCACAAACATCAATTCTCATCACTCAACCCTCAACACTCAGTCCCCAATCCTCAATCTTCAATCCTCAATCCTTAATCCTCAATCCTCAATCCTCATTCTTCATTCCTCAATACTCAATCTTCAATCCTCAATCCTCAATCCTCAATCCTCAATATTCATTCCTCAATCCTCATTCCTCAACCCTCAATCCTCATTTTTCAATCCTCAATCCTCAATACCCAATCTTCAATCTGCAATCATCAATCGTCAATCCTCAATTCTCAATCCTCAATCCTCAGTCCTCAGACCTCAAACCTCAATCCTCAACCCTCAGCCCTCATTCTCAATCCTCAATCCTCAATTTTCAATCCTCAATCCTCAATCCTCAATCCTCAATCCTCAATCCTCAATCCTCAATCCTCAATCCTCAATCCTCAATCCTCAATCCTCAATCCTCAATCCTCAATCCTAAGTCCCCAAACCTCAATCCTCAATCTTCAATCCTCAATCCTCAATCCTCAATCCTCAATCCTCAATCCTCAATCCTCAATCCTCAATCCTCAATCCTCAATCCTCAATCCTAAGTCCCCAAACATCAATCCTCAATCTTCAATCCTCAATACTCAATCTTCAATCCTCAATCCTCAATACTCAATCCTCAATTCTCAATCCTCAATCATCAATCCTCAGACCTCAAACATCAATACTCAACCCTCAGTCCTCGTCCTCAATCCACAACCCTCAATACTCATCACTCAACCCTCAACACCCAGTCCCCAATATTCAATCCTCAATCCTCAATCCTCAATCCTCAATCGTCAATCTTCAATCCTCAATACTCAATCTTCAATCCTCAATCCTTAATTCTCAATCCTCAATCCTCAATCCTCAATCCTCAATCCGCAACCCTAAATCCTCAATCGTCAGTCATCAATCCTCAATACTCAATCTTCAATCCTCAAACCTCAATCCTCAATCCTCAATCCTTATTCTTCAATCATCAATACCCAAACCTCAATCTTCAATCCTCAATCCTCAACCCTCAATTCTCAATCCTCAATCCTCAGTCCTCAGTCCTCAAACCTCAATCCTCAACCCTCAGCCCTCATCCTCAATCCTCAATCGTCAATCTTCAATCCTCAATCCTCAATCCTCAATACTCAATCTTCAATCCTCAATCCTCAGCCCTCAAACCTCAATTCTGAATCCTCAATCATGAATCCTCAATCTTCAATCCTCAATCCCCAATCCTCAATCTTCAATCCTCAATCCTCAATCCTCAATCCTCAATCCGCAATCTTCAATCCTCGATCCTCAATCCTCAATCCTCAGTCCAAAATCCTCAATCTTCAGGTCTCAATCCTCAACCATCAATCTTCAATCCTCAATACTCAATCTTCAATCCTCAATCCTCAATCCACAATCCTCAACACTCATTCTTCAATCCTTCATACCCAATCCTCAATCTTCAATCCTCAATCCTCAATCCTGCATTCTCAATCCTCAATCCTCAATCCTCAGACCTCAAACATCAATACTCAACCCTCAGTCCTCGTCCTCAATCCACAACCATCAGTCATCAATCCTCAACTTTCAATCATCAATATTCAATCTTCAATCCTCAATCCTCAATCCTCAATCCTCAATCCTCAACCGTCAATGTTCAATCCGCAATACCCAATCCTCAATCTTCAATCCTCAATCCTCAATCCTGAATCCTCAATCCTCAATCCTCAATCCTCAATCCTCAATCCTCAATCCTCAATCCTCAGCCCTCAAACCTCAATCCTGAATCCTCAATCCTGAATTCTCAGTTTTCAGACCTCAGTCCTCAACAACCAGTTGTCAATCCTCAATCCTCAATAGAATATCATCAATTCACAGCTTTCAATACTCAACACTCAACCTGCAATCTTCAAATCTCTATCCACAAACATCAATTCTCATCACTCAACCCTCAACACTCAGTCCCCAATCCTCAACCTTCAACCCTCAATGCTCAATCCTCAATTCTCAATTCTCAATCTTCATTCCTCAATCCTCAATCCTCAGTCCTCAATCCTCATACTTCAATCCTCAATACCCAACCCTCAATCTTCAATCCTCAATCCTCAATCCTCAATTCTCAATCCTCAATCCTCGATCCTCGGACCTCAAACATCAATACTCAACCCTCAGTCCTCGTCCTCAATCCACAACCCTCAATCCTCAATCCTCAATCTTCGATCATCAATATACAATCTTCAGTCCTCAATCCTCAATACTCAATCCTCAATCCTCAATCCTCAATGTTCAATCCGCGATACCCAGTCCTCAATGTTCAATCCTCAATACTCTATCCTCAATCCTCAGTCCTCAATCCTCAATCCTCAATCCACAATCCTCAGTCCCCAAACCTCATTCCTCAAACTTCAATCCTCAATACTCAATCTTCAATCCTCATTCCTCAATACTCAATCCTCAATCCTCAATCCTCAATCGTCAGTCTTCAATCCTCAATACTCAATGTTCAATCCTCAACCCTCAATCCTCAATCCTCATTCTTCAATCCTCAATACCCAATCCTCAATCTTCAATCCTAAATCCTCCATCCTCAATTCTCAATCCTCAATCCTCAGTCCTCTGTCCTCAAACCTCAATCCTCAACCCTCAGCCCTCATCCTCAATGCTCAATCCTCAATCCTCAATCCTCACTCTTCAATCCTCAATACTCAATCTTCAATCCTCAATCCTCAGCCCTCCAACTTCAATTCCGAATCCTCAATCCTGAATCCTCAGTCTTCGGCCCTCAGTCCTCAGCAATCAGTTGTCAATCCTCAATCCTCAATAGAATATCCTCAGTTCAGAGTTCTCAATACGCAATACTAAATCTGCAATCTTCAAATCTCTATCCACAAACATCAATTCTCATCACTCAACCCTCAACACTCAGTCCCCAATCCTCAATCTTCAATCCTCAATCCTTAATCCTCAATCCTCAATCCTCATTCTTCATTCCTCAATTCTCAATCTTCAATCCTCAATCCTCAATCCTCAATCCTCAATATTCATTCCTCAATCCTCAATCCTCAACCCTCAATCCTCATTTTTCAATCCTCAATCCTCAATACCCAATCTTCAATCTGCAATCATCAATCCTCAATCCTCAATTCTCAATCCTCAATCCTCAGTCCTCAGACCTCAATCCTCAATCCTCAATCCTCAATCCTCAATCCTCAATCCTCAATCCTCAATCCTCAATCCTCAATACTCAATCCTCAATTCTCAATCCTCAATCATCAATCCTCAGACCTCAAACATCAGTACTCAACCCTCAGTCCTCGTCCTCAATCCACAACCCTCAATACTCATCACTCAACCCTCAACACCCAGTCCCCAATATTCAATCCTCAATCCTCAATCCTCAATCCTCAATCGTCAATCTTCAATCCTCAGTACTCAATCTTCAATCCTCAATCCTTAATTCTCAATCCTCAATCCTCAATCCTCAATCCTCAATCCGCAACCCTAAATCCTCAATCGTCAGTCATCAATCCTCAATACTCAATCTTCAATCCTCAATCCTCAATCCTCAATCCTCAACACTCATTCTTCAATCCTTCATACCCAATCCTCAATCTTCAATCCTCAAACCTCAATCCTGCATTCTCAATCCTCAATCCTCAATCCTCAGACCTCAAACATCAATACTCAACCCTCAGTCCTCGTCCTCAATCCACAACCATCAGTCCTCAATCCTCAACCTTCAATCATCAATATTCAACCTTCAATCCTCAATCCTCAATCCTCAATCCTCAATCCTCAACCGTCAATGTTCAATCCGCAATACCCAATCCTCAATCTTCAATCCTCAATCCTCAATCCTGAATCCTCAATCCTCAATCCTCAATCCTCAATCCTCAACCCTAAATCTTCAATCGTCAGTCATCAATCCTCAATACTCAATCTTCAATCCTCAAACCTCAATCCTCAATCCTCAATCCTTATTCTTCAATCATCCATACCCAAACCTCAATCTTCAATCCTCAATCCTCAACCCTCAATTCTCAATCCTCAATCCTCAGTCCTCAGTCCTCAAACCTCAATCCTCAACCCTCAGCCCTCATCCTCAATCCTCAATCGTCAATCTTCAATCCTCAATCCTCAATCCTCAATACTCAATCTTCAATCCTCAATCCTCAGCCCTCAAACCTCAATTCTGAATCCTCAATCCTGAATCCTCAATCTTCAATCCTCAATCCCCAATCCTCAATCTTCAATCCTCAATCCTCAATCCTCAATCCTCAATCCTCAATCTTCAATCCTCGATCCTCAATCCTCAATCCTCAGTCCAAAATCCTCAATCTTCAGGTCTCAATCCTCAACCATCAATCTTCAATACTCAATACTCAATCTTCAATCCTCAATCCTCAATCCTCAATCCTCAACACTCATTCTTCAATCCTTCATACCTAATCCTCAATCTTCAATCCTCAATCCTCAATCCTGAATTCTCAATCCTCAATCCTCAATCCTCAGACCTCAAACATCAATACTCAACCCTCAGTCCTCGTCCTCAATCCACAACCATCAGTCCTCAATCCTCAACCTTCAATCATCAATATTCAATCTTCAATCCTCAATCCTCAACCGTCAATGTTCAATCCGCAATACCCAATCCTCAATCTTCAATCCTCAATTCTCAATCCTGAATCCTCAATCCTCAATCCTCAATCCTCAGCCCTCAAACCACAATCCTGAATCCTCAATCCTGACTACTCAATCTTCAGCCCTCAGTCCTCAACAATCAGTTGTCAATCCTCAATCCTCAATAGAATATCATCAATTCACAGCTTTCAATACTCAATACTCAACCTGCAAACTTCAAATCTCTATCCACAAACATCAATTCTCATCACTCAACCCTCAACACTCAGTCCCCAATCCTCAACCTTCAACCCTCAATGCTCAACACTCAGTGCCCAATCCTCAATCTTCATTCCTCAATCCTCAATCCTCAATCCTCAATCCTCATACTTCAATCCTCAATACCCAATCCTCAATCTTCAATGCTCAATCCTGAATCCTCAATTCTCAATCCTCAATCCTCGATCCTCAGACCTCAAACATCAATACTCAAAACCTCAGTCCTCGTCCTCAATCCACAACCCTCATTCCCCAATACTCAATCTTCAATCATCAATATACAATCTTCAGTCCTCAATCCTCAATACTCAATCCTCAATCCTCAACCCTCAATGTTCAATCCGCGATGTCCAGTCCTCAATGTTCAATCCTCAATACTCAATCCTCAATCCTCAGTCCTCAATCCTCAATCCTCAATCCACAATCCACAGTCCCCAAACCTCAATCCTCAATCTTCAATCCTCAATACACAATCTTCAATCCTCATTCATCAATCCTCAATACCCAATCCTCAATCTTCAATCCTCAATCCTACATCCTCAATTCTCAATCCTCAATCCTCAGTCCTCTGTCCTCAAACCTCAATCCTCAACCCTCAGGCATCATCCTCAATCCTCAATCCTGAATCCTCAATCCTCACTCTTCAATCCTCAATACTCAATCTTCAATCCTCAATCCTCAGCCCTCCAACTTCAATTCCGAATCCTCAATCCTGAATCCTCAGTCTTCGGCCCTCAGTCCTCAACAATCAGTTGTCAATCCTCAATCCTCAATAGAATATCCTCAGTTCAGAGTTCTCAATACGCAATACTAAATCTGCAATCTTCAAATCTCTATCCACAAACATCAATTCTCATCACTCAACCCTCAACACTCAGTCCCCAATCCTCAATCTTCAATCCTCAATCCTTAATCCTCAATCCCCAATCCTCATTCTTCATTCCTCAATACTCAATCTTCAATCCTCAATCCTCAATCCTCAATCCTCAATATTCATTCCTCAATCCTCATTCCTCAACCCTCAATCCTCATTTTTCAATCCTCAATCCTCAATACCCAATCTTCAATCTGCAATCATCAATCCTCAATCCTCAATTCTCAATCCTCAATCCTCAGTCCTCAGACCTCAAACCTCAATCCTCAACCCTCAGCCCTCATTCTCAATCCTCAATCCTCAATTTTCAATCCTCAATCCTCAATCCTCAATCCTCAATCCTCAATCCTCAATCCTCAATCCTCAATCCTCAATCCTCAATCCTCAATCCTCAATCCTCAATCCTCAATCCTCAATCCTCAATCCGCAACCCTAAATCCTCAATCGTCAGTCATCAATCCTCAATACTCAATCTTCAATCCTCAAACCTCAATCCTCAATCCTCAATCCTTATTCTTCAATCATCAATACCCAAACCTCAATCTTCAATCCTCAATCCTCAACCCTCAATTCTCAATCCTCAATCCTCAGTCCTCAGTCCTCAAACCTCAATCCTCAACCCTCAGCCCTCATCCTCAATCCTCAATCGTCAATCTTCAATCCTCTATCCTCAATCCTCAATACTCAATCTTCAATCCTCAATCCTCAGCCCTCAAACCTCAATTCTGAATCCTCAATCCTGAATCCTCAATCTTCAATCCTCAATCCCCAATCCTCAATCTTCAATCCTCAATCCTCAATCCTCAATCCTCAATCCTCAATCTTCAATCCTCGATCCTCAATCCTCAATCCTCAGTCCAAAATCCTCAATCTTCAGGTCTCAATCCTCAACCATCAATCTTCAGTCCTCAATACTCAATCTTCAATCCTCAATCCTCAATCCTCAATCCTCAACACTCATTCTTCAATCCTTCATACCCAATCCTCAATCTTCAATCCTCAATCCTCAATCCTGCATTCTCAATCCTCAATCCTCAATCCTCAGACCTCAAACATCAATACTCAACCCTCAGTCCTCGTCCTCAATCCACAACCATCAGTCCTCAATCCTCAACCTTCAATCATCAATATTCAATCTTCAATCCTCAATCCTCAATCCTCAATCCTCAATCCTCAACCGTCAATGTTCAATCCGCAATACCCAATCCTCAATCTTCAATCCTCAATCCTCAATCCTGAATCCTCAATCCTCAATCCTCAATCCTCAATCCTCAATCCTCAATCCTCAATCCTCAGCCCTCAAACCTCAATCCTGAATCCTCAATCCTGAATCCTCAATCTTCGGCCCTCAGTCCTCAACAATCAGTTGTCGATCCTCAATTCTCTATAGAATATCCTCAATTCACAGATTTCAATATTCAATACTCAATCTGCAATCTTCAAACCTCCATCCACAAACATCAATACTCATCACTCAACCCTCAACACGCAGTCCCCAATATTCAATCCTCAATCCTCAATCCTCAATTCTCAATCGTCAATCTTCAATCCTCAATCCTCAATCTTCAATCCTCAATCCTCAATCCTCAATCCTCAATGCTCAATCCTCATTCCTCCATCCTCAATACCCAATCCTCAATCTTCAATCCTCAATCCTCAGTCCTCAATTCTGAATCCTCAATCCTCAATTTTCAATCCTCATTCTTCAATCCTCAATACCCAATACTCAATCTTCAATCCTCAATCCTCAATCCTCGATTCTCAATCCTCAATCCTCAGTCCTCAGTCCTCAAACCTCAATCCACAACCCTCAGCCCTCATCGTCAATCCTCAATCCTCAATCTTCAATCCTCGATATTCAATCGTCAATACTCAATCTTCAATCCTCAATCCTCAATTCTCAATCCTCAATCCTCAATCCTCAATCCTCAATCCTCAATCCTCAATCCTCAATCCTCAATCCTCAATCCTCAATCGACAGTCTTCAATCCTCAATACTCAATCTTCAATCCTCAATCCTCAATCCTCAATCCTCAATCCTCAATCCTCATTCTTCAATCATCAATACCCAATCCTCAATCTTTAATCCTCAATCCTCAATCCTCAATTCTCAATCCTCAACCCTCAGTCCTCAGTCCTCAAACCTCAATCCTCAACCCTCAGCCCTCATCCTCAATCCTGAATCCTCAATCTTCAATCCTCGATCCTCAATCCTCAATCCTCAGTCCCAAATCCTCAATCTTCAACCCTCAATCCTCAACCCTCAATCTTCAATCCTCAATACTCAATCTTCAATCCTCAATCCTCAATCCTGAATCCTCAATCCTCATTCTTCAATTCTCAATACCCTATCCTCAATCCTCAATCCTCACTCTTCAATCCTCAATACTCAATCTTCAATCCTCAATCCTCAGCTCTCAAACCTCAATTCCGAATCCTCAATGCTGAATCCTCAATCTTCGGCCCTCAGTCCTCTACAATCAGTTGTCAATCCTCAATCCTCAATAGAATATCCCCAGTTCAGAGTTTTCAATACGCAATACTCAATCTGCAATCATCAAATCTCTATCCACAAACATCAATTCTCATCACTCAAGCCTCAACGCTCAGTCCCAAATCCGCAACCTTCAACCCTCAATCCTCAATCCTCAATCCTCAATCCTCAATCTCCAATCCTCAATACTCAATCTTCAATCCTCAATCCTCAATTCTCAATCCTCAATCTTCATTCCTCAGTCCTCAATCCTCAATCCTCAATCCTCATTCTTCAATCCTCTGAACCGTATCCTCAACCTTCAATCCTGAATCCTCAATCCTCAATTCTCAATCCTGAATCCTCAATACTGAATCCTCAATCTTCAGCCCTCAGTCCTCAACAATCAGTTGTCAATCCTCAATCCTCAATAGAATATCATCAATTCACAGATTTCAATACTCAATACTCAACCTGCAATCTTCAAATCTCTATCCACAAACATCAATTCTCATCTCTCAACCCTCAATACTCACTCCCCAATCCTCAATCCTCAATCCTCAATCCTCAATCCTCAATACTCAATCCTCAACCCGCATTCTTCAATCCTCAATACCCAATGCTCCATCATCAACCCTCAATCCTCAATCCTCAATTCTGAATCCTCAATCCTCAGTCCTCAGTCTTCAAACCTCAATCCTCAAACCTCAGACCTCATCCTCAATCCTCAATCCTCAATCTTCAATCCTCAATACTCAATCCTCAATACTCAACCTTCAATCCTCAATCCTCAGTCCTCAAACCTCAACTCTGAACCCTCAATCCTGAATACTCAATCTTCAATCCTCAATCCCCAATCCTCAATCTTCAGTCCTCAATCCTCAATACTCAATCTTCATTCCTCAATCCTCAATTCTCAATCCTCAATACTCAATTCTCAATCGTCAGTACTCAATCCCCAATCCTCAATCCTCAATCCTCAATTCTCAATCCTCAACCCTCAGTCCTCAGTCCTCAAACCTCAATCCTCAACCCTCAGCCCTCATCCTCAATCCTGAATCCTCAATCTTCAATCCTCGATCCTCAATCCTCTATCCTCAGTCCCAAATCCTCAATCTTCAACCCTCAATCCTCAACCCTCAATCTTCAATCCTCAATACTCAATCTTCAATCCTCAATCCTCAATCCTGAATCCTCAATCCTCATTCTTCAATTCTCAATACCCTATCCTCAATCCTCAATCCTCACTCTTCAATCCTCAATACTCAATCTTCAATCCTCAATCCTCAGCTCTCAAACCTCAATTCCGAATCCTCAATGCTGAATCCTCAATCTTCGGCCCTCAGTCCTCTACAATCAGTTGTCAATCCTCAATCCTCAATAGAATATCCCCAGTTCAGAGTTTTCAATACGCAATACTCAATCTGCAATCATCAAATCTCTATCCACAAACATCAATTCTCATCACTCAAGCCTCAACGCTCAGTCCCAAATCCGCAACCTTCAACCCTCAATCCTCAATCCTCAATCCTCAATCCTCAATCTCCAATCCTCAATACTCAATCTTCAATCCTCAATCCTCAATTCTCAATCCTCAATCTTCATTCCTCAGTCCTCAATCCTCAATCCTCAATCCTCATTCTTCAATCCTCTGAACCGTATCCTCAACCTTCAATCCTGAATCCTCAATCCTCAATTCTCAATCCTGAATCCTCAATACTGAATCCTCAATCTTCAGCCCTCAGTCCTCAACAATCAGTTGTCAATCCTCAATCCTCAATAGAATATCATCAATTCACAGATTTCAATACTCAATACTCAACCTGCAATCTTCAAATCTCTATCCACAAACATCAATTCTCATCTCTCAACCCTCAATACTCACTCCCCAATCCTCAATCCTCAATCCTCAATCCTCAATCCTCAATACTCAATCCTCAACCCGCATTCTTCAATCCTCAATACCCAATGCTCCATCATCAACCCTCAATCCTCAATCCTCAATTCTGAATCCTCAATCCTCAGTCCTCAGTCTTCAAACCTCAATCCTCAAACCTCAGACCTCATCCTCAATCCTCAATCCTCAATCTTCAATCCTCAATACTCAATCCTCAATACTCAACCTTCAATCCTCAATCCTCAGTCCTCAAACCTCAACTCTGAACCCTCAATCCTGAATACTCAATCTTCAATCCTCAATCCCCAATCCTCAATCTTCAGTCCTCAATCCTCAATACTCAATCTTCATTCCTCAATCCTCAATTCTCAATCCTCAATACTCAATTCTCAATCGTCAGTACTCAATCCCCAATCCTCAATCTTCAATCCTCAATCCTCATTCCTCAATCCTCAATCCTCAATCTTCAATTCTCAATACTCAATCTGCAATCCTCAATCCTCAATCCTCAATCCCCAATCATCAATCCTCAATCCTCAATCTTCATTCCTCAATACTCAATCTTCAATCCTCAGCCCTCAATCCTCAATCCTCAATCCTCATTCTTCAATCCTCAATACCCAATGCTCAAACATCAATCCTCAATCCTCAATCCTCAATTCTCAACTCTCAATCCTCAATCCTCAGTACTCAGTCTTCAAACCTCAATCCTCAACCCTCAGACCTCATCCTCAATCCTCAATCCTCAATCTTCAATCCTCAATACTCAATCCTCAATACTCAATCTTCAATCCTCAATCGTCAGTCCTCAAACCTCAATTCTGAATCCTCAATCCTGAATACACAATGTTCAATCCTCAATCCCAAATCCTCAATCTTCAATCCTCAATCCTCAATCCTCAATCCTCAATCCTCAATCTTCAATCCTCATTACTCAATCTTCAGTCCTCAAACCTCAAGCATCAATCCTCAATCCTCAATGCTCAATCCTCAATCATCAATCCTCAATACTCAATCTGCAATCCTCAATCCTCAATCCTCAATACTCAATCCTCATTCTTCAATCCTCTATACCGAATCCTCAAACTTCAACCCTCAATCCTCAATTCTGAGTCCTGAATCCTCAATCCTCATACTTCAAACATAAATACCCAAACCTCAGTCCTCGTCCTCAATCGACATCCCTCAATCCTCAATCCTCAATCTTCATTCATCAATATTCAATCTTCAATCCTCAATCCTCAATTCTCAATCCTCATCACTCAATCCTCAATGTTCAATCCTCAATACCCAATCCTCAATCTTCAATCCTCAATCCTCAATCCTCAATCCTCAATCCTCAATCCTCAGTCCTCAAACCTCAATCCTGAATCCTCAATCCTGAATCCTCAATCTTCGGCCCTCAGTCCTGAACAGTCAGTTGTCAATCCTCAATCCTCAATAGAATTTCCTCATTTCAGAGTTTTCAATACGCAATACTCAATCTGCAATCTTCAAATCTCTATCCACAAACATCAATTCTCATCACTCAACCCTCAACACTCAGTCCCCAATCCTCAACCTTCAACCCTCAATGCTCAACACTCAGTCCCCAATCCTCAATCTTCATTCCTCAATCCTCAATCCTCAATCCTCAATACTCGTACTTCAATCCTCAATACCCAATCCTCAATCTTCAATCCTCAATCCCCAATCCTCAATTCTCTATCCTCAATCCTCGATCCTCAGACCTCAAACATCACTACTCAAACCTCAGTCCTCGTCCTCAATCCACAACCCTCATTCCCCAATCCTCAATCTTCAATCATCAATATACAATCTTCAGTCTTCAATCCTCAATACTCAATCCTCAATCCTCAATCCTCAATGTTCAATCCGCGATACCCAGTCCTCAATGTTCAATCCTCAATACTCAACCCTCAATCCTCAGTCCTCAATCCTCAATCCTCAATCCACAATCCTCAGTCCCAAAACCTCAATCCTCAATCCTCAATCCTCAATACACAATTTTCAATCCTCATTCCTCAATAGTCAATCCTCAATCCTCAATCCTCAGTCGTCAGTCTTCAATCCTCAATACTCAATGTTCAATCCTCAACCCTCAATCCTCAATCCTCATTCTTCAATCCTCAATACCCAATCCTCAATCTTCAATACTCAATCCTCCATCCTCAACTCTTAATCCTCAATCCTCAGTCCTCAGTCCTCAAACCTCAATCCTCAACCTGCAGCCCTCATCCTCAATCCTCAATCCTCAATCCTCAATCCTCACTCTTCAATCCTCAATACTCAATCTTCAATCCTCAATCCTCAGTCCTCAAACCACAATTCTGAATCCTCAATCCTGAATCCTCAATCTTCGGCCCTCAGTCCTCTACAATCAGTTGTCAATCCTCAATTCTCTATAGAATATCCTCAATTCACAGATTTCAATACTCAATACTCAACCTGCAATCTTCAAATCTCTATCCACAAACATCAATTCTCATCACTCAACCCTCAACACTCAGTCCCCAATCCTCAACCTTCAACCCTCCATGCTCAACACTCAGTCCCCAATCCTCAATCTTCATTCCTCAATCCTCAATCCTCAATCCTCAATCCTCGTACTTCAATCCTCAATACCCAATCCTCAATCTTCAATCCTCAATCCTCAATCCTCAATTCTCAATCCTCAATCCTCGATCCTCAGACCTCAAACATCACTACTCAAACCTCAGTCCTCGTCCTCAATCCACAACCCTCATTCCCCAATCCTCAATCTTCAATCATCAATATACAATCTTCAGTCCTCAATCCTCAATACTCAATCCTCAATCCTCAATCCTCAATGTTCAATCCGCGATACCCAGTCCTCAATGTTCAATCCTCAATACTCAATCCTCAATCCTCAGTCCTCAATCCTCAATCCTCAATCCACAATCCTCAGTCCCAAAACCTCAATCCTCAATCTTCAATCCGCAATACACAATCTTCAATCCTCATTCCTCAATACTCAATCCTCAATCCTCAATCCTCAGTCGTCAGTCTTCAATCCTCAATACTCAATGTTCAATCCTCAACCCTCAATCCTCAATACTCATTCTTCAATCCTCAATACCCAATCCTCAATCTTCAATCCTCAATCCTCCATCCTCAATTCTTAATCCTCAATCCTCAGTCCTCAGTCCTCAAACCTCAATCCTCAACCTTCAGCCCTCATCCTCAATCCTCAATCCTCAATCCTCAATCCTCACTCTTCAATCCTCAATACTCAATCTTCAATCCTCAATCCACAGTCCTCAAACCTCAATTCTGAATCCTCAATCCTGAATCCTCAATCTTCGGCCCTCAGTCCTCTACAATCGGTTGTCAATCCTCAATTCTCTATAGAATATCCTCAATTCACAGATATCAATACTCAATACTCAATCTGCATTCTTCAAACCTCCATACACAAACATCAATTCTCATCACTCAACCCTCAACACTCAGTCCCCAATATTCAATCCTCAATCCTCAATCCTCAATCCTCAATCGTCCATCTTCAATCCTCAATACTCAATCTTCAATCCTCAATCCTCAATCCTCAATCCTCAATCCCCATTCTTCCATCCTCAATACCCAATCCTCAATCTTCAATCCTCACTCCTCAGTCCTCAATTCTGAATCCTCAATCCTCAACCATCAGACCTCAAACATCAATACTCAACCCTCAGTCCTCGTCCTCAATCCACAACCATCAGTCCTTAATCCTCAATCTTCAATCATCATTATTCAATCTTCAATCCTCAATCCTCAATCCTCAATCCTCAGTCCTCAACAGTCAATGTTCAATCCGCAATACCCAATCCTCAATCTTCAATCCTCAATCCTCAATCCTCAATCCTCAGTCCTCAATCCTCAATCCTCAGCCCTCAAACCTCAATCCTGAATCCTCAATCCTGAATCCTCAATTTTCAGACCTCAGTCCTCAACAACCAGTTGTCAATCCTCAATCCTCAATAGAATATCATCAATTCACAGCATTCAATACTCAATACTCAACCTCCAATCTTCAAATCTCTATCCACAAACATCAATTCTCGTCACTCAACCCTCAACACTCAGTCCCCAAACATCAATCTTCAATCCTCAATCCTCAACACTCAGTCCCCAATCCTCAATCTTCATTCCTCAATCCTCAATCCTCAATCCTCAATCCTCGTACTTCAATCCTCTATACCCAATCCTCAATCTTCAATCCTCAATCCTCAATCCTCAATTCTCAATCCTCAATCCTCGATCCTCAGACCTCAAACATCAATACTCAAACCTCAGTCCTCGTCCTCAATCCACAACCCTCATTCCCCAATCCTCAATCTTCAATCATCAATATACAATCTTCAGTCCTCAATCCTCAATACTCAATCCTCAATCCTCAATCCTCAATGTTCAATCCGCGATACCCAGTCCTCAATGTTCAATCCTCAATACTCAATCCTCAATCCTCAGTCCTCAATCCTCAATCCTCAATCCACAATCCTCAGTCCCAAAACCTCAATCCTCAATCTTCAATCCTCAATACTCAATCTTCAATCCTCATTCCTCAATACTCAATCCTCAATCCTCAATCCTCAGTCGTCAGTCTTCAATCCTCAATACTCAATGTTCAATCCTCAACCCTCAATCCTCAATCCTCGTTCTTCAATCCTCAATACCCAATCCTCAATCTTCAATCCTCAATCCTCCATCCTCAATTCTCAATCCTCAGTCCTCAGTCCTCAGTCCTCAAACCTCAATCCTCAACCATCAGCCCTCATCCTCAATCCTCAATCCTCAATCCTCAATCCTCACTCTTCAATCCTCAATACTCAATCTTCAATCCTCAATCCTCAGTCCACAAACCTCAATTCTGTATCCTCAATCCTGAATCCTCAATCTTCGGCCCTCAGTCCTCAACAATCAGTTGTCAATCCTCAATTCTCTATAGAATATCCTCAATTCACAGATTTCCATATTCAATACTCAATCTGCAATCTTCAAACCTCCATCCACAAACATCAATACTCATCACTCAACCCTCAACACGCAGTCCCCAATATTCAATCCTCAATCCTCAATCCTCAATTCTCAATCGTCAATCTTCAATCCTCAATACTCAATCTTCAATCCTCAATCCTCAATCCTCAATCCTCAATGCTCAATCCTCATTCCTCCATCCTCAATACCCAATCCTCAATCTTCAATCCTCAATCCTCAGTCCTCAATTCTGAATCCTCAATCCTCAATTTTCAATCCTCATTCTTCAATCCTCAATACCCAATACTCAATCTTCAATCCTCAATCCTCAATCCTCGATTCTCAATCCTCAATCCTCAGTCCTCAGTCCTCAAACCTCAATCCTCAACCCTCAGCCCTCATCGTCAATCCTCAATCCTCAATCTTCAATCCTCGATATTCAATCGTCAATACTCAATCTTCAATCCTCAATCCTCAATTCTCAATCCTCAATCCTCAATCCTCAATCCTCAATCCTCAATCCTCAATCCTCAATCCTCAATCCTCAATCCTCAATCGACAGTCTTCAATCCTCAATACTCAATCTTCAATCCTCAATCCTCAATCCTCAATCCTCAATCCTCAATCCTCATTCTTCAATCATCAATACCCAATCCTCAATCTTTAATCCTCAATCCTCAATCCTCAATTCTCGATCCTCAATCCTCAGTCCTCAGTCCTCAAACCTCAATCCTCAACCCTCAGCCCTCATCCTCAATCCTGAATCCTCAATATTCAATCCTCGATCCTCAATCCTCAATCCTCAGTCCCAAATCCTCAATCTTCAACCCTCAATCCACAACCCTCAATCTTCAATCCTCAATACTCAATCTTCAATCCTCAATCCTCAATCCTGAATCCTCAATCCTCATTCTTCAATTCTCAATACCCTATCCTCAATCCTCAATCCTCACTCTTCAATCCTCAATACTCAATCTTCAATCCTCAATCCTCAGCTCTCAAACCTCAATTCTGTATCCTCAATCCTGAATCCTCAATCTTCGGCCCTCAGTCCTCAACAATCAGTTGTCAATCCTCAATTCTCTATAGAATATCCTCAATTCACAGATTTCAATATTCAATACTCAATCTGCAATCTTCAAACCTCCATCCACAAACATCAATACTCATCACTCAACCCTCAACACGCAGTCCCCAATATTCAACCCTCAATCCTCAATCCTCAATCCTCAATCCTCAATCTCCAATCCTCAATACTCAATCTTCAATCCTCAATCCTCAATTCTCAATCCTCAATCTTCATTCCTCAGTCCTCAATCCTCAATCCTCAATCCTCATTCTTCAATCCTCTGAACCGTATCCTCAACCTTCAATCCTGAATCCTCAATCCTCAATTCTCAATCCTGAATCCTCAATACTGAATCCTCAATCTTCAGCCCTCAGTCCTCAACAATCAGTTGTCAATCCTCAATCCTCAATAGAATATCATCAATTCACAGATTTCAATACTCAATACTCAACCTGCAATCTTCAAATCTCTATCCACAAACATCAATTCTCATCTCTCAACCCTCAATACTCACTCCCCAATCCTCAATCCTCAATCCTCAATCCTCAATCCTCAATACTCAATCCTCAACCCGCACTCTTCAATCCTCAATACCCAATGCTCCATCATCAACCCTCAATCCTCAATCCTCAATTCTGAATCCTCAATCCTCAGTCCTCAGTCTTCAAACCTCAATCCTCAAACCTCAGACCTCATCCTCAATCCTCAATCCTCAATCTTCAATCCTCAATACTCAATCCTCAATACTCAACCTTCAATCCTCAATCCTCAGTCCTCAAACCTCAACTCTGAACCCTCAATCCTGAATACTCAATCTTCAATCCTCAATCCCCAATCCTCAATCTTCAATCCTCAATCCTCAATACTCAATCTTCATTCCTCAATCCTCAATTCTCAATCCTCAATACTCAATTCTCAATCGTCAGTACTCAATCCCCAATCCTCAATCTTCAATCCTCAATCCTCATTCCTCAATCCTCAATCCTCAATCTTCAATTCTCAATACTCAATCTGCAATCCTCAATCCTCAATCCTCAATCCCCAATCATCAATCCTCAATCCTCAATCTTCATTCCTCAATACTCAATCTTCAATCCTCAGCCCTCAATCCTCAATCCTCAATCCTCATTCTTCAATCCTCAATACCCAATGCTCAATCATCAATCCTCAATCCTCAATCCTCAATTCTCAACTCTCAATCCTCAATCCTCAGTACTCAGTCTTCAAACCTCAATCCTCAACCCTCAGACCTCATCCTCAATCCTCAATCCTCAATCTTCAATCCTCAATACTCAAATCCTCAATACTCAATCTTCAATCCTCAATCGTCAGTCCTCAAACCTCAATTCTGAATCCTCAATCCTGAATACACAATGTTCAATCCTCAATCCCAAATCCTCAATCTTCAATCCTCAATCCTCAATCCTCAATCCTCAATCCTCAATCTTCAATCCTCATTACTCAATCTTCAGTCCTCAAACCTCAAGCCTCAATCCTCAATCCTCAATGCTCAATCCTCAATCTTCAATCCTCAATACTCAATCTGCAATCCTCAATCCTCAATCCTCAATACTCAATCCTCATTCTTCAATCCTCTATACCGAATCCTCAAACTTCAACCCTCAATCCTCAATTCTCAGTCCTGAATCCTCAATCCTCATACTTCAAACATAAATACCCAAACCTCAGTCCTCGTCCTCAATCGACATCCCTCAATCCTCAATCCTCAATCTTCATTCATCAATATTCAATCTTCAATCCTCAATCCTCAATTCTCAATCCTCATCACTCAATCCTCAATGTTCAATCCTCAATACCCAATCCTCAATCTTCAATCCTCAATCCTCAATCCTCAATCCTCAATCCTCAATCCTCAGTCCTCAAACCTCAAACCTGAATCCTCAATCCTGAATCCTCAATCTTCGGCCCTCAGTCCTGAACAGTCAGTTGTCAATCCTCAATCCTCAATAGAATTTCCTCATTTCAGAGTTTTCAATACGCAATACTCAATCTGCAATCTTCAAATCTCTATCCACAAACATCAATTCTCATCACTCAACCCTCAACAGTCAGTCCCCAATCCTCAATCTTCAATCCTCAATCCTTAATCCTCAATCCTCAATCCTCAATCTCCATTCCTCAATACTCAACGTTCAATCCTCAATCCTCAATCCTCAGTCCTCAATCTTCATTCCTCAATCCTCAATCCTCAATTTTCAATCCTCATTCTTCAATCCTCAATACCCAATACTCAATCTTCAATCCTCAATCCTCAATCCTCGATTCTCAATCCTCAATCCTCAGTCCTCAGTCCTCAAACCTCAATCCTCAACCCTCAGCCCTCATCGTCAATCCTCAATCCTCAATCTTCAATCCTCGATATTCAATCGTCAATACTCAATCTTCAATCCTCAATCCTCAATTCTCAATCCTCAATCCTCAATCCTCAATCCTCAATCCTCAATCCTCAATCCTCAATCCTCAATCGACAGTCTTCAATCCTCAATACTCAATCTTCAATCCTCAATCCTCAATCCTCAATCCTCAATCCTCAATCCTCATTCTTCAATCATCAATACCCAATCCTCAATCTTTAATCCTCAATCCTCAATCCTCAATTCTCAATCCTCAATCGTCAGTCCTCAGTCCTCAAACCTCAATCCTCAACCCTCAGCCCTCATCCTCAATCCTGAATCCTGAATCTTCAATCCTCGATCCTCAATCCTCAATCCTCAGTCCCAAATCCTCAATCTTCAACCCTCAATCCTCAACCCTCAATCTTCAATCCTCAATACTCAATCTTCAATCCTCAATCCTCAATCCTGAATCCTCAATCCTCATTCTTCAATTCTCAATACCCAATCCTCAATCCTCAATCCTCACTCTTCAATCCTCAATACTCAATCTTCAATCCTCAATCCTCAGCCCTCAAACCTCAATTCCGAATCCTCAATGCTGAATCCTCAATCTTCGGCCCTCAGTCCTCAACAATCAGTTGTCAATCCTCAATCCTCAATAGAATATCCCCAGTTCAGAGTTTTCAATACGCAATACTCAATCTGCAATCATCAAATCTCTATCCACAAACATCAATCCTCATCACTCAAGCCTCAACGCTCAGTCCCAAATCCGCAACCTTCAACCCTCAATCCTCAATCCTCAATCCTCAATCCTCAATCTCCAATCCTCAATACTCAATCTTCAATCCTCAATCCTCAATTCTCAATCCTCAATCTTCATTCCTCAGTCCTCAATCCTCAATCCTCAATCCTCATTCTTCAATCCTCTGAACCGTATACTCAACCTTCAATCCTGAATCCTCAATCCTCAATTCTCAATCCTGAATCCTCAATACTGAATCCTCAATCTTCAGCCCTCAGTCCTCAACAATCAGTTGTCAATCCTCAATCCTCAATAGAATATCATCAATTCACAGATTTCAATACTCAATACTCAACCTGCAATCTTCAAATCTCTATCCACAAACATCAATTCTCATCTCTCAACCCTCAATACTCACTCCCCAATCCTCAATCCTCAATCCTCAATCCTCAATCCTCAATACTCAATCCTCAACCCGCATTCTTCAATCCTCAATACCCAATGCTACATCATCAACCCTCAATCCTCAATCCTCAATTCTGAATCCTCAATTCTCAGTCCTCAGTCTTCAAACCTCAATCCTCAAACCTCAGACCTCATGCTCAATCCTCAATCCTCAATCTTCAATCCTCAATACTCAATCCTCAATACTCAACCTTCAATCCTCAATCCTCAGTCCTCAAACCTCAACTCTGAACCCTCAATCCTGAATACTCAATCTTCAATCCTCAATCCCCAATCCTCAATCTTCAATCCTCAATCCTCAATACTCAATCTTCATTCCTCAATCCTCAATTCTCAATCCTCAATACTCAATTCTCAATCGTCAGTACTCAATCCCCAATCCTCAATCTGCAATCCTCAATCCTCAATCCTCAATCCCCAATCATCAATCCTCAATCCTCAATCTTCATTCCTCAATACTCAATCTTCAATCCTCAGCCCTCAATCCTCAATCCTCAATCCTCATTCTTCAATCCTCAATACCCAATGATCAATCATCAATCCTCAATCCTCAATCCTCAATTCTCAACTCTCAATCCTCAATCCTCAGTACTCAGTCTTCAAACCTCAATCCTCAACCCTCAGACCTCATCCTCAATCCTCAATCCTCAATCTTCAATCCTCAATACTCAATCCTCAATACTCAATCTTCAATCCTCAATCGTCAGTCCTCAAACCTCAATTCTGAATCCTCAATCCTGAATACTCAATGTTCAATCCTCAATCCCAAATCCTCAATCTTCAATCCTCAATCCTCAATCCTCAATCCTCAATCCTCAATCTTCAATCCTCATTACTCAATCTTCAGTCCTCAAACCTCAATCCTCAATCCTCAATCCTCAATGCTCAATCCTCAATCTTCAATCCTCAATACTCAATCTGCAATCCTCAATCCTCAATCCTCAATCCTCAATCCTCATTCTTCAATCCTCTATACCGAATCCTCAATCTTCAACCCTCAATCCTCAATTCTCAGTCCTGAATCCTCAATCCTCATACTTCAAACATAAATACCCAAACCTCAGTCCTCGTCCTCAATCGACATCCCTCAATCCTCAATCCTCAATATTCATTCATCAATATTCAATCTTCAATCCTCAATCCTCAATTCTCAATCCTCATCACTCAATCCTCAATGTTCAATCCTCAATACCCAATCCTCAATCTTCAATCCTCAATCCTCAATCCTCAATCCTCAATCCTCAATCCTCAGTCCTCAAACCTCAATCCTGAATCCTCAATCCTGAATCCTCAATCTTCGGCCCTCAGTCCTCAACAGTCAGTTGGAAATCCTCAATCCTCAATAGAATATCCCCAGTTCAGAGTTTTCAATACGCGATACTCAATCTGCAATCATCAAATCTCTATCCACAAACATCAATTCTCATCACTCAAGCCTCAACGCTCAGTCCCAAATCCGCAACCTTCAACCCTCAATCCTCAATCCTCAATCCTCAATCCTCAATCTCCAATCCTCAATACTCAATCTTCAATCCTCAATCCTCAATTCTCAATCCCCAATCTTCATTCCTCAGTCCTCAATCCTCAATCCTCAATCCTCATTCTTCAATCCTCTGAACCGTATACTCAACCTTCAATCCTGAATCCTCAATCCTCAATTCTCAATCCTGAATCCTCAATACTGAATCCTCAATCTTCAGCCCTCAGTCCTCAACAATCAGTTGTCAATCCTCAATCCTCAATAGAATATCATCAATTCACAGATTTCAATACTCAATACTCAACCTGCAATCTTCAAATCTCTATCCACAAACATCAATTCTCATCTCTCAACCCTCAATACTCACTCCCCAATCCTCAATCCTCAATCCTCAATCCTCAATCATCAATACTCAATCCTCAACCCGCATTCATCAATCCTCAATACCCAATGCTCCATCATCAACCCTCAATCCTCAATCCTCAATTCTGAATCCTCAATCCTCAGTCCCCAGTCTTCAAACCTCAATCCTCAAACCTCAGACCTCATCCTCAATCCTCAATCCTCAATCTTCAATCCTCAATACTCAATCCTCAATACTCAACCTTCAATCCTCAATCCTCAGTCCTCAAACCTCAACTCTGAACCCTCAATCCTGAATACTCAATCTTCAATCCTCAATCCCCAATCCTCAATCTTCAATCCTCAATCCTCAATACTCAATCTTCATTCCTCAATCCTCAATTCTCAATCCTCAATACTCAATTCTCAATCGTCAGTACTCAATCCCCAATCCTCAATCTGCAATCCTCAATCCTCAATCCTCAATCCCCAATCATCAATCCTCAATCCTCAATCTTCATTCCTCAATACTCAATCTTCAATCCTCAGCCCTCAATCCTCTATCCTCAATCCTCATTCTTCAATCCTCAATACCCAATGCTCAATCATCAATCCTCAATCCTCAATCCTCAATTCTCAACTCTCAATCCTCAATCCTCAGTACTCAGTCTTCAAACCTCAATCCTCAACACTCAGACCTCATCCTCAATCCTCAATCCTCAATCTTCAATCCTCAATACTCAATCCTCAATACTCAATCTTCAATCCTCAATCGTCAGTCCTCAAACCTCAATTCTGAATCCTCAATCCTGAATACTCAATGTTCAATCCTCAATCCCAAATCCTCAATCTTCAATCCTCAATCCTCAATCCTCAATCCTCAATCCTCAATCTTCAATCCTCATTACTCAATCTTCAGTCCTCAAACCTCAATCCTCAATCCTCAATCCTCAATGCTCAATCCTCAATCTTCAATCCTCAATACTCAATCTGCAATCCTCAATCCTCAATCCTCAATCCTCAATCCTCAATTCTCAGTCCTGAATCCTCAATCCTCATACTTCAAACATAAATACCCAAACCTCAGTCCTCGTCCTCAATCGACATCCCTCAATCCTCAATCCTCAATATTCATGCATCAATATTCAATCTTCAATCCTCAATCCTCAATTCTCAATCCTCATCACTCAATCCCCAATGTTCAATCCTCAATACCCAATCCTCAATCTTCAATCCTCAATCCTCAATCCTCAATCCTCAATCCTCAATCCTCAGTCCTCAAACCTCAATCCTGAATCCTCAATCCTGAATCCTCAACCTTCGGCCCTCAGTCCTGAACAGTCAGTTGGAAATCCTCAATCCTCAATAGAATTTCCTCATTTCAGAGTTTTCAATACGCAATACTCAATCTGCAATCTTCAAATCTCTATCCACAAACATCAATTCTCATCACTCAACCCTCAACAGTCAGTCCCCAATCCTCAATCTTCAATCCTCAATCCTTAATCCTCAATCCTCAATCCTCAATCTCCATTCCTCAATACTCAATGTTCAATCCTCAATCCTCAATCCTCAGTCCTCAATCTTCATTCCTCAATCCTCAATCCTCAATCCTCAATCCTCATTTTTCAATCCTCAATACCCAATCCTCAATCCTCAGTCCTCAATCCTCAATCCTCAATTCTCAATCCTCAACCCTCAGACCTCAGTCCTCAAACCTCAAACCTCAGCCCTCAGCCCTCATCGTCAATCCTCAATCCTCAATCCTCAATCCTCAATCCTCAATACTCAATCCTCAACCCGCATTCTTCAATCCTCAATACCCAAAGCTCCATCATCAACCCTCAATCCTCAATCCTCAATTCTGAATCCTCAATCCTCAGTCCTCAGTCTTCAAACCTCAATCCTCAATTCTCAATCCTCATCACTCAATCCTCAATGTTCAATCCTCAATACCCAATCCTCAATCTTCAATCCTCAATCCTCAATCCTCAGTCCTCAATCTTCATTCCTCAATCCTCAATCCTCAATTTTCAATCCTCATTCTTCAATCCTCAATACCCAATACTCAATCCTCAATCCTCAATCCTCAGTCCTCAATCTTCATTCCTCAATCCTCAATCCTCAATCCTCAATCCTCATTTTTCAATCCTCAATACCCAATCCTCAATCCTCAATCCTCAATCCTCAGTCCTCAATCTTCATTCCTCAATCCTCAATCCTCAATTTTCAATCCTCATTCTTCAATCCTCAATACCCAATACTCAATCTTCAATCCTCAATCCTCAATCCTCAATTCTCAATCCTGAATCCTCAATACTGAATCCTCAATCTTCAGCCCTCAGTCCTCAACAATCAGTTGTCAATCCTCAATCCTCAATAGAATATCATCAATTCACAGATTTCAATACTCAATACTCAACCTGCAATCTTCAAATCTCTATCCACAAACATCAATTCTCATCTCTCAACCCTCAATACTCACTCCCCAATCCTCAATCCTCAATCCTCAATCCTCAATCCTCAATACTCAATCCTCAACCCGCATTCTTCAATCCTCAATACCCAATGCTCCATCATCAACCCTCAATCCTCAATCCTCAATTCTGAATCCTCAATCCTCAGTCCTCAGTCTTCAAACCTCAATCCTCAAACCTCAGGCCTCATCCTCAATCCTCAATCCTCAATCTTCAATCCTCAATACTCAATCCTCAATACTCAACCTTCAATCCTCAATCCTCAGTCCTCAAACCTCAACTCTGAACCCTCAATCCTGAATACTCAATCTTCAATCCTCAATCCCCAATCCTCAATCTTCAATCCTCAATCCTCAATACTCAATCTTCATTCCTCAATCCTCAATTCTCAATCCTCAATACACAATTCTCAATCGTCAGTACTCAATCCCCAATCCTCAATCTGCAATCCTCAATCCTCAATCCTCAATCCCCAATCATCAATCCTCAATCCTCAATCTTCATTCCTCAATACTCAATCTTCAATCCTCAGCCCTCAATCCTCAATCCTCAATCCTCATTCTTCAATCCTCAATACCCAATGCTCAATCATCAATCCTCAATCCTCAATCCTCAATTCTCAACTCTCAATCCTCAATCCTCAGTACTCAGTCTTCAAACCTCAATCCTCAACACTCAGACCTCATCCTCAATCCTCAATCCTCAATCCTCAATCTTCAATCCTCAATACTCAATCCTCAATACTCAATCTTCAATCCTCAATCGTCAGTCCTCAAACCTCAATTCTGAATCCTCAATCCTGAATACTCAATCCTCATTCTTCAATCCTCAATACCCAATCCTCAATCTTCAATCCTCAGTCCTCAATCCTCAATTCTCAATCCTCAATCCTCAATCCTGAGACCTCAAACATCAATACTCAACCCTCAGTCCTCGCCCTCAATCCACAACCCTCAATCCTCTATCCCCAACCTTCCATCATCAATATTCAATCTTCAATCCTCAATCCTCAATCCTCAATCCTCAATCCTCGACCCTCAATCTTCAATCCGCAATACCCAGTCCTCAATCTTCAATCCTCAATCCTCAATACTCAATCCTCAGCCCTCAAACCTCAATCCTGAATCCTCAATCTTCAGCCATCAGTCCTCAGCAATCAGTTGTCAATCCTCAATCCTCAATAGAATATCATCAATTCACAGCTTTCAATACTCAATACTCAAACTGCAATCTTCAAATCTCTATCCACAAGCATCAATTCTCATCACTCAACCCTCAACACTCAGTCCCCAATCCTCAATCTTCAAGCCTCAATCCTCAACACTCAGTCCCCAATCCTCAATTTTCTATCACCAATATACAATTTTCTGTCCTCAATCCTCAATACTCAATCCTCAATCCTCAATCCTCAATGTTCAATCCTCTATACTCAATCTTCAATCCTCAATCCTCAATCCTCAATACTCAATCTTCAATCGTCAATCCTCAATCCTCGATCCTCAATCCTCAATCGTCAGTCTTCAATCCTCAATACTCAATCTTCATTCCTCAATCCTCAATTCTCAATCCTCAATACTCAATTCTCAATCGTCAATCCTCAATCCCCAATCCTCAATCTTCAATCCTCAATCCACAATCCTCAACCCTCAATCTTCAATCCTCATTACTCAATCTTCAATCCTCAATCCTCAATCCTCAATCCTCAATCCTCAATGCTCAATCCTCAATCTTCAATCCTCAATACTCAATCTGCAATCCTCAATCCTCAATCCTCAATCCTCAATCCTCATTCTTCAATCCACAATACCGAATTCTCAATCTTCAATCCTCAATCCTCAATTCTCAATCCTGAATCCTCAATCCTCATACTTCAAACATAAATACCCAAACCTCAGTCCTCGTCCTCAATCCACAACCCTCAATCCTCAATCCTCAATCTTCATTCATCAATATTCAATCTTCAATCCTCAATCCTCAATACTCAATCCTCATCACTCAATCCTCAATGTTAAATCCTCAATACACAATCCTCAATCTTCAATCCTCAATCCTCAATCCTCAATCCTCAATCCTCAATCCACAGTCCTCAAACCTCAATCCCGAATCCTCAATCCTGAATCCTCAATCTTCGGCCCTCAGTCCTCAACAATCAGTTGTCAATCCTCAATCCTCAACAGAATTTCCTCATTTCAGAGTTTTCAATACGCAATACTCAATCTGCAATCTTCAAATCTCTATCCACAAACATCAATTCTCACCACTCAACCTTCAACAGTCAGTCCCCAA
The DNA here is from genome assembly GCF_051401765.1 of Calliopsis andreniformis. NCBI lineage: Eukaryota > Metazoa > Arthropoda > Insecta > Hymenoptera > Andrenidae > Calliopsis > Calliopsis andreniformis. The sequence goes on along the minus strand of NW_027480550.1, from coordinate 897,500 downwards.
TCCTCAATCTTCAATCCTCAATCCTTAATCCTCAATCCTCAATCCTCAATCTTCATTCCTCAATACTCAATCTTCAATCCTCAATCCTCAATCCTCAGTCCTCAATCTTCATTCCTCAATCCTCAATGCTCAATCCTCAATCCTCATTTTTCAATCCTCAATACCCAATCCTCAATCTTCAATCGTCAATCCTCAATCCTCAATTCTCAATCCTCAACCCTCAGTCCTCAGTCCTCAAACCTCAAACCTCAACCCTCAGCCCTCATCGTCAATCCTCAATCCTCAATCCTCAATCCTCAATCTTCAATCCTCATTCTTCAATCCTCAATATCCAATACTCAATCTTGAATCCTCAATCCCCAATCCTCAATTCACAATCCTCAATCCTCAGTCCTCAATTCTCAATCCTCAATCTTCATTCCTCAATCCTCAATCCTCAATAGCCAATCCTCATTCTTCAATCCTCAGTACCGAATCCTCAATCTTCAATCCTGAATCCTCAATCCTCAATTCTAAATCCTGAATCCTCAATCCTGAATCCTCAATCTTCAGCCCTCAGTCCTCAACAATCAGTTGTCAGTCCCCAATCCTCAATAGAATATCCTCAATTCACAGTTTTCAATACTCATTACTCAACCTGCAATCTTCACATCTCTATCCACAAACATCAATTCTCATCACTCAACCCTCAATACTCAGTCCCCAATCCTCAATCTTCAAACCTAGATCCTCAATCCTCTATCATCAATCCTCAATCTTCAATCCTCAATACTCAATCTTCAATCCTGAACCCTCAATCCTCAATCCTCAATCATCAATCCTCAATTCTCAATGCTCAATCCTCAATCCTCAATCCTCGATCCTCATTCTTCAATCCTCAATACCCAATCCTCAATCTTCAATCCTCAATCGTCAATCCTCAATCGTCAATCCTCAATCCCCAATCCTCAATCTTCAATCCTCAATCCTCAATCCTCAATCCTCAATCCTCAATCTTCAATCCTCAATACTCAGTCTTCAATCCTCAATCCTCAATACTCAATCCCCAATCCTCAATCCTCAATCCTCAACCTTCATTCCTCAATACTCAATCTTGAATCCTCAGTCCTCAATCCTCAATCCTCAATCCTCATTCTTCAATCCTCAATACCCAATGCTCAATCATCAATCCTCAATCCTCAATCCTCAATTCTCAATCCCCAATCCTCAGTCCTCAGTCCTCAAACCACAATCCTCAACCCTCAGACCTCATCCTCAATCTTCAATCCTCAATCCTCAACCCTCAATTCTCAATCTTCAATCCTCAATCTTCAATCCTCATCCTACAATCCTCAATACCCAATACTCAATCTTCAATCCTCAATCCTCAATCCTCAATTCTCAATCCTCAATCCTCAGTCCTCAGTCCTCAAACCTCAATCCTCAACCCTCAGCCCTCATCGTCAATCCTCGGTACTCAATCCTCAATACTCAATCTGCAATCCTCAATCCTCAATCCTCAATCCCCAATCATCAATCCTCAATCCTCAATCCTCAATCCTCAATCCTCAATCCTCAATCCTCAATCCTCAATCGACAGTCTTCAATCCTCAATACTCAATCTTCAATCCTCAATCCTCAATCCTCAATCCTCAATCCTCAATCCTCATTCTTCAATCATCAATACCCAATCCTCAATCTTTAATCCTCAATCCTCAATCCTCAATTCTCAATCCTCAATCCTCAGTCCTCAGTCCTCAAACCTCAATCCTCAACCCTCAGCCCTCATCCTCAATCCTGAATCCTGAATCTTCAATCCTCGATCCTCAATCCTCAATCCTCAGTCCCAAATCCTCAATCTTCAACCCTCAATCCTCAACCCTCAATCTTCAATCCTCAATACTCAATCTTCAATCCTCAATCCTCAATCCTGAATCCTCAATCCTCATTCTTCAATTCTCAATACCCAATCCTCAATCCTCAATCCTCACTCTTCAATCCTCAATACTCAATCTTCAATCCTCAATCCTCAGCCCTCAAACCTCAATTCCGAATCCTCAATGCTGAATCCTCAATCTTCGGCCCTCAGTCCTCAACAATCAGTTGTCAATCCTCAATCCTCAATAGAATATCCCCAGTTCAGAGTTTTCAATACGCAATACTCAATCTGCAATCATCAAATCTCTATCCACAAACATCAATTCTCATCACTCAAGCCTCAACGCTCAGTCCCAAATCCGCAACCTTCAACCCTCAATCCTCAATCCTCAATCCTCAATCCTCAATCTCCAATCCTCAATACTCAATCTTCAATCCTCAATCCTCAATTCTCAATCCCCAATCTTCATTCCTCAGTCCTCAATCCTCAATCGTCAATCCTCATTCTTCAATCCTCTGAACCGTATACTCAACCTTCAATCCTGAATCCTCAATCCTCAATTCTCAATCCTGAATCCTCAATACTGAATCCTCAATCTTCAGCCCTCAGTCCTCAACAATCAGTTGTCAATCCTCAATCCTCAATAGAATATCATCAATTCACAGATTTCAATACTCAATACTCAACCTGCAATCTTCAAATCTCTATCCACAAACATCAATTCTCATCTCTCAACCCTCAATACTCACTCCCCAATCCTCAATCCTCAATCCTCAATCCTCAGTCATCAATACTCAATCCTCAACCCGCATTCTTCAATCCTCAATACCCAATGCTCCATCATCAACCCTCAATCCTCAATCCTCAATTCTGAATCCTCAATCCTCAGTCCCCAGTCTTCAAACCTCAATCCTCAAACCTCAGACCTCATCCTCAATCCTCAATCCTCAATCTTCAATCCTCAATACTCAATCCTCAATACTCAACCTTCAATCCTCAATCCTCAGTCCTCAAACCTCAACTCTGAACCCTCAATCCTGAATACTCAATCTTCAATCCTCAATCCCCAATCCTCAATCTTCAATCCTCAATCCTCAATACTCAATCTTCATTCCTCAATCCTCAATTCTCAATCCTCAATACTCAATTCTCAATCGTCAGTACTCAATCCCCAATCCTCAATCTGCAATCCTCAATCCTCAATCCTCAATCCCCAATCATCAATCCTCAATCCTCAATCTTCATTCCTCAATACTCAATCTTCAATCCTCAGCCCTCAATCCTCTATCCTCAATCCTCATTCTTCAATCCTCAATACCCAATGCTCAATCATCAATCCTCAATCCTCAATCCTCAATTCTCAACTCTCAATCCTCAATCCTCAGTACTCAGTCTTCAAACCTCAATCCTCAACACTCAGACCTCATCCTCAATCCTCAATCCTCAATCTTCAATCCTCAATACTCAATCCTCAATACTCAATCTTCAATCCTCAATCGTCAGTCCTCAAACCTCAATTCTGAATCCTCAATCCTGAATACTCAATGTTCAATCCTCAATCCCAAATCCTCAATCTTCAATCCTCAATCCTCAATCCTCAATCCTCAATCCTCAATCTTCAATCCTCATTACTCAATCTTCAGTCCTCAAACCTCAATCCTCAATCCTCAATCCTCAATGCTCAATCCTCAATCTTCAATCCTCAATACTCAATCTGCAATCCTCAATCCTCAATCCTCAATCCTCAATCCTCAATTCTCAGTCCTGAATCCTCAATCCTCATACTTCAAACATAAATACCCAAACCTCAGTCCTCGTCCTCAATCGACATCCCTCAATCCTCAATCCTCAATATTCATGCATCAATATTCAATCTTCAATCCTCAATCCTCAATTCTCAATCCTCATCACTCAATCCCCAATGTTCAATCCTCAATACCCAATCCTCAATCTTCAATCCTCAATCCTCAATCCTCAATCCTCAATCCTCAATCCTCAGTCCTCAAACCTCAATCCTGAATCCTCAATCCTGAATCCTCAATCTTCGGCCCTCAGTCCTGAACAGTCAGTTGGAAATCCTCAATCCTCAATAGAATTTCCTCATTTCAGAGTTTTCAATACGCAATACTCAATCTGCAATCTTCAAATCTCTATCCACAAACATCAATTCTCATCACTCAACCCTCAACAGTCAGTCCCCAATCCTCAATCTTCAATCCTCAATCCTTAATCCTCAATCCTCAATCCTCAATCTCCATTCCTCAATACTCAATGTTCAATCCTCAATCCTCAATCCTCAGTCCTCAATCTTCATTCCTCAATCCTCAATCCTCAATCCTCAATCCTCATTTTTCAATCCTCAATACCCAATCCTCAATCCTCAGTCCTCAATCCTCAATCCTCAATTCTCAATCCTCAACCCTCAGACCTCAGTCCTCAAACCTCAAACCTCAGCCCTCAGCCCTCATCGTCAATCCTCAATCCTCAATCCTCAATCCTCAATCCTCAATACTCAATCCTCAACCCGCATTCTTCAATCCTCAATACCCAAAGCTCCATCATCAACCCTCAATCCTCAATCCTCAATTCTGAATCCTCAATCCTCAGTCCTCAGTCTTCAAACCTCAATCCTCAATTCTCAATCCTCATCACTCAATCCTCAATGTTCAATCCTCAATACCCAATCCTCAATCTTCAATCCTCAATCCTCAATCCTCAGTCCTCAATCTTCATTCCTCAATCCTCAATCCTCAATTTTCAATCCTCATTCTTCAATCCTCAATACCCAATACTCAATCTTCAATCCTCAATCCTCAATCCTCGATTCTCAATCCTCAATCCTCAGTCCTCAGTCCTCAAACCTCAATCCTCAACCCTCAGCCCTCATCGTCAATCCTCAATCCTCAATCTTCAATCCTCGATATTCAATCGTCAATACTCAATCTTCAATCCTCAATCCTCAATTCTCAATCCTCAATCCTCAATCCTCAATCCTCAATCCTCAATCCTCAATCCTCAATCCTCAATCGACAGTCTTCAATCCTCAATACTCAATCTTCAATCCTCAATCCTCAATCCTCAATCCTCAATCCTCAATCCTCATTCTTCAATCATCAATACCCAATCCTCAATCTTTAATCCTCAATCCTCAATCCTCAATTCTCAATCCTCAATCCTCAGTCCTCAGTCCTCAAACCTCAATCCTCAACCCTCAGCCCTCATCCTCAATCCTGAATCCTGAATCTTCAATCCTCGATCCTCAATCCTCAATCCTCAGTCCCAAATCCTCAATCTTCAACCCTCAATCCTCAATCCTGTATCCTCAATCCTCATTCTTCAATTCTCAATACCCAATCCTCAATCCTCAATCCTCACTCTTCAATCCTCAATACTCAATCTTCAATCCTCAATCCTCAATCGTCAGTCTTCAATCCTCAATACTCAATCCTCAATACTCAATCTTCAATCGTCAATCCTCAATCCTCGATCCTCAATCCTCAATCGTCAGTCTTCAATCCTCAATACTCAATCTTCATTCCTCAATCCTCAATTCTCAATCCTCAATACTCAATTCTCAATCGTCAATCCTCAATCCCCAATCCTCAATCTTCAATCCTCAATCCACAATCCTCAACCCTCAATCTTCAATCCTCATTACTCAATCTTCAATCCTCAATCCTCAATCCTCAATCCTCAATCCTCAATGCTCAATCCTCAATCTTCAATCCTCAATACTCAATCTGCAATCCTCAATCCTCAATCCTCAATCCTCAATCCTCATTCTTCAATCCTCAATACCGAATTCTCAATCTTCAATCCTCAATCCTCAATTCTCAATCCTGAATCCTCAATCCTCATACTTCAAACATAAATACCCAAACCTCAGTCCTCGTCCTCAATCCACAACCCTCAATCCTCAATCCTCAATCTTCATTCATCAATATTCAATCTTCAATCCTCAATCCTCAATACTCAATCCTCATCACTCAATCCTCAATGTTAAATCCTCAATACACAATCCTCAATCTTCAATCCTCAATCCTCAATCCTCAATCCTCAATCCTCAATCCACAGTCCTCAAACCTCAATCCCGAATCCTCAATCCTGAATCCTCAATCTTCGGCCCTCAGTCCTCAACAATCAGTTGTCAATCCTCAATCCTCAACAGAATTTCCTCATTTCAGAGTTTTCAATACGCAATACTCAATCTGCAATCTTCAAATCTCTATCCACAAACATCAATTCTCACCACTCAACCTTCAACAGTCAGTCCCCAATCCTCAATCTTCAATCCTCAATCCTTAATCCTCAATCCTCAATCCTCAATCTTCATTCCTCAATACTCAATCTTCAATCCTCAATCCTCAATCCTCAGTCCTCAATCTTCATTCCTCAATCCTCAATGCTCAATCCTCAATCCTCATTTTTCAATCCTCAATACCCAATCCTCAATCTTCAATCGTCAATCCTCAATCCTCAATTCTCAATCCTCAACCCTCAGTCCTCAGTCCTCAAACCTCAAACCTCAACCCTCAGCCCTCATCGTCAATCCTCAATCCTCAATCCTCAATCCTCAATCTTCAATCCTCATTCTTCAATCCTCAATATCCAATACTCAATCTTGAATCCTCAATCCCCAATCCTCAATTCACAATCCTCAATCCTCAGTCCTCAATTCTCAATCCTCAATCTTCATTCCTCAATCCTCAATCCTCAATAGCCAATCCTCATTCTTCAATCCTCAGTACCGAATCCTCAATCTTCAATCCTGAATCCTCAATCCTCAATTCTAAATCCTGAATCCTCAATCCTGAATCCTCAATCTTCAGCCCTCAGTCCTCAACAATCAGTTGTCAGTCCCCAATCCTCAATAGAATATCCTCAATTCACAGTTTTCAATACTCATTACTCAACCTGCAATCTTCACATCTCTATCCACAAACATCAATTCTCATCACTCAACCCTCAATACTCAGTCCCCAATCCTCAATCTTCAAACCTAGATCCTCAATCCTCTATCATCAATCCTCAATCTTCAATCCTCAATACTCAATCTTCAATCCTGAACCCTCAATCCTCAATCCTCAATCATCAATCCTCAATTCTCAATGCTCAATCCTCAATCCTCAATCCTCGATCCTCATTCTTCAATCCTCAATACCCAATCCTCAATCTTCAATCCTCAATCGTCAATCCTCAATCGTCAATCCTCAATCCCCAATCCTCAATCTTCAATCCTCAATCCTCAATCCTCAATCCTCAATCCTCAATCTTCAATCCTCAATACTCAGTCTTCAATCCTCAATCCTCAATACTCAATCCCCAATCCTCAATCCTCAATCCTCAACCTTCATTCCTCAATACTCAATCTTGAATCCTCAGTCCTCAATCCTCAATCCTCAATCCTCATTCTTCAATCCTCAATACCCAATGCTCAATCATCAATCCTCAATCCTCAATCCTCAATTCTCAATCCCCAATCCTCAGTCCTCAGTCCTCAAACCACAATCCTCAACCCTCAGACCTCATCCTCAATCTTCAATCCTCAATCCTCAACCCTCAATTCTCAATCCTCAATCCTCAATCTTCAATCCTCATCCTACAATCCTCAATACCCAATACTCAATCTTCAATCCTCAATCCTCAATCCTCAATTCTCAATCCTCAATCCTCAGTCCTCAGTCCTCAAACCTCAATCCTCAACCCTCAGCCCTCATCGTCAATCCTCGGTACTCAATCCTCAATACTCAACCTTCAATCCTCAATACCCAATACTCCATATTCAATCCTCAATCCTCAATCCTCAATACTCAATCTTCAGTCCTCAATCCTGAATCCTCAATTCTCAATCCTGAATCCTCAATCCTCATACTTCAAACATCAATACTCAACCCTCAGTCCTCGTCCTCAATCCACAACCCTCAATCCTCAATCTTCAACCACCAATATTCAATCTTCAATCCTCAATCCTCAATCCTCAATCCTCAGCACTCATCCTCAATCCTCAATCCTCAATCCTCAACCCTCAACACTCAGTCCTCAATATTCAATCCTCAATTCTCAATCCTCAATCCTCAGTCCTCAATCCTCAATCATCAATCCTCAATTCTCAATCCTCAATCCTCAATCGTCAATCTTCAATCCTCAATCCTCAATCCTCAATCCTCAGTCCCCAAACTTCAATCCTCATTCTTCAATCCTCAATACTCAATCTTCAATCCTCAGTACTCAATACTCGATCCTCAATCCTCAATCCTCAATATTCAATCCTCAATACTCAATCTTCAATCCTCAATTCTCAATCCTCAATCCTCAATCTTCATTCCTCAATCCTCAATCCTCAATCCTCAATCCTCATTCTTCAATCCTCAATACCCAATCCTCAATCTTCAATCCTCAATCCTCAATCCTCAATTCTCAATCCTCAATCCTCAGACCTCAGTCCTCAAACCTCAATCCTCAACCCTCAGCCCTCATCGTCAATCCTCAATCCTCTATCCTCAATCCTCAATCTTCAATCCTCTATACTCAATCTTCAATCCTCAATCCTCAATTCTCAAACCTCAATACTCAATCCTCAATCTTCAACCCTCAATCCCCAATCCTCAATCCTCAATCCTCAATCTTCATTCCTCAATACTCAATCTTCAATCCTCAGTCCTCAATCCTCAATCCTCAATCCTCAACACTCAATCCTCATTCTTCAGTCCTCAGTACCGAATCCTCAATCTTCAATCCTGAATCCTCAATCCTCAATTCTCAATCCTGAATCCTCAATCCTGAATCCTCATTTCTCGATCCTCAATCCTCAATGCTCAATCGTCAATTCTCAATCCTCAATCCTCAGTCCTCAGTCCTCAATACACAATCTTCAATACGCAATCCTCAATAGAAAATCCTCAGTTCAGAGTTTTCAATACGCAATACTCAATCTGCCATCTTCAAATGTCTATCCACAAACATCAGCCCTCATCACTCAAGCCTCAACACTCAGTCCCAAATCCGCAATCTTCAATCCTCAGTCCTCAGTCCTCAAACCTCAATCCTCAACCCTCAGCCCTCATCCTCAATCCTCAATCCTCAATCCTCAACCTTCAATCCTCAATACTCAAACTTCAATCATCAATCCTCAATACTCAATCCTCAATTCTCAATCCTCAATCGTCAGTCTTCAATCCTCAATACTCAATCTTCTATCCTCAATCCTCTATCCTCAATACTCAATACTCAATCTTCAATCCTCAATAACCAATGCTCAATCTTCAATCCTCAATCCTCAATCCTCAATTCTCGATCCTCAATCCTCAATCCTCAATCGTCAATCCTCAATCCTCAATCCTCAGTCCTCAGTCCTCAATACATAATCTTCTATACTCAATCCTCAATCCTCAATCCTCAATCCTCGATCATCAATCTTCATTCCTCAATCCTCAATCCTCAACACTCAATCCTCATTCTTCAGTCCTCAGTACCGAATCCTCAATCTTCAATCATGAATCCTCAATCCTCAATTCTCACTCCTGAATCCTCAATCCTGAATCCTCAATCTTCAGCCCTCAGTCCTCAACAATCAGTTGTCAATCCCCAATCCTCAATAGAATATCCTCAATTCACTGTTTTCAATACTCATTACTCAATCTGGAATCTTCAGATCTCTATCCACAAACATCAATTCTCATCACTCAACCCTCAATACTCAGTCCCCAATCATCAATCATCAAACCTAAATCCTCAATCCTCTATCATCAACCCTCAATCTCCATTCCTCAATACTCAATGTTCAATCCTCAATCCTCAATCCTCAGTCCTCAATCTTCATTCCTCAATCCTCAATCCTCAATCCTCAATCCTCATTTTTCAATCCTCAATACCCAATCCTCAATCCTCAGTCCTCAATCCTCAATCCTCAATTCTCAATCCTCAACCCTCAGACCTCAGTCCTCAAACCTCAAACCTCAGCCCTCAGCCCTCATCGTCAATCCTCAATCCTCAATCCTCAATCCTCAATCTTCAACCCTCAATACTCAATCTTCAATCCTCAATCCTCAATTCTCAATCCTCAATACTCAATCATCAATCGTCAACCCTCAATCCCCAATCCTCAATCTTCAACACTCAATCCTCAATCCTCAATCCCCAATCTTCAATACTCAATACTCAATCTTCAATCCACAATCCTCAATCCTCAATCCTCAATCCCCAATCCTCAATCCTCAATCCTCAATCTTCAATCCTCAATTCTCAATTTCCAATCCTCAGTCCTCAATCCTCAATCCTCAATCCTCATTCTTCAATCCTCAATCCTCAATCCTCATTCTTCAATCCTCAATACCCAATCCTCAATCTTCAATCCTCAGTCCTCAATCCTCAATTCTCAATCCTCAATCCTCAATCCTGAGACCTCAAACATCAATACTCAACCCTCACTCCTCGCCCTCAATCCACAACCCTCAATCCTCTATCCCCAATCTTCCATCATCAATATTCAATCTTCAATCCTCAATCCTCAATCCTCAATCCTCAATCCTCGACCCTCAATCTTCAATCCGCAATACCCAATCCTCAATCTTCAATCCTCAATCCTCAATACTCAATCCTCAGCCCTCAAACCTCAATCCTGAATCCTCAATCTTCAGCCATCAGTCCTCAGCAATCAGTTGTCAATCCTCAATCCTCAATAGAATATCATCAATTCACAGCTTTCAATACTCAATACTCAAACTGCAATCTTCAAATCTCTATCCACAAGCATCAATTCTCATCACTCAACCCTCAACACTCAGTCCCCAATCCTCAATCTTCAAGCCTCAATCCTCAACACTCAGTCCCCAATCCTCAATCTTCAAGCCTCAATCCTCAACACTCAGTCCCCAATCCTCAATTTTCTATCACCAATATACAATTTTCTGTCCTCAATCCTCAATACTCAATCCTCAATCCTCAATCCTCAATGTTCAATCCTCTATACTCAATCTTCAGTCCTCAATCCTCAATCCTCAATACTCAATCTTCAATCGTCAATCCTCAATCCTCGATCCTCAATCCTCAATCGTCAGTCTTCAATCCTCAATACTCAATCTTCATTCCTCAATCCTCAATTCTCAATCCTCAATACTCAATTCTCAATCGTCAATCCTCAATCCCCAATCCTCAATCTTCAATCCTCAATCCACAATCCTCAAGCCTCAATCTTCAATCCTCATTACTCAATCTTCAATCCTCAATCCTCAATCCTCAATCCTCAATCCTCAATGCTCAATCCTCAATCTTCAATCCTCAATACTCAATCTGCAATCCTCAATCCTCAATCCTCAATCCTCAATCCTCATTCTTCAATCCTCAATACCGAATTCTCAATCTTCAATCCTCAATCCTCAATTCTCAATCCTGAATCCTCAATCCTCATACTTCAAACATAAATACCCAAACCTCAGTCCTCGTCCTCAATCCACAACCCTCAATCCTCAATCCTCAATCTTCATTCATCAATATTCAATCTTCAATCCTCAATCCTCAATACTCAATCCTCATCACTCAATCCTCAATGTTAAATCCTCAATACACAATCCTCAATCTTCAATCCTCAATCCTCAATCCTCAATCCTCAATCCTCAATCCACAGTCCTCAAACCTCAATCCCGAATCCTCAATCCTGAATCCTCAATCTTCGGCCCTCAGTCCTCAACAATCAGTTGTCAATCCTCAATCCTCAACAGAATTTCCTCATTTCAGAGTTTTCAATACGCAATACTCAATCTGCAATCTTCAAATCTCTATCCACAAACATCAATTCTCACCACTCAACCTTCAACAGTCAGTCCCCAATCCTCAATCTTCAATCCTCAATCCTCAATCCTCAATCCTCATTCTTCAATCCTCAATCCTCAATCCGCATTCTTCAATCCTCAATACCCAATCCTCAATCTTCAATCCTCAGTCCTCAATCCTCAATTCTCAATCCTCAATCCTCAATCCTGAGACCTCAAACATCAATACTCAACCCTCACTCCTCGCCCTCAATCCACAACCCTCAATCCTCTATCCCCAATCTTCCATCATCAATATTCAATCTTCAATCTCAATCCTCAATCCTCAATCCTCAATCCTCGACCCTCAATCTTCAATCCGCAATACCCAATCCTCAATCTTCAATCCTCAATCCTCAATACTCAATCCTCAGCCCTCAACCTCAATCCTGAATCCTCAATCTTCAGCCATCAGTCCTCAGCAATCAGTTGTCAATCCTCGAATCCTCAATAGAATATCATCAATTCACAGCTTTCAATACTCAATACTCAAACTGCAATCTTCAAATCTCTATCCACAAGCATCAATTCTCATCACTCAACCCTCAACACTCAGTCCCCAATCCTCAATCTTCAAGCCTCAATCCTCAACACTCAGTCCCAAATCCTCAATTTTCTATCACCAATATACAATTTTCTGTCCTCAATCCTCAATACTCAATCCTCAATCCTCAATCCTCAATGTTCAATCCTCTATACTCAATCTTCAATCCTCAATCCTCAATCCTCAATACTCAATCTTCAATCGTCAATCCTCAATCCTCGATCCTCAATCCTCAATCGTCAGTCTTCAATCCTCAATACTCAATCTTCATTCCTCAATCCTCAATTCTCAATCCTCAATACTCAATTCTCAATCGTCATCCTCAATCCCCAATCCTCAATCTTCAATCCTCAATCCACAATCCTCAAGCCTCAATCTTCAATCCTCATTACTCAATCTTCAATCCTCAATCCTCAATCCTCAATCCTCAATCCTCAATGCTCAATCCTCAATCTTCAATCCTCAATACTCAATGCTGCAATCCTCAAATCCTCAAGTCCTCAATCCTCAATCCTCATTCTTCAATCCTCAATACCGAATTCTCAATCTTCAATCCTCAATCCTCAATTCTCAATCCTGAATCCTCAATCCTCATACTTCAAACATAAATACCCCAAACCTCAGTCCTCGTCCTCAATCCACAACCCTCAATCCTCAATCCTCAAGTCTTCATTCATCAATATTCAATCTTCAATCCTCAATCCTCAATACTCAATCCTCATCACTCAATCCTCAATGTTAAATCCTCAATACACAATCCTCAATCTTCAATCCTCAATCCTCAATCCTCAATCCTCAATCCTCAATCCACAGTCCTCATTCTTCAATCCTCTGAACCGTATACTCAACCTTCAATCCTGAATCCTCAATCCTCAATTCTCAATCCTGAATCCTCAATACTGAATCCTCAATCTTCAGCCCTCAGTCCTCAACAATCAGTTGTCAATCCTCAATCCTCAATAGAATATCATCAATTCACAGATTTCAATACTCAATACTCAACCTGCAATCTTCAAATCTCTATCCACAAACATCAATTCTCATCTCTCAACCCTCAATACCCACTCCCCAATCCTCAATCCTCAATCCTCAATCCTCAATACTCAATCCTCAACCCGCATTCTTCAATCCTCAATACCCAATGCTACATCATCAACCCTCAATCCTCAATCCTCAATTCTGAATCCTCAATCCTCAGTCCTCAGTCTTCAAACCTCAATCCTCAAACCTCAGACCTCATCCTCAATCCTCAATCCTCAATCTTCAATCCTCAATACTCAATCCTCAATACTCAACCTTCAATCCTCAATCCTCAGTCCTCAAACCTCAACTCTGAACCCTCAATCCTGAATACTCAATCTTCAATCCTCAATCCCCAATCCTCAATCTTCAATCCTCAATCCTCAATACTCAATCTTCATTCCTCAATCCTCAATTCTCAATCCTCAATACTCAATTCTCAATCGTCAGTACTCAATCCCCAATCCTCAATCTGCAATCCTCAATCCTCAATCCTCAATCCCCAATCATCAATCCTCAATCCTCAATCTTCATTCCTCAATACTCAATCTTCAATCCTCAGCCCTCAATCCTCAATCCTCAATCCTCATTCTTCAATCCTCAATACCCAATGCTCAATCATCAATCCTCAATCCTCAATCCTCAATTCTCAACTCTCAATCCTCAATCCTCAGTACTCAGTCTTCAAACCTCAATCCTCAACCCTCAGACCTCATCCTCAATCCTCAATCCTCAATCTTCAATCCTCAATACTCAATCCTCAATACTCAATCTTCAAATCCTCAATCGTCAGTCCTCAAACCTCAATTCTGAATCCTCAATCCTGAATACTCAATGTTCAATCCTCAATCCCAAATCCTCAATCTTCAATCCTCAATCCTCAATCCTCAATCCTCAATCCTCAATCTTCAATCCTCATTACTCAATCTTCAGTCCTCAAACCTCAATCCTCAATCCTCAATCCTCAATGCTCAATCCTCAATCTTCAATCCTCAATACTCAATCTGCAATCCTCAATCCTCAATCCTCAATCCTCAATCCTCATGCTTCAATCCTCTATACCGAATCCTCAATCTTCAACCCTCAATCCTCAATTCTCAGTTCTGAATCCTCAATCCTACATACTTCAAACATAAATACCCAAACCTCAGTCCTCGTCCTCAATCGACATCCCTCAATCCTCAATCCTCAATATTCATTCATCAATATTCAATCTTCAATCCTCAATCCTCAATTCTCAATCCTCATCACTCAATCCTCAATGTTCAATCCTCAATACCCAATCCTCAATCTTCAATCCTCAATCCTCAATCCTCAATCCCTCAATCCTCAATCCTCAGTCCTCAAACCTCAATCCTGAATCCTCAATCCTGAATCCTCAATCTTCGGCCCTCAGTCCTCAACAGTCAGTTGGAAATCCTCAATCCTCAATAGAATTTCCTCATTTCAGGGTTTTCAATACGCAATACTCAATCTGCAATCTTCAAATCTCTATCCACAAACATCAATTCTCATCACTCAACCCTCAACAGTCAGTCCCCCAATCCTCAATCTTCAATCCTCAATCCTCAATCCTCATTCTTCAATCATCAATACCCAATCCTCAATCTTTAATCCTCAATCCTCAATCCTCAATTCTCAATCCTCAATCCTCAGTCCTCAGTCCTCAAACCTCAATCCTCAACCCTCAGCCCTCATCCTCAATCCTGAATCCTGAATCTTCAATCCTCGATCCTCAATCCTCAATCTCAGTCCCAAATCCTCAATCTTCAACCCTCAATCCTCAACCCTCAATCTTCAATCCTCAATACTCAATCTTCAATCCTCAATCCTCAATCCTGAATCCTCAATCCTCATTCTTCAATTCTCAATACCCAATCCTCAATCCTCAATCCTCGCTCTTCAATCCTCAATACTCCAATCTTCAATCCTCAATCCTCAGCCCTCAAACCTCAATTCCGAATCCTCAATGCTGAATCCTCAATCTTCGGCCCTCAGTCCTCAACAATCAGTTGTCAATCCTCAATCCTCAATAGAATATCCCCAGTTCAGAGTTTTCAATACGCAATACTCAATCTGCAATCATCAAATCTCTATCCACAAACATCAATTCTCATCACTCAAGCCTCAACGCTCAGTCCCAAATCCGCACCCTTCAACCTCAATCCTCAATCCTCAATCCTCAATCCTCAACCTCCAATCCTCAATACTCAATCTTCAATCCTCAATCCTCAATTCTCAATCCTCAATCTTCATTCCTCAGTCCTCAATCCTCAATCCTCAATCCTCATTCTTCAATCCTCTGAACCGTATACTCAACCTTCAATCCTGAATCCTCAATCCTCAATTCTCAATCCTGAATCCTCAATACTGAATCCTCAATCTTCAGACCTCAGTCCTCAACAATCAGTTGTCAATCCTCAATCCTCAATAGAATATCATCAATTCACAGATTTCAATACTCAATACTCAACCTGCAATCTTCAAATCTCTATCCACAAACATCAATTCTCATCTCTCAACCCTCAATACTCACTCCCCAATCCTCAATCCTCAATCCTCAATCCTCAATCCTCAATACTCAATCCTCAACCCGCATTCTTCAATCCTCAATACCCAATGCTCCGTCATCAACCCTCAATCCTCAACCTCAATTCTGAATCCTCAATCCTCAGTCCTCAGCCTTCAAACCTCAATCCTCAAACCTCAGACCTCATCCTCAATCCTCAATCCTCAATCTTCAATCCTCAATACTCAATCCTCAATACTCAACCTTCAATCCTCAATCCTCAGTCCTCAAACCTCAACTCTGAACCCTCAAACCTGAATACTCAATCTTCAATCCTCAATCCCCAATCCTCAATCTTCAATCCTCAATCCTCAATACTCAATCTTCATTCCTCAATCCTCAATTCTCAATCCTCAATACTCAATTCTCAATCGTCAGTACTCAATCCCCAATCCTCAATCTGCAATCCTCAATCCTCAATCCTCAATCCCCAATCATCAATCCTCAATCCTCAATCTTCATTCCTCAATACTCAATCTTCAATCCTCAGCCCTCAATCCTCAATCCTCGATCCTCATTCTTCAATCCTCAATACCCAATGCTCAATCATCAATCCTCAATCCTCAATCCTCAATTCTCAACTCTCAATCCTCAATCCTCAGTACTCAGTCTTCAAACCTCAATCCTCAACCCTCAGACCTCATCCTCAATCCTCAATCCTCAATCTTCAATCCTCAATACTCAATCCTCAATACTCAATCTTCAATCCTCAATCGTCAGTCCTCAAACCTCAATTCTGAATCCTCAATCCTGAACACTCAATGTTCAATCCTCAATCCCAAATCCTCAATCTTCAATCCTCAATCCTCAATCCTCAATCCTCAATCCTCAATCTTCAATCCTCATTACTCAATCTTCAGTCCTCAAACCTCAATCCTCAATCCTCAATCCTCAATGCTCAATCCTCAATCTTCAATCCTCAATACTCAATCTGCAATCCTCAATCCTCAATCCTCAATCCTCAATCCTCATTCTTCAATCCTCTAAACCGAATCCTCAAACTTCAACCCTCAATCCTCAATTCTCAGTCCTGAATCCTCAATCCTCATACTTCAAACATAAATACCCAAACCTCAGTCCTCGTCCTCAATCGACATCCCTCAATCCTCAATCCTCAATCTTCATTCATCAATATTCAATCTTCAATCCTCAATCCTCAATTCTCAATCCTCATCACTCAATCCTCAATGTTCAATCCTCAATACCCAAACCTCAATCCTGAATCCTCAATCCTGAACCCTCAATCTTCGGCCCTCAGTCCTCAACAGTCAGTTGTCAATCCTCAATCCTCAATAGAATTTCCTCATTTCAGAGTTTTCAATACGCAATACTCAATCTGCAATCTTCAAATCTCTATCCACAAACATCAATTCTCATCACTCAACCCTCAACAGTCAGTCCCCAATCCTCAATCTTCAATCCTCAATCCTTAATCCTCAATCCTCAATCCTCAATCTCCATTCCTCAATACTCAACGTTCAATCCTCAATCCTCAATCCTCAGTCCTCAATCTTCATTCCTCAATCCTCAATCCTCAATTCTCAATCCTCATTCTTCAATCCTCAATACCCAATACTCAATCTTCAATCCTCAATCCTCAATCCTCGATTCTCAATCCTCAATCCTCAGTCCTCAGTCCTCAAACCTCTATCCTCAACCCTCAGCCCTCATCGTCAATCCTCAATCCTCAATCTTCAATCCTCGATATTGAATCGTCAATACTCAATCTTCAATCCTCAATCCTCAATTCTCAATCCTCAATCCTCAATCCTCAATCCTCAATCCTCAATCCTCAATCCTCAATCCTCAATCGACAGTCTTCAATCCTCAATCCTCAATTCTCAATCCTCAATCCTCAATCCGCGATCCTCAGACCTCAAACATCAATACTCAACCCTCAGGCCTCGTCCTCAATCCACAACCCTCATACCCCAATCCTCAATTTTCAATCATGAATATACAATCTTCAGTCCTCAAACCTCAATACTCAAACCTCAACCCTCAATCCTCAATGTTCAATCCGCGATACCCAATCCTCAATGTTCAATCCTCAATACTCAATCCTCAATCCTCAATCCTCAATACTCAATCCTCAATCCTCATTCTTCAATCCTCAATACCCAATCCTCCATCTTCAATCCTCAATCCTCAATCCTCAATCCTCAATTCTCAATCCTCAATCCTCAGTCCTCAATCCTCAATCCTTAATCCTCAATCTTCATTCCTCAATCCTCAATCCTCAATCCTCAATCCTCATCCTTCAATCCTCAATACCCAATACTCAATCTTCAATCCTCAATCCTCAATCCTCAATTCTCAATCCTCAACGCTCGATCCTCAGACCTCAAACATCAATACTCAACCATCAATAGTCAGTCTTCAATCCTCAATACTCAATCTTCAACCTTCAATCCTCAATGCTCAATCCTCAATCCTCATTCTTCAATCCTCAATACCCAATGCTCAATCATCAATCCTCAATCCTCAATCCTTAATTCTCAATCCTCAATCCTCAGTCCTCAGTCGTCAAACCACAATCCTCAACCCTCAGCCCTCATCC
This sequence comes from Calliopsis andreniformis, assembly GCF_051401765.1. NCBI lineage: Eukaryota > Metazoa > Arthropoda > Insecta > Hymenoptera > Andrenidae > Calliopsis > Calliopsis andreniformis. The sequence goes on along the minus strand of NW_027480550.1, from coordinate 879,143 downwards.
TCAATCCTCAATCCTCAATCTTCAATCCTCAATCCTCAATCCTCAATACTCAATCTTCAACCCTCAATCCCCAGTCCTCAAACCTCAATACTGAATCCTCAATCCTGAATCCTCAATCTTCAATCCTCAATCGTCAATTCTCAATCCTCAATCCTCAGTCCTCAGTCCTCAATACAAAATCTTCAATCCTCAAACCTCAATCCTCAGTCCTCAGTCCTCAATACACAATCTTCAATCCTCAACCCTCAATCCTCAATCCTCAATCCTCATTATTCAATCCTCAATACTCAATCCTCAATCTTCGATCCTCAATCCTCAATCCTCAATTCTCAATCCTCAATCCTCAGTCCTCAGTCCTCAAACCTCAATCCTCAAGCCTCAGCCCTCATCCTCAATCCTCAATCCTCAATCTTCAATCCTCAATCCTCAATCCTCAATACCCAATCTTCAACCCTCAATCCTCAGTCCTCAAACCTCAATTCTGAAACCTCAATCCTGAATCCTCAATCTTCAATCCTCAATCCCCAATCCTCAATCTTCAATCCTCAATCCTCAATCCTTAATCCTCAATCCTCAATCTTCAATCCTCAATACTCAATCTTCAATCCTCAATCCTCAATCCTCAATCCTCAATCCTCAATCCTCGATCCTCAATTTTCAATCCTCAATACTCAATCTGCAATCCTCAATCCTCAATCCTCAATCCTCAATCCTCATTCTTCAATCCTCAGTACCGAATCCTCAATATTCAATCCTCAACCCTCGATCCTCAATTCTCAATCCTGAATCCTCAACCCTGAATCCTCAATCTTCAGCCCTCAGTCCTCAACAATCAGTTGTCAATCACCAATCCTCAATAGAATATCCTCAATTCACAGTTTTCAATACTCATTACTCAATCTGCAATCTTCAGATCTCTATCCACAAACATCAATTCTCATCACTCAACCCTCAATACTCAGTCCCAAATCCTCAATCCTCAATCATCAATTCTCAATACTCAATCCTCAATACTCAATCTTCAATCCTCAATACTCAATCTTCAATCCTCTACCCTCAAACCTCAATCCTCAACCTTCAATCCTCAATACTCAAACTTCAATCCTCAATCCTCAATACTCAATCCTCAATTCTCAATCCTCAATCGTCAGTCTTCAATCCTCAATACTCAATCTTCAATCCTCAATCCTCAATCCTCAATCCTCAATCCTCATTCTTCAAACCTCAATACCCAATCCTCAATCTTCAATCCTCAATCCTCAATCCTTAATTCTCAATCCTCAATCTTCAATCCACAATACTCAATCTACAATCCTCAATCCTCAGTCCTCAAACCTCAATTCTGAATCCTCAATCCTGAATCCTCAATCTTCAGCCCTCAGTCGTCAACAATCAGATGTCAATCCTCAATCCTCAATAGAATATCCTCAATTCACAGTTTTCAATACACAATACTCAATCTGCAATCTTCAAACCTCTATCCACAAACATCAATTCTCATCACTCAAACCTCAACAGTCAGTCCTCAATATTCAATCCTCAATCCTCAATCATCAATCCTCAATTCTCAATCCTCAATCCTCAATCGTCAACCTTCAATCCTCAATCCTCGATCCTCAATCCTCAGTCCCCAAACATCAATCCTCATTCTTCAATCCTCAATACTCAATCTTCAATCCTCAATACTCAATACTCGATCCTCAATCCTCAATCCTCAATATTCAATCCTCAATACTCAATCTTCAATCCTCAACTCTCAATCCTCAATCCTCAATCTTCATTCCTCAATCCTCAATCCTCAATCCTCAATCCTCATTCTTCAATCCTCAATACCCAATCCTCAATCTTCAATCCTCAATCCTCAATCCTCAATTCTCAATCCTCAATCCTCAGACCTCAGTCCTCAAACCTCAATCCTCAACCCTCAGCCCTCATCGTCAATCCTCAATCCTCTATCCTCAATCCTCAATCTTCAATCCTCTATACTCAATCTTCAATCCTCAACCCTCAACTCTCAAACCTCAATCCTCAATCCTCAATCCCCAATCATCAATCCTCAATCCTCAATCCTCAATCCTCAATCCTCAATCCTCAATCCTCAATCCTCAATCGACAGTCTTCAAACCTCAATACTCAATCTTCAATCCTCAATCCTCAATCCTCAATCCTCAATCCTCAATCCTCATTCTTCAATCATCAATACCCAATCCTCAATCTTTAATCCTCAATCCTCAATCCTCAATTCTCAATCCTCAATCCTCAGTCCTCAGTCCTCAAACCTCAATCCTCAACCCTCAGCCCTCATCCTCAATCCTGAATCCTGAATCTTCAATCCTCGATCCTCAATCCTCAATCCTCAGTCCCAAATCCTCAATCTTCAACCCTCAATCCTCAACCCTCAATCTTCAATCCTCAATACTCAATCTTCAATCCTCAATCCTCAATCCTGAATCCTCAATCCTCATTCTTCAATTCTCAATACCCAATCCTCAATCCTCAATCCTCGCTCTTCAATCCTCAATACTCAATCTTCAATCCTCAATCCTCAGCCCTCAAACCTCAATTCCGAATCCTCAATGCTGAATCCTCAATCTTCGGCCCTCAGTCCTCAACAATCAGTTGTCAATCCTCAATCCTCAATAGAATATCCCCAGTTCAGAGTTTTCAATACGCAATACTCAATCTGCAATCATCAAATCTCTATCCACAAACATCAATTCTCATCACTCAAGCCTCAACGCTCAGTCCCAAATCCGCAACCTTCAACCCTCAATCCTCAATCCTCAATCCTCAATCCTCAACCTCCAATCCTCAATACTCAATCTTCAATCCTCAATCCTCAATTCTCAATCCTCAATCTTCATTCCTCAGTCCTCAATCCTCAATCCTCAATCCTCATTCTTCAATCCTCTGAACCGTATACTCAACCTTCAATCCTGAATCCTCAATCCTCAATTCTCAATCCTGAATCCTCAATACTGAATCCTCAATCTTCAGACCTCAGTCCTCAACAATCAGTTGTCAATCCTCAATCCTCAATAGAATATCATCAATTCACAGATTTCAATACTCAATACTCAACCTGCAATCTTCAAATCTCTATCCACAAACATCAATTCTCATCTCTCAACCCTCAATACTCACTCCCCAATCCTCAATCCTCAATCCTCAATCCTCAATCCTCAATACTCAATCCTCAACCCGCATTCTTCAATCCTCAATACCCAATGCTCCGTCATCAACCCTCAATCCTCAATCCTCAATTCTGAATCCTCAATCCTCAGTCCTCAGCCTTCAAACCTCAATCCTCAAACCTCAGACCTCATCCTCAATCCTCAATCCTCAATCTTCAATCCTCAATACTCAATCCTCAATACTCAACCTTCAATCCTCAATCCTCAGTCCTCAAACCTCAACTCTGAACCCTCAAACCTGAATACTCAATCTTCAATCCTCAATCCCCAATCCTCAATCTTCAATCCTCAATCCTCAATACTCAATCTTCATTCCTCAATCCTCAATTCTCAATCCTCAATACTCAATTCTCAATCGTCAGTACTCAATCCCCAATCCTCAATCTGCAATCCTCAATCCTCAATCCTCAATCCCCAATCATCAATCCTCAATCCTCAATCTTCATTCCTCAATACTCAATCTTCAATCCTCAGCCCTCAATCCTCAATCCTCAATCCTCATTCTTCAATCCTCAATACCCAATGCTCAATCATCAATCCTCAATCCTCAATCCTCAATTCTCAACTCTCAATCCTCAATCCTCAGTACTCAGTCTTCAAACCTCAATCCTCAACCCTCAGACCTCATCCTCAATCCTCAATCCTCAATCTTCAATCCTCAATACTCAATCCTCAATACTCAATCTTCAATCCTCAATCGTCAGTCCTCAAACCTCAATTCTGAATCCTCAATCCTGAACACTCAATGTTCAATCCTCAATCCCAAATCCTCAATCTTCAATCCTCAATCCTCAATCCTCAATCCTCAATCCTCAATCTTCAATCCTCATTACTCAATCTTCAGTCCTCAAACCTCAATCCTCAATCCTCAATCCTCAATGCTCAATCCTCAATCTTCAATCCTCAATACTCAATCTGCAATCCTCAATCCTCAATCCTCAATCCTCAATCCTCATTCTTCAATCCTCTAAACCGAATCCTCAAACTTCAACCCTCAATCCTCAATTCTCAGTCCTGAATCCTCAATCCTCATACTTCAAACATAAATACCCAAACCTCAGTCCTCGTCCTCAATCGACATCCCTCAATCCTCAATCCTCAATCTTCATTCATCAATATTCAATCTTCAATCCTCAATCCTCAATTCTCAATCCTCATCACTCAATCCTCAATGTTCAATCCTCAATACCCAAACCTCAATCCTGAATCCTCAATCCTGAACCCTCAATCTTCGGCCCTCAGTCCTCAACAGTCAGTTGTCAATCCTCAATCCTCAATAGAATTTCCTCATTTCAGAGTTTTCAATACGCAATACTCAATCTGCAATCTTCAAATCTCTATCCACAAACATCAATTCTCATCACTCAACCCTCAACAGTCAGTCCCCAATCCTCAATCTTCAATCCTCAATCCTTAATCCTCAATCCTCAATCCTCAATCTCCATTCCTCAATACTCAACGTTCAATCCTCAATCCTCAATCCTCAGTCCTCAATCTTCATTCCTCAATCCTCAATCCTCAATTCTCAATCCTCATTCTTCAATCCTCAATACCCAATACTCAATCTTCAATCCTCAATCCTCAATCCTCGATTCTCAATCCTCAATCCTCAGTCCTCAGTCCTCAAACCTCTATCCTCAACCCTCAGCCCTCATCGTCAATCCTCAATCCTCAATCTTCAATCCTCGATATTGAATCGTCAATACTCAATCTTCAATCCTCAATCCTCAATTCTCAATCCTCAATCCTCAATCCTCAATCCTCAATCCTCAATCCTCAATCCTCAATCCTCAATCGACAGTCTTCAATCCTCAATCCTCAATTCTCAATCCTCAATCCTCAATCCGCGATCCTCAGACCTCAAACATCAATACTCAACCCTCAGGCCTCGTCCTCAATCCACAACCCTCATACCCCAATCCTCAATTTTCAATCATGAATATACAATCTTCAGTCCTCAAACCTCAATACTCAAACCTCAACCCTCAATCCTCAATGTTCAATCCGCGATACCCAATCCTCAATGTTCAATCCTCAATACTCAATCCTCAATCCTCAATCCTCAATACTCAATCCTCAATCCTCATTCTTCAATCCTCAATACCCAATCCTCCATCTTCAATCCTCAATCCTCAATCCTCAATCCTCAATTCTCAATCCTCAATCCTCAGTCCTCAATCCTCAATCCTTAATCCTCAATCTTCATTCCTCAATCCTCAATCCTCAATCCTCAATCCTCATCCTTCAATCCTCAATACCCAATACTCAATCTTCAATCCTCAATCCTCAATCCTCAATTCTCAATCCTCAACGCTCGATCCTCAGACCTCAAACATCAATACTCAACCATCAATAGTCAGTCTTCAATCCTCAATACTCAATCTTCAACCTTCAATCCTCAATGCTCAATCCTCAATCCTCATTCTTCAATCCTCAATACCCAATGCTCAATCATCAATCCTCAATCCTCAATCCTTAATTCTCAATCCTCAATCCTCAGTCCTCAGTCGTCAAACCACAATCCTCAACCCTCAGCCCTCATCCTCAATCCTCAATCCTCAATCTTCAATCCTCAATCCTCAATCCTCAATACTCAATCTTCAACCCTCAATCCCCAGTCCTCAAACCTCAATACTGAATCCTCAATCCTGAATCCTCAATCTTCAATCCTCAATCGTCAATTCTCAATCCTCAATCCTCAGTCCTCAGTCCTCAATACAAAATCTTCAATCCTCAAACCTCAATCCTCAGTCCTCAGTCCTCAATACACAATCTTCAATCCTCAACCCTCAATCCTCAATCCTCAATCCTCATTATTCAATCCTCAATACTCAATCCTCAATCTTCGATCCTCAATCCTCAATCCTCAATTCTCAATCCTCAATCCTCAGTCCTCAGTCCTCAAACCTCAATCCTCAAGCCTCAGCCCTCATCCTCAATCCTCAATCCTCAATCTTCAATCCTCAATCCTCAATCCTCAATACCCAATCTTCAACCCTCAATCCTCAGTCCTCAAACCTCAATTCTGAAACCTCAATCCTGAATCCTCAATCTTCAATCCTCAATCCCCAATCCTCAATCTTCAATCCTCAATCCTCAATCCTTAATCCTCAATCCTCAATCTTCAATCCTCAATACTCAATCTTCAATCCTCAATCCTCAATCCTCAATCCTCAATCCTCAATCCTCGATCCTCAATTTTCAATCCTCAATACTCAATCTGCAATCCTCAATCCTCAATCCTCAATCCTCAATCCTCATTCTTCAATCCTCAGTACCGAATCCTCAATATTCAATCCTCAACCCTCGATCCTCAATTCTCAATCCTGAATCCTCAACCCTGAATCCTCAATCTTCAGCCCTCAGTCCTCAACAATCAGTTGTCAATCACCAATCCTCAATAGAATATCCTCAATTCACAGTTTTCAATACTCATTACTCAATCTGCAATCTTCAGATCTCTATCCACAAACATCAATTCTCATCACTCAACCCTCAATACTCAGTCCCAAATCCTCAATCCTCAATCATCAATTCTCAATACTCAATCCTCAATACTCAATCTTCAATCCTCAATACTCAATCTTCAATCCTCTACCCTCAAACCTCAATCCTCAACCTTCAATCCTCAATACTCAAACTTCAATCCTCAATCCTCAATACTCAATCCTCAATTCTCAATCCTCAATCGTCAGTCTTCAATCCTCAATACTCAATCTTCAATCCTCAATCCTCAATCCTCAATCCTCAATCCTCATTCTTCAAACCTCAATACCCAATCCTCAATCTTCAATCCTCAATCCTCAATCCTTAATTCTCAATCCTCAATCTTCAATCCACAATACTCAATCTACAATCCTCAATCCTCAGTCCTCAAACCTCAATTCTGAATCCTCAATCCTGAATCCTCAATCTTCAGCCCTCAGTCGTCAACAATCAGATGTCAATCCTCAATCCTCAATAGAATATCCTCAATTCACAGTTTTCAATACACAATACTCAATCTGCAATCTTCAAACCTCTATCCACAAACATCAATTCTCATCACTCAAACCTCAACAGTCAGTCCTCAATATTCAATCCTCAATCCTCAATCATCAATCCTCAATTCTCAATCCTCAATCCTCAATCGTCAACCTTCAATCCTCAATCCTCGATCCTCAATCCTCAGTCCCCAAACATCAATCCTCATTCTTCAATCCTCAATACTCAATCTTCAATCCTCAATACTCAATACTCGATCCTCAATCCTCAATCCTCAATATTCAATCCTCAATACTCAATCTTCAATCCTCAACTCTCAATCCTCAATCCTCAATCTTCATTCCTCAATCCTCAATCCTCAATCCTCAATCCTCATTCTTCAATCCTCAATACCCAATCCTCAATCTTCAATCCTCAATCCTCAATCCTCAATTCTCAATCCTCAATCCTCAGACCTCAGTCCTCAAACCTCAATCCTCAACCCTCAGCCCTCATCGTCAATCCTCAATCCTCTATCCTCAATCCTCAATCTTCAATCCTCTATACTCAATCTTCAATCCTCAACCCTCAACTCTCAAACCTCAATACTCAATCCTCAATCCTCAGCCCTCAATCCCCAATCCTCAATCCTCAATCCTCAATCTTCATTCCTCAATACTCAATCTTCAATCCTCAGTCCTCAATCCTCAATCCTCTATCCTCAACACTCAATCCTCATTCTTCAGTCCTCAGTACCGAATCCTCAATCTTCAATCCTGAATCCTCAATCCTCAATTCTCAATCCTGAATCCTCAATCCTGAATCCTCATTTCTCGATCCTCAATCCTCAATCCTCAATCGTCAATTCTCAATCCTCAATCCTCAGTCCTCAGTCCTCAATACACAATCTTCAATACGCAATCCTCAATAGAAAATCCTCAGTTCAGAGTTTTCAATACGCAATACTCAATCTGCCATCTTCAAATGTCTATCCACAAACATCAGCCCTCATCACTCAAGCCTCAACACTCAGTCCCAAATCCGCAATCTTCAATCCTCAGTCCTCAGTCCTCAAACCTCAATCCTCAATCCTCAGCCCTCATCCTCAATCCTCAATCCTCAATCCTCAACCTTCAATCCTCAATACTCAAACTTCAATCATCAATCCTCAATACTCAATCCTCAATTCTCAATCCTCAATCGTCAGTCTTCAATCCTCAATACTCAATCTTCAATCCTCAATCCTCTATCCTCAATACTCAATACTCAATCTTCAATCCTCAATAACCAATCCTCAATCTTCAATCCTCAATCCTCAATCCTCAATTCTCGATCCTCAATCCTCAATCCTCAATCGTCAATTCTCAATCCTCAATCCTCAGTCCTCAGTCCTCAATACACAATCTTCTATACTCAATCCTCAATCCTCAATCCTCGATCATCAATCTTCATTCCTCAATCCTCAACCCTCAACACTCAATCCTCATTCTTCAGTCCTCAGTACCGAATCCTCAATCTTCAATCATGAATCCTCAATCCTCAATTCTCACTCCTGAATCCTCAATCCTGAATCCTCAATCTTCAGCCCTCAGTCCTCAACAGTCAGTTGTCAATCCCCAATCCTCAATAGAATATCCTCAATTCACTGTTTTCAATACTCATTACTCAATCTGGAATCTTCAGATCTCTATCCACAAACATCAATTCTCATCACTCAACCCTCAATACTCAGTCCCCAATCATCAATCATCAAACCTAAATCCTCAATCCTGTATCATCAACCCTCAATCTTCAATCCTCAATACTCAATCTTCAATACTCAACCCTCAATCCTCAATCCTTAATCATCAATCCTCAATTCTCAATCCTCAATCCTCAATCGTCAATCTTCAATCCTCAATACTCAATCCTCAATCCTCAGTCCCCAAACCTCAATCCTCAATCTTCAATCCTCAATACTCAATCTTCAATCCTCAATCCTCAATACTCAATCCTCAATCCTCAATCCTCAATCTTCAATCCTCAATACTCAATCTTCAATCCTCAATTCTCAATCCTCAGTCCTCAATCTTCATTCCTCAATCCTCAATCCTCAATCCTCATTCTTCAATCCTCAACACGCAATCCTCAATCTTCAATCCTCAATCCTCAATCCCCAATTCTCAATCCTCAATCCTCAGTCCTCAGTCCTCAAACCTCAATCCTCAACCCTCAGCCCTCATTGTCAACCCTCAATCCTCTATCCTCAATCCTCAATCTTCAATCCCCAATACTCAATCTTCAATCCTCAATCCTCAATTCTCAATCCTCAATACTCAATCCTCTATCGTCAATCCTCAAACCCCAATCCTCAATTTTCAACGCTCAGTCCTCAATCCTCAATACTCAACCTTCAATCCTCAATACCCAATACTCAATATTCAATTCTCAATCCTCAATCCTCAATACTCAATCTTCAGTCCTCAATCCTGAATCCTCAATTCTCAATCCTGAATCCTCAATCCTCATACTTCAAACATCAATACTCAACCCTCAGTCCTCGTCCTCAATCCACAACCATCAATCCTCAATCTTCAATCATCAATATTCAATCTTCAATCCTCAATCCTCAATCCTCAATCCTCAGCACTCATCCTCAATCCTCAATCCTCAATCCTCAATCCTCAATCTTCAATCCACAATACTCAATCTACAGTCCTCAATCCTCAGTCCTCAAACCTCAATTCTGAATCCTCAATCCTGAATCCTCAATCCTCGGCCCTCAGTCCTCAACAATCAGTTGTCAATCCTCAATCCTCAATAGAATATCCTCAATTCACAGTTTTCAATACTCAGTACTCAATCTGCAATCTTTAAACCTCTATCCACAAACATAAATTCTCATCACTCAACCCTCAACACTCAGTCCTCAATATTCAACCCTCAATCCTCAATCCTCAGTCCTCAATCCTCAATCGTCAATCGTCAACCCTCAATACTCAATCTTCAATCCTCAATCCTCACTCCTCAATCCTCAATCCTCAAACCTCAATACTGAATCCTCAATCCTGAATCCTCAATCTTCAGCCATCAGTCCTCAACAATCAGCTGTCAATCCTCAATCCTCAATAGAATATCATCAATTAACAGCTTTCAATACTCAATACTCAACCTGCAATCTTCAAATCTCTATCCACAAACATCAATTCTCAACACTCAACCCTCAACACTCAGTCCCCAATCCTCAATCTTCAAGCCTCAATCCTCAACACTCAGTCCCCAATCCTCAATCTTCAATCCTCAATACTCAATCTTCAATCCTCAATACTCAATCCTCGATCCTCAATCCTCAATCCTCAATCGTCAATCTCCAATACTGAATACTCAATCTTCAATCCTCAATCCTCAGTCCTCAATCCTCAATCCTCATTTTTCAATCCTCAATACCCAATGCTCAAACATCAATCCTCAATCCTCAATCCTCAATTCTCAATCCTCTATCCGCAATCTTCAATCCTCATCCTTCAATCCTCAATACCCAATACTCAATCTTCAATCCTCAATCCTCAATCCTCAATTCTCAATCCTCAATCCTCAGTCCTCAGTCCTCAAACCTCAATCCTCAGCCCTCAGCCCTCATCGTCAATCCTCAGTCCTCAATCCTCAATACTCAATCGTCAATCCTCAATCCCCAATCCTCAATCTTCAACACTCAATCCTCAATCCTCAATCCCCAACCCTCAATCCTCAATCCTCAATTTTCAATCCTCAATACTCAATCTTCAATCATCAAACCTCAATCTTCAATCCTCAATCCTCATTCTTCAATCCTCAATACCCAATCCTTAATCTTCTACCCTCAATCCTCAATCCTCAACCCTCAATCTTCAATCCGCAATACCCAATCCTCAATCTTCAATCCTCAATCCTCAACCCTCAATCCTCAATACTCAATCCTCAATCCTCAATCCTCAATTCTCAATCCTCAATCCTCAATCCTCAGTCCTCAAACCTCAATCCTCAACCCTCAGCCCTCATCATCAATCCTCAGTCCTCAATCCTCAATACTCAACCTTCAATCCTCAATACCCAATACTCCATATTCAATCCTCAATCCTCAATCCTCAATACTCAATCTTCAGTTCTCACTCCTGAATCCTCAATTCTCAATACTCAATCTTCAATCCTCAATAACCAATCCTCAATCTTCAATCCTCAATACTCAATCCTCAATTCACAATCCTCAATGCTCGATCCTCAGACCTCAAACATCAATACTCAACCCTCAAAAGTCAGTCTTCAATACTCAGCACTCAATCTTCAATCCTCAATCCTCAATCCTCAATCCTCAACACTCATTCTTCAATCCTCAATACGCAATGCTCAATCATCAATCCTCAATCCTCAATCCTCAATCGTCAATTCTCAATCCTCAATCCTGAGTCCTCAGTCCTTAATACACAATCTTCAATACTCAATCCTCAATAGAAAATCCTCAGTTCAGAGTTTTCAATACGCAATACTCAATCTGCCATCTTCAAATGTCTATCCACAAACATCAGTCGTTATCACTCAAGCCTCAACACTCAGTCCCAAATCCGCAATCTTCAAACCTCAGTCCTCAGTCCTCAAACCTCAATCCTCAAGCCTCAGCCCTCATCCTCAATCCTCAATCCTCAATCCTCAATCCTCAACCTTCAATCCACAATACTCAAACTTCAATCCTCAATCCTCAATACTCAATCCTCAATTCTCAATCCTCAATCGTCAGTCTTCAATCCTCAATACTCAATCTTCAATCCTCAATCCTCTATCCTCAATACTCAATACTCAATCTTCAATCCTCAATAACCAATCCTCAATCTTCAATCCTCAATCCTCAATCCTCAATTCTCGATCCTCAATCCTCAATCCTCAATCGTCAATCCTCAATCCTCAATCCTCAATCCTCAATCCTCAGACCCCAAACCTCAATCCTCAATCTTCAATCCTCAATACTCAATCTTCAATCCTCAATCCTCAATACTGAATACTCAATCCTCAATCCTCAATCTTCAATCCTCAATACTCAATCTTCAATACTCAATTCTCAATCCTGAATCCTCAATCTTCATTCCTCAATCCTCAATACTCAATCCTCATTCCTCAATCCTCAATCGTCAGTCTTCAATCCTCAATACTCAATCTTCAATCCTCAATCATCAATTCTCAATCCTCAATCCTCATTCTTCAAACCTCAATACCTAATCCTCAATCTTCAATCCTCAATCCTCAATCCTCAATTCTCAATCCTCAATCCTCAGTCCTCAGCCCTCAAACCTCAATCCTCAACCCTCTGCACTCATCCTCAATCCTCAATTCTCAATCCTCAATCATCAATCTTCAATCCACAATACTCAATCTACAATCCTCAATCCTCAGTCCTCAAACCTCAATTCTGAATCCTCAATCCTGAATCCTCAATTTTCAGCCCTCAGTCCTCAACAGTCAGTTGTCAATCCTCAATCCTCAATAGAATATCCTCAATTCACAGTTTTCAATACTCAATACTCAATCTGCAATCTTCAAACCTCTATCCACAAACATAAATTCTCATCACTCAACCCTCAACACTCAGTCCTCAATATTCAATCCTCAATCCTCAATCCTCAATCCTCAATCCTCAATCGTCAATCGTCAACCCTCAATACTCAATCTTCAATCCTCAATCCTCAATCCTCAATCCTCAATCCTCAAACCTCAATCCTGAATCCTCAATCCTGAATCCTCAATCTTCAGCCATCAGTCCTCAACAATCAGTTGTCAATCCTGAATCCTCAATAGAATATCATCAATTCACAGCTTTCAATACTCAATACTCAACCTGCAATCTTCAAATCTCTATCCACAAACATCAATTCTCAACACTCAACCCGCAACACTCAGTCCCCAATCCTCAATCTTCAATCCTCAATCCTCAATCCTCGATCCTCAATCCTCAATCCTCAATCGTCAATCTCCGATCCTGAATACTCAATCTTCAATCCTCAATCCTCAATCCTCAATCCTCAGTCCTCAAACCTCAATCCTCAACCCTCAGACCTCATCCTCAATCTTCAATCCTCAATCCTCAATCCTCAATTCTCAATCCTCAATCCTCAATCCTCAATCCTCAATCATCAATACTCAATTCTCAGTCCTCAATCCTCAATCGTCAATCTTCAATCCTCAATCCTCAATCCTCAATCCTCAGTCCCCAAACCTCAATCCTCAATCTTCAATCCTCAATACTCAATCTTCAATCCTCAGTACTCAATACTCGATCCTCAATCCTCAATCCTCAATATTCAATCCTCAATACTCAATCTTCAATCCTCAATTCTCAATCCTCAATCCTCAATCTTCATTCCTCAATCCTCAATCCTCAATCCTCAATCCTCAATCCTCATTCTTCAATCCTCAATACCCCATCCTCAATCTTCAATCCTCAATCCTCAATCCTCAATTCTCAATCCTCAATCCTCAGACCTCAGTCCTCAAACCTCAATCCTCAACCCTCAGCCCTCATCGTCAATCCTCAATCCTCTATCCTCAATCCTCAATCTTCAATCCTCTATAGTCAATCTTCAATCCTCAATCCTCAATTCTCAATCCTCAATACTCAATCCTCAATCCTCAACCCTCAATCCCCAGTCCTCAATCCTCCATCCTCAATCTTCATTCCTCAATACTCAATCTTCAATCCTCAGTCCTCAATCCTCAATTCTCAATCCTCATTCTTCAATCCACAATACCCAATCCTCAACCTTCAATCCTCAATCCTCAATCCTCAATTCACAATCCTCAATGCTCGGTCCTCAGACCTCAAACATCAATACTCAACCCTCAAAAGTCAGTCTTCAATCCTCAACACTCAATGTTCAATCCTCAATCCTCAATCCTCAATCCTCAACACTCATTCTTCAATCCTCAATACCCAATGCTCAATCATCAATCCTCAATCCTCAATTCTCGATCCTCAAGCCTCAATCCTCAATCGTCAATTCTCAATCCTCAATCCTCAGTCCTCAGTCCTCAATCCCCATTCTTCAATCCACAATACCCAATCCTCAATCTTCAATCCTCAATCCTCAATCCTCAATTCTCAATCCTCAATCCTCAGTCCTCAGTCCTCAAACCTCAATCCTCAACCCTCAGCCCTCATCGTCAATCCTCAATCCTCTATCCTCAATCCTCAATCTTCAATCCTCTATAGTCAATCTTCAATCCTCAATCCTCAATTCTCAATCCTCAATACTCAATCCTCAATCCTCAACCCTCAATCCCCAGTCCTCAATCCTCCATCCTCAATCTTCATTCCTCAATACTCAATCTTCAATCCTCAGTCCTCAATCCTCAATTCTCAATCCTCATTCTTCAATCCACAATACCCAATCCTCAACCTTCAATCCTCAATCCTCAATGCTCGATTCTCAGACCTCAAACATCAATACTCAACCCTCAAAAGTCAGTCTTCAATACTCAGCACTCAATCTTCAATCCTCAATCCTCAATCCTCAATCCTCAACACTCATTCTTCAATCCTCAATACCCAATGCTCAATCACCAATCCTCAATCCTCAATTCTCGATCCTCAAGCCTCAATCCTCAATCGTCAATTCTCAATCCTCAATCCTCAGTCCTCAGTCCTTAATACACAATCTTCAATACTCAATCCTCAATAGAAAATCCTCAGTTCAGAGTTTTCAATACGCAATACTCAATCTGCCATCTTCAAATGTCTATCCACAAACATCAGTCCTCATCACTCAAGCCTCAACACTCAGTCCCAAATCCGCAATCTTCAATCCTCAGTCCTCAGTCCTCAAACCTCAATCCTCAACCCTCAGCCCTCATCCTCAATCCTCAATCCTCAATCCTCAATCCTCAACCTTCAATCCTCAATACTCAAACTTCGATCCTCAATCCTCAATACTCAATCCTCAATTCTCAATCCTCAATCGTCAGTCTTCAATCCTCAATACTCAATCTTCAATCCTCAATCCTCTATCCTCAATACTCAATACTCAATCTTCAATCCTCAATAACCAATCCACAACCTTCAATCCTCAATCCTCAATCCTCAATTCTCGATCCTCAATCCTCAATCCTCAATCGTCAATCCTCAATCCTCAATCCTCAGTCCTCAGTCCTCAATACACAATCTTCAATACTCAATCCTCAATCCTCAATCCTCAATCCTCAATCCTCAATCCTCAATCTTCATTCCTCAATCCTCAATCCTCAACACTCAATCCTCATTCTTCAGTCCTCAGTACCGAATCCTCTATCATCAACCCTCAATCTTCAATCCTCAATACTCAATCTTCAATACTCAACCCTCAATCCTCAATCCTCAATCATCAATCCACAATTCTCAATCCTCAATCCTCAATCGTCAATCTTCAATCCTCAATCCTCAATACTCAATCCTCAGTCCCCAAACCTCAATCCTCAATCTTCAATCCTCAATACTCAATCTTCAATCCTCAATCCTCAATACTGAATACTCAATCCTCAATCCTCAATCTTCAATCCTCAATACTCAATCTTCAATCCTCAATTCTCAATCCTCAATCCTCAATCTTCATTCCTCAATCCTCAATCCTCAATCCTCATTCTTCAATCCTCAATACGCAATCCTCAATCTTCAATCTTCAATCCTCAATCCCCAATTCTGAATCCTCAATCCTCAGTCCTCAGTCCTCAAACCTCAATCCTCAACCCTCAGCCCTCACCGTCAATCATCAATCCTCTATCCTCAATCCTCAATCTTCAATCCTCAATACTCAATCTTCAATCCTCAATCCTCAACTCTCAATCCTCAATACTCAATCCTCAATCGTCAATCCTCAATCCCCAATCCTCAATCTTCAACCCTCAATCCTCAATCCTCAATCCTCAATCCTCAATCTTCAATCCTCAATACTCAGTCTTCGATCCTCAATCCTCAATCCTCAATCCCCAATCCTCAATCCTCAATCCTCGATCCTCAATCCACAATCCTCAATCGTCAATCTCCAATCCTGAATACTCAACCATCAATCCTCAATACTCAATCTTCAATCCTCAATCCTCAATACTCAATCCTCATTCCTCAATCCTCAATCGTCAGTCTTCAATCCTCAATACTCAACCTTCAATCCTCAATCCTCAATCCTCAATCCTCAATCCTCAATCCTCGTACTTCAATCCTCAGTACCCAATCCTCAGTCTTCAATCCTCAATCCTCAATCCTCAATTCTCAATCCTCAGTCCACAATCCTCAGACCTCAAACATCAATACCCAACCCTAAGTCCTCGTCCTCAATCCACAACCCTCAATCCTCAATCCTCAATCTTCAATCATCAATATTCAATCTTCAATCCTCAATCCTCAATCCTCAATCCTCAATCCTCAACCGGCAATGTTCTATCCGCAATACCCAATCCTCAATCTTCAATCCTCAATCCTCAATCCTCAACACTCAGTCCCCAATCCTCAATCTTCAATCCTCAATACTCAACCTTCAATCCTCAATCCTCAATGTTCTATCCTCAATCCTCAATCTTCAATCGTCAATCTCCAATCCTGAATACTCAATCTTCAATCCTCAATCTTCAATACTCAATCCTCAATCCTCATTCTTCAATCCTCAATACCCAATCCTCAATCTTCAATCCTCAATCCTCAATCCTGAATTCTCAATCCTCAATCCTCAGTCCTCAGTCCTCAAACCTCAATCCTCAACCCTCAGCCCTCATCCTCAATCCTCAATCCTCAATCCTCAATCCTCAACCTTCAATCCTCAATACTCAAACTTCAATCCTCAATCCTCAATACTCAATCCTCAATCCTCAATCCTCAATCATCAGTCTTCAATCCTCAATACTCAATCTTCAATCCTCAACCCTCAGTCCCAAATCCTCAATCTTCAATCCTCAATCCTCAACCGTCAATCTTCAATCGTCAATCCTCAATGCTCAATCCTCAATCCTCATTCTTCAATCCTCAATACCCAATCCTCAATCCTCAATCCTCAATCCTCAATCCTGAATTCTCTGTCCTCAATCCTCAGTCCTCAGTCCTCAAACCTCAATCCTCAACCCTCAGCCCTCATCCTCAATCCTCAATCCTCAATCCTCAATCCTCAACCTTCAATCCTCAATACTCAAACTTCAATCCTCAATCCTCAATACTCAATCCTCAATTCTCACTCCTCAATCGTCAGTCTTCAATCCTCAATACTCAATCTACAATCCTCAATACTCAATCCTCAATCCTCAATACTCAATCTTCAATCCTCAATAACCAATCCTCAATCTTCAATCCTCAATCCTCAATCCTCAATTCTCGATCCTCAATCCTCAATCCTCAATCGTCAATTTTCAATCCTCAATCCTCAGTCCTCAGTCCTCAATACACAACCTTCAATCCTCAATCCTCAATCCCCAATCCTCAATCCTCATTCTTCAATCCTCAATACTCAATCCTCAATCTTCAATCCTCAATCCTCAATCCTCAATTCTCAATCCTCAATCCTCAGTCCTCAGTCCTCAACCCTCAACCCTCAACCGTCAGCCCTCATCCTCAATCCTCAATCCTCAATCTTCCATCCTCAATCCTCAATCCTCAAACCTCAATTCTGAATCCTCAATCCTGAATCCTCAATCTTCAATCCTAAATCCCCAATCCTCAATCTTCAATCCTCAATCCCCAATCCTCAATCCTCAATCTTCAATCTTCAATCCTCGATCCTCAATCCTCAATCCTCAGTCCCAAATCCTCAATCTTCAATCCTCAATCTTCAACCATCAATCTTCAATCCTCAATACTCAATCTTCAATCCTCAATCCTCAATCCTCAATCCTCAATCCTCATACTTCAATCCTCAATACCCAATCCTCAATCTTCAATCCTCAATCCTCAATCCTCAATTCTCAATCCTCAATCCACAATCCTCAGTCCTCAAACATCAATACTCAACCCTCAGTCATCGTCCTCAATCCACAACCCTCGATCCACAATCCTCAATCTTCAAACATCAATATTCAATCTTCAATCCTCAATCCTCAATCCTCAATCCTCAATCCGCAATACCCAATCCTCAATCTTCAATCCTCAATACTCAATCCTCAGTCCTCAGTCCTCAAACCTCAATCCTCAACCCTCAGCCCTCATCCACAATCCTCAATCCTCAATCTTCAATCCTCAATCCTCAATCCTCAATACTCAACCTTCAAATCTCAACACTCAGTCCCCAATCCTCAATCTTCAATCCTCAATCCCCAATCCTCAATCCTCAATCCTCGATCTTCAATCCTCGATACTCAATCCTCAATCCTCAGTCCCAAATCCTCAATCTTCAATCCTCAATCCTCAACCATCCATCTTCGATCCTCAATACTCAACCTTCAATCCTCAATCCTCAATCCTCAATCCTCAACCCTCAATCCTCATTCTTCAATCCTCAATACCCAATCCTCAGTCTTCAATCCTCAATCCTCAATCCTCAATTCTCAATCCTCAATCCACAATCCTCAGACCTCAAACATCAATACTCAACCCTCAGTCCTCGTCCTCAATCCACAATCCTCAATCCTCAATCCTCAACCTTCAATCCTCAATACTCAAACTTCAATCCTCAATCCTCAATACTCAATCCTCAATTCTCAATCCTCAATCGTCAGTCTTCAATCCTCAATACTCAATCTTCAATCCTCAATACTCAATATTCTATCCTCAATCCTCAATCTTCAATCGTCAATCTCCAATCCTGAATACTCAATCTTCAATCCTCAATCCTCAATACTCAATCCTCAATCCTCATTCTTCAATCCTCAATACCCAATCCTCAATCTTCAATCCTCAATCTTCTATCCTGAATTCTCAATCCTCAATCCTCAGTCCTCAGTCCTCAAACCTCAATCCTCAACCCTCAGCCCTCATCCTCAATCCTCAATCATCAATCCTCAATCCTCAACCTTCAATCCTCAATACTCAAACTTCAATCCTCAATCCTCAATACTCAATCCTCAATCCTCAATCCTCAATCGTCAGTCTTCAATCCTCAATACTGAATCTTCAATCCTCAATCCTCAATCCTCAATCCTCAATCCTCAATCTTGAATCCTCAATACTCAATCTGCAATCCTCAATCCTCAATCATCAATCCTCAATCGTCAATCCTCAATCCTCAATACTCAATCTTCAACCCTCAACACTCAGTCCACAATCCTCAATCTTCATTTCTCAATCCTCAATCCTGAATCCTCAATCCTCAATCTTCAATCCTCAAAACTCAACCTTCAATCCTCAATCCTCAGTCCTCAAACGTCAATTCTGAATCCTCAATCCTGAATCCTCAATCTTCAATCCTCAATCCCCAATCCTCAATCTTCAATCCTCAATCCTCAGTCCCAAATCCTCAATCTTCAATCCTCAATCCTCAACCGTCAATCTTGAATCCTCAATCCTCAGTAGTCAATCCTCAATCCTCATTCTTCAATCCTCAATACCCAATCCTCAATCCTCAATCCTCAATCCTCGATCCTGAATTCTCTGTCCTCAATCCTCAGTCCTCAGTCCTCAAACCTCAATCCTCAACCCTCAGCCCTCATCCTCAATCCTCAATCCTCAATCCTCAATCCTCAACCTTCAATCCTCAATACTCAAACTTCAATCCTCAATCCTCAATACTCAATCCTCAATTCTCAATCCTCAATCGTCAGTCTTCAATCCTCAATACTCAATCTTCAATCCTCAATACTCAATCCTCAATCCTCAATACTCAATCTTCAATCCTCAATAACCAATCCACAATCTTCAATCCTCAATCCTCAATCCTCAATTCTCGATCCTCAATCCTCAATCCTCAATCGTCAATTTTCAATCCTCAATCCTCAGTCCTCAGTCCTCAATACCCAATCTTCAATCCTCAATCCTCAATCCTCAATCCTCAATCCTCATTCTTCAATCCTCAATACTCAATCCTCAATCTTCAATCCTCAATCCTCAATCCTCAATTCTCAATCCTCAGTCCTCAGTCCTCAGTCCTCAACCCTCAACCCTCAACCGTCAGCCCTCATCCTCAATCCTCAATCCTCAATCTTCAATCCTCAATCCTCAATCCTCAAACCTCAATTCTGAATCCTCAATCCTGAATCCTCAATCTTCAATCCTAAATCCCCAATCCTCAGTCTTCAATCCTCAATCCCCAATCCTCAATCCTCAATCCTCAATCTTCAATCCTCGATACTCAATCCTCAATCCTCAGTCCCAAATCCTCAATCTTCAATCCTCAATCCTCAACCATCCATCTTCAATCCTCAATACGCAACCTTCAATCCTCAATCCTCAATCCTCAATCCTCAATCCTCAATCCTCATTCTTCAATCCTCAATACCCAATCCTCAGTCTTCAATCCTCAATCCTCAATCCTCAATTCTCAATCCTCAACCCTCAATCCCCAATCCTCAATCTTCAATCCTCAATCCTCAGTCCCAAATCCTCAATCTTCAATCCTCAATCCTCAACCGTCAATCTTCAATCCTCAATCCTCAGTACTCAATCCTCAATCCTCATTCTTCAATCCTCAATACCCAATCCTCAATCCTCAATCCTCAATCCTCGATCCTGAATTCTCTGTCCTCAATCCTCAGTCCTCAGTCCTCAAACCTCAATCCTCAACCCTCAGCCCTCATCCTCAATCCTCAATCCTCAATCCTCAATCCTCAACCTTCAATCCTCAGTACTCAAACTTCAATCCTCAATCCTCAATACTCAATCCTCAATTCTCAATCCTCAATCGTCAGTCTTCAATCCTCAATACTCAATCTTCAATCCTCAATACTCAATCCTCAATCCTCAATACTCAATCTTCAATCCTCAATAACCAATCCTCAATCTTCAATCCTCAATCCTCAATCCTCAATTCTCGATCCTCAATCCTCAATCCTCAATCGTCAATTTTCAATCCTCAATCCTCAGTCCTCAGTCCTCAATACCCAATATTCAATCCTCAATCCTCAATCCTCTATCCTCAATCCTCATCCTTCAATCCTCAATACTCAATCCTCAATCTTCAATCCTCAATCCTCAATCCTCAATTCTCAATCCTCAATCCTCAGTCCTCAGTCCTCAACCCTCAACCCTCAACCGTCAGCCCTCATCCTCAATCCTCAATCCTCAATCTTCAATCCTCAATCCTCAATCCTCAAACCTCAATTCTGAATCCTCAATCCTGAATCCTCAATCTTCAATCCTAAATCCCCAATCCTCAGTCTTCAATCCGCAATCCCCAATCCTCAATCCTCAATCCTCAATCTTCAATCCTCGATACTCAATCCTCAATCCTCAGTCCCAAATCCTCAATCTTCAATCCTCAATCCTCAACCATCATTCTTCAATCCTCAATAATCAATATTCAATCCTCAATCCTCAATCCTCAATCCTCAATCCTCAATCCTCAATCCTCATACTTCATTCCTCAATACCCAATCCTCAATCTTCAATCCTCAATCCTCAATCCTCAATCCCCAATCCTCAATCCTCAATCCTCGATCTTCAATCCTCGATACTCAATCCTCAATCCTCAGTCCCAAATCCTCAATCTTCAATCCTCAATCCTCAACCATCCATCTTCAATCCTCAATACTCAACCTTCAATCCTCAATCCTCAATCCTCAATCCTCAATCCTCAATCCTCATTCTTCAATCCTCAATACCCAATCCTCAGTCTTCAATCCTCAATCCTCAATCCTCAATTCTCAATCCTCAATCCACAATCCTCAGACCTCAAACATCAATACTCAACCCTCAGTCCTCGTCCTCAATCCACAATCCTCAATCCTCAATCCTCAACCTTCAATCCTCAATACTCAAACTTCAATCCTCAATCCTCAATAATCAATCCTCAATTCTCAATCCTCAATCGTCAGTCTCCAATCCTCAATACTCAATCTTCAATCCTCAATACACAATCTTCTATCCTCAATCCTCAATCTTCAATCGTCAATCTCCAATCCTGAATACTCAATCTTCAATCCTCAATCCTCAATACTCAATCCTCAATCCTCATTCTTCAATCCTCAATACCCAATCCTCAATCTTCAATCCTCAATCCTCAATCCTGAATTCTCAATCCTCAATCCTCAGTCCTCAGTCCTCAAACCTCAATCCTCAACCCTCAGCCCTCATCCTCAATCCTCAATCCTCAATCCTCAATCCTCAACCTTCAATCCTCAATACTCAAACTTCAATCCTCAATCCTCAAACTTCAATCCTCAATCCTCAATACTCAATCGTCAGTCTTCAATCCTCAATACTCAATCTTCAATCCTCAATCCTCAATCCTCAATCCTCAATCCTCAATCTTGAATCCTCAATACTCAATCTGCAATCCTCAATCCTCAATCATCAATCCTCAATCCTCAATCCTCAATCCTCAATACTCAATCTTCAACCCTCAACACTCAGTCCACAATCCTCAATCTTCAATTCTCAATCCTCAATCATGAATCCTCAATCCTCAATCTTCAATCCTCAAAACTCAACCTTCAATCCTCAATCCTCAGTCCTCAAACGTCAATTCTGAATCCTCAATCCTGAATCCTCAATCTTCAATCCTCAATCCCCAATCCTCAATCTTCCATCCTCAATCCTCAGTCCCAAATCCTCAATCTTCAATCCACAATCCTCAATCCTCAACCGTCAATCTTCAATCCTCAATCCTCAATACTCAATCCTCAATCCTCATTCTTCAATCCTCAATACCCAATCCTCAATCCTCAATCCTCAATCCTCGATCCTGAATTCTCTGTCCTCAATCCTCAGTCCTCAGTCCTCAAACCTCAATCCTCAACCCTCAGCCCTCATCCTCAATCCTCAATCCTCAATCCTCAATCCTCAACCTTCAATCC
Organism: Calliopsis andreniformis; assembly: GCF_051401765.1. Classification (NCBI taxonomy): domain Eukaryota; kingdom Metazoa; phylum Arthropoda; class Insecta; order Hymenoptera; family Andrenidae; genus Calliopsis; species Calliopsis andreniformis. The sequence continues at coordinate 856,089 of NW_027480550.1, read as the reverse complement.
TCAATACTCAAACTTCAATCCTCAATCCTCAATACTCAATCCTCAATTCTCAATCCTCAATCGTCAGTCTTCAATCCTCAATACTCAATCTTCAATCCTCAATACTCAATCCTCAATCCTCAATACTCAATCTTCAATCCTCAATAACCAATCCTCAATCTTCAATCCTCAATCCTCAATCCTCAATTCTCGATCCTCAATCCTCAATCCTCAATCGTCAATTTTCAATCCTCAATCCTCAGTCCTCAGTCCTCAATACCCAATCTTCAATCCTCAATCCTCAATCCTCAATCCTCAATCCTCATTCTTCAATCCTCAATACTCAATCCTCAATCTTCAATCCTCAATCCTCAATCGTCAATTCTCAATCCTCAATCCTCAGTCCTCAGTCCTCAACCCTCAACCCTCAACCGTCAGCCCTCATCCTCAATCCTCAATCCTCAATCTTCAATCCTCAATCCTCAATCCTCAAACCTCAATTCTGAATCCTCAATCCTGAATCCTCAATCTTCAATCCTAAATCCCCAATCCTCAGTCTTCAATCCTCAATCCCCAATCCTCAATCCTCAATCCTCAATCTTCAATCCTCGATACTCAATCCTCAATCCTCAGTCCCAAATCCTCAATCTTCAATCCTCAATCCTCAACCATCATTCTTCAATCCTCAATAATCAATATTCAATCCTCAATCCTCAATCCTCAATCCTCAATCCTCAATCCTCAATCCTCATACTTCATTCCTCAATACCCAATCCTCAATCTTCAATCCTCAATCCTCAATCCTCAATTCTCAATCCTCAATCCACAATCCTCAGACCTCAAACATCAATACTCAACCCTCAGTCCTCGTCCTCAATCCACAACCCTCAATCCTCAATCCTCAACCTTCAACACTCAATACTCAATCTTCAATCATCAATCCTCAGTACTCAATCCTCAATCCTCAACCCTCAATCTTCAATCCTCAATCCTCATTCTTCAATCCTCAATACCCAATCTTCAATCTTCAATCACTAGTCCTCAATCCTCAATTCTCAATCCTCAATCCTCAGTCCTCAGTCCTCAAACCTCAATCCTCAACCCTCAGCCCTCACCCACAATCCTCAATCCTCAATCTTCAATCCTCAATCCTCAATCCTCAATACTCAACCTTCAAACCTCAACACTCAGTCCCCAATCCTTAATCTTCAATACTCAATCCCCAATCCTCAATCCTCAATCCTCGATCTTCAATCCTCGATACTCAATCCTCAATCCTCAGTCCCAAATCCTCAATCTTCAATCCTCAATCCTCAACCATCCATCATCAATCCTCAATACTCAACCTTCAATCCTCAATCCTCAATCCTCAATCCTCAATCCTCAATCCTCATTCTTCAATCCTCAATTCCCAATCCTCAGTCTTCAATCCTCAATCCTCAATCCTCAATTCTCAATCCTCAATCCACAATCCTCAGACCTCAAACATCAATACTCAACCCTCAGTCCTCGTCCTCAATCCACAAACCTCAATCCTCAATCCTCAACCTTCAATCCTCAATACTCAAACTTCAATCCTCAATCCTCAATAATCAATCCTCAATTCTCAATCCTCAATCGTCAGTCTTCAATCCTCAATACTCAATCTTCAATCCTCAATACTCAATCTTCTATCCTCAATCCTCAATCTTCAATCGTCAATCTCCAATCCTGAATACTCAATCTTCAATCCTCAATCCTCAATACTCAATCCTCAATCCTCATTCTTCAATCCTCAATACCCAATCATCAATCTTCAATCCTCAATCCTCAATCCTGAATTCTCAATCCTCAATCCTCAGTCCTCAGTCCTCAAACCTCAATCCTCAACCCTCAGCCCTCATCCTCAATCCTCAATCCTCAATCCTCAATCCTCAACCTTCAATCCTCAATACTCAAACTTCAATCCTCAATCCTCAATACTCAATCCTCAATCCTCAATCCTCAATCGTCAGTCTTCAATCCTCAATACTCAATCTTCAATCCTCAATCCTCAATCCTCAATCCTCAATCCTCAATCTTGAATCCTCAATACTCAATCTGCAATCCTCAATCCTCAATCATCAATCCTCAATCCTCAATTCTCAATCCTCAATACTCAATATTCAACCCTCAACACTCAGTCCACAATCCTCAATCTTCAATTCTCAATCCTCAATCCTGAATCCTCAATCCTCAATCTTCAATCCTCAAAACTCAACCTTCAATCCTCAATCCTCAGTCCTCAAACGTCAATTCTGAATCCTCAATCCTGAATCCTCAATCTTCAATCCTCAATCCCCAATCCTCAATCTTCAATCCTCAATCCTCAGTCCCAAATCCTCAATCTTCAATCCTCAATCCTCAATCCTCAACCGTCAATCTTCAATCCTCAATCCTCAATACTCAATCCTCAATCCTCATTCTTCAATCCTCAATACCCAATCCTCAATCCTCAATCCTCAATCCTCGATCCTGAATTCTCTGTCCTCAATCCTCAGTCCTCAGTCCTCAAACCTCAATCCTCAATCTTCAGCCATCAGTCCTCAACAATCAGTTGTCAATCCTCAATCCTCAATAGAATATCATCAATTCACAGCTTTCAATACTCAATACTCAACCTGCAATCTTCAAATCTCTATCCACAAACATCAATTCTCAACACTCAACCCGCAACACTCAGTCCCCAATCCTCAATCTTCAATCCTCAATCCTCAATCCTCGATCCTCAATCCTCAATCCTCAATCGTCAATCTCCAATCCTGAATACTCAATCTTCAATCCTCAATCCTCAATCCTCAATCCTCAGTCCTCAAACCTCAATCCTCAACCCTCAGACCTCATCCTCAATCTTCAATCCTCAATCCTCAATCCTCAATTCTCAATCCTCAATCCTCAATCCTCAATCCTCAATCATCAATACTCAATTCTCAGTCCTCAATCCTCAATCGTCAATCTTCAATCCTCAATCCTCAATCCTCAATCCTCAGTCCCCAAACCTCAATCCTCAATCTTCAATCCTCAATACTCAATCTTCAATCCTCAGTCCTCAATACTCGATCCTCAATCCTCAATCCTCAATATTCAATCCTCAATACTCAATCTTCAATCCTCAATTCTCAATCCTCAATCCTCAATCTTCATTCCTCAATCCTCAATCCTCAATCCTCAATCCTCAATCCTCATTCTTCAATCCTCAATACCCCATCCTCAATCTTCAATCCTCAATCCTCAATCCTCAATTCTCAATCCTCAATCCTCAGACCTCAGTCCTCAAACCTCAATCCTCAACCCTCAGCCCTCATCGTCAATCCTCAATCCTCTATCCTCAATCCTCAATCTTCAATCCTCTATAGTCAATCTTCAATCCTCAATCCTCAATTCTCAATCCTCAATACTCAATCCTCAATCCTCAACCCTCAATCCCCAGTCCTCAATCCTCCATCCTCAATCTTCATTCCTCAATACTCAATCTTCAATCCTCAGTCCTCAATCCTCAATTCTCAATCCTCATTCTTCAATCCACAATACCCAATCCTCAACCTTCAATCCTCAATCCTCAATCCTCAATTCACAATCCTCAATGCTCGATCCTCAGACCTCAAACATCAATACTCAACCCTCAAAAGTCAGTCTTCAATCCTCAACACTCAATCTTCAATCCTCAATCCTCAATCCTCAATCCTCAACACTCATTCTTCAATCCTCAATACCCAATGCTCAATCATCAATCCACAATCCTCAATTCTCGATCCTCAAGCCTCAATCCTCAATCGTCAATTCTCAATCCTCAATCCTCAGTCCTCAGTCCTCAATCCTCATTCTTCAATCCACAATACCCAATCCTCAATCTTCAATCCTCAATCCTCAATCCTCAATTCTCAATCCTCAATCCTCAGTCCTCAGTCCTCAAACCTCAATCCTCAACCCTCAGCCCTCATCGTCAATCCTCAATCCTCTATCCTCAATCCTCAATCTTCAATCCTCTATAGTCAATCTTCAATCCTCAATCCTCAATTCTCAATCCTCAATACTCAATCCTCAATCCTCAACCCTCAATCCCCAGTCCTCAATCCTCCACCTCATTCTTCATTCCTCAATACTCAATCTTCAATCCTCAGTCCTCAATCCTCAATTCTCAATCCTCATTCTTCAATCCACAATACCCAATCCTCAACCTTCAATCCTCAATCCTCAATCATCAATTCACAATCCTCAATGCTCGATCCTCAGACCTCAAACATCAATACTCAACCCTCAAAAGTCAGTCTTCAATACTCAGCACTCAATCTTCAATCCTCAATCCTCAATCCTCAATCCTCAACACTCATTCTTCAATCCTCAATACCCAATGCTCAATCATCAATCCTCAATCCTCAATTCTCGATCCTCAAGCCTCAATCCTCAATCGTCAATTCTCAATCCTCAATCCTCAGTCCTCAGTCCTTAATACACAATCTTCAATACTCAATCCTCAATAGAAAATCCTCAGTTCAGAGTTTTCAATACGCAATACTCAATCTGCCATCTTCAAATGTCTATCCACAAACATCAGTCCTCATCACTCAAGCCTCAACACTCAGTCCCAAATCCGCAATCTTCAATCCTCAGTCCTCCGTCCTCAAACCTCAATCCTCAACCCTCAGCCCTCATCCTCAATCCTCAATCCTCAATCCTCAATCCTCAACCTTCAATCCTCAATACTCAAACTTCGATCCTCAATCCTCAATACTCAATCCTCAATTCTCAATCCTCAATCGTCAGTCTTCAATCCTCAATACTCAATCTTCAATCCTCAATCCTCTATCCTCAATACTCAATACTCAATCTTCAATCCTCAATAACCAATCCACAATCTTCAATCCTCAATCCTCAATCCTCAATTCTCGATCCTCAATCCTCAATCCTCAATCGTCAATCCTCAATCCTCAATCCTCAGTCCTCAGTCCTCAATACACAATCTTCAATACTCAATCCTCAATCCTCAATCCTCAATCCTCAATCCTCAATCTTCATTCCTCAATCCTCAATCCTCAACACTCAATCCTCATTCTTCAGTCCTCAGTACCGAATCCTCTATCATCAACCCTCAATCTTCAATCCTCAATACTCAATCTTCAATACTCAACCCTCAATCCTCAATCCTCAATCATCAATCCACAATTCTCAATCCTCAATCCTCAATCGTCAATCTTCAATCCTCAATCCTCAATACTCAATCCTCAGTCCCCAAACCTCAATCCTCAATCTTCAATCCTCAATACTCAATCTTCAATCCTCAATCCTCAATACTGAATACTCAATCCTCAATCCTCAATCTTCAATCCTCAATACTCAATCTTCAATCCTCAATTCTCAATCCTCAATCCTCAATCTTCATTCCTCAATCCTCAATCCTCAATCCTCATTCTTCAATCCTCAATACGCAATCCTCAATCTTCAATCTTCAATCCTCAATCCCCAATTCTGAATCCTCAATCCTCAGTCCCTAGTCCTCAAACCTCAATCCTCAACCCTCAGCCCTCATCGTCAATCATCAATCCTCTATCCTCAATCCTCAATCTTCAATCCTCAATACTCAATCTTCAATCCTCAATCCTCAATCCTCAATCTTCAATCCTCAATACTCAGTCTTCGATCCTCAATCCTCAATCCTCAATCCCCAATCCTCAATCCTCAATCCTCGATCCTCAATCCACAATCCCCAATCGTCAATCTCCAATCCTGAATACTCAACCATCAATCCTCAATACTCAATCTTCAATCCTCAATCCTCAATACTCAATCCTCATTCCTCAATCCTCAATCGTCAGTCTTCAATCCTCAATACTCAACCTTCAATCCTCAATCCTCAATCCTCAATCCTCAATCCTCAATCCTCGTACTTCAATCCTCAGTACCCAATCCTCAGTCTTCAATCCTCAATCCTCAATCCTCAATTCTCAATCCTCAATCCACAATCCTCATACCTCAAGCATCAATACTCAACCCTAAGTCCTCGTCCTCAATCCACAACCCTCAATCCTCAATCCTCAATCTTCAATCATCAATATTCAATCTTCAATCCTCAATCCTCAATCCTCAATCCTCAATCATCAGTCTTCAATCCTCAATACTCAATCTTCAATCCTCAACCCTCAGTCCCAAATCCTCAATCTTCAATCCTCAATCCTCAACCGTCAATCTTCAATCCTCAATCCTCAATGCTCAATCCTCAATCCTCATTCTTCAATCCTCAATACCCAATCCTCAATCCTCAATCCTCAATCCTCAATCCTGAATTCTCTGTCCTCAATCCTCAGTCCTCAGTCCTCAAACCTCAATCCTCAACCCTCAGCCCTCATCCTCAATCCTCAATCCTCAATCCTCAATCCTCAACCTTCAATCCTCAATACTCAAACTTCAATCCTCAATCCTCAATACTCAATCCTCAATTCTCACTCCTCAATCGTCAGTCTTCAATCCTCAATACTCAATCTTCAATCCTCAATACTCAATCCTCAATCCTCAATACTCAATCTTCAATCCTCAATAACCAATCCTCAATCTTCAATCCTCAATCCTCAATCCTCAATTCTCGATCCTCAATCCTCAATCCTCAATCGTCAATTTTCAATCCTCAATCCTCAGTCCTCAGTCCTCAATACACAACCTTCAATCCTCAATCCTCAATCCCCAATCCTCAATCCTCATTCTTCAATCCTCAATACTCAATCCTCAATCTTCAATCCTCAATCCTCAATCCTCAATTCTCAATCCTCAATCCTCAGTCCTCAGTCCTCAACCCTCAACCCTCAACCGTCAGCCCTCATCCTCAATCCTCAATCCTCAATCTTCCATCCTCAATCCTCAATCCTCAAACCTCAATTCTGAATCCTCAATCCTGAATCCTCAATCTTCAATCCTAAATCCCCAATCCTCAATCTTCAATCCTCAATCCCCAATCCTCAATCCTCAATCTTCAATCTTCAATCCTCGATCCTCAATCCTCAATCCTCAGTCCCAAATCCTCAATCTTCAATCCTCAATCTTCAACCATCAATCTTCAATCCTCAATACTCAATCTTCAATCCTCAATCCTCAATCCTCAATCCTCAATCCTCATACTTCAATCCTCAATACCCAATCCTCAATCTTCAATCCTCAATCCTCAATCCTCAATTCTCAATCCTCAATCCACAATCCTCAGTCCTCAAACATCAATACTCAACCCTCAGTCATCGTCCTCAATCCACAACCCTCGATCCACAATCCTCAATCTTCAAACATCAATATTCAATCTTCAATCCTCAATCCTCAATCCTCAATCCTCAATCCGCAATACCCAATCCTCAATCTTCAATCCTCAATACTCAATCCTCAGTCCTCAGTCCTCAAACCTCAATCCTCAACCCTCAGCCCTCATCCACAATCCTCAATCCTCAATCTTCAATCCTCAATCCTCAATCCTCAATACTCAACATTCAAACCTCAACACTCAGTCCCCAATCCTCAATCTTCAATCCTCAATCCCCAATCCTCAATCCTCAATCCTCGATCTTCAATCCTCGATACTCAATCCTCAATCCTCAGTCCCAAATCCTCAATCTTCAATCGTCAATCCTCAACCATCCATCTTCAATCCTCAATACTCAACCTTCAATCCTCAATCCTCAATCCTCAATCCTCAATCCTCAATCCTCATTCTTCAATCCTCAATACCCAATCCTCAGTCTTCAATCCTCAATCCTCAATCCTCAATTCTCAATCCTCAATCCACAATCCTCAGACCTCAAACATCAATACTCAACCCTCAGTCCTCGTCCTCAATCCACAATCCTCAATCCTCAATCCTCAACCTTCAATCCTCAATACTCAAACTTCAATCCTCAATCCTCAATACTCAATCCTCAATTCTCAATCCTCAATCGTCAGTCTTCAATCCTCAATACTCAATCTTCAATCCTCAATACTCAATCTTCTATCCTCAATCCTCAATCTTCAATCGTCAATCTCCAATCCTGAATACTCAATCTTCAATCCTCAATCCTCAATACTCAATCCTCAATCCTCATTCTTCAATCCTCAATACCCAATCCTCAATCTTCAATCCTCAATCCTCTATCCTGAATTCTCAATCCTCAATCCTCAGTCCTCAGTCCTCAAACCTCAATCCTCAACCCTCAGCCCTCATCCTCAATCCTCAATCCTCAATCCTCAACCTTCAATCCTCAATACTCAAACTTCAATCCTCAATCCTCAATACTCAATCCTCAATCCTCAATCCTCAATCGTCAGTCTTCAATCCTCAATACTGAATCTTCAATCCTCAATCCTCAATCCTCAATCCTCAATCCTCAATCTTGAATCCTCAATACTCAATCTGCAATCCTCAATCCTCAATCATCAATCCTCAATCCTCAATCCTCAATCCTCAATACTCAATCTTCAACCCTCAACACTCAGTCCACAATCCTCAATCTTCAATTCTCAATCCTCAATCCTGAATCCTCAATCCTCAATCTTCAATCCTCAAAACTCAACCTTCAATCCTCAATCCTCAGTCCTCAAACGTCAATTCTGAATCCTCAATCCTGAATCCTCAATCTTCAATCCTCAATCCTCAATCCCCAATCCTCAATTCTCAATCCTCAATCCTCAGTCCTCAGTCCTCAACCCTCAACCCTCAACCGTCAGCCCTCATCCTCAATCCTCAATCCTGAATCTTCAATCCTCAATCCTCAATCCTCAAACCTCAATCTTCAATCCTCAATCCTCAATCCTCAAACATCAATTCTGAATCCTCAATCCTGAATCCTCAATCTTCAATCCTAAATCCCCAATCCTCAGTCTTCAATCCTCAATCCCCAATCCTCAATCCTCAATCCTCAATCTTCAATCCTCGATACTCAATCCTCAATCCTCAGTCCCAAATCCTCAATCTTCAATCTTCAATCCTCAACCATCATTCTTCAATCCTCAATAATCAATATTCAATCCTCAATCCTCAATCCTCAATCCTCAATCCTCAATCCTCAATCCTCATACTTCATTCCTCAATACCCAATCCTCAATCTTCAATCCTCAATCCTCAATCCTCAATTCTCAATCCTCAATCCACAATCCTCAGACCTCAAACATCAATACTCAACCCTCAGTCCTCGTCCTCAATCCACAACCCTCAATCCTCAATCCTCAACCTTCAACACTCAATACTCAATCTTCAATCCTCAATCCTCAGTACTCAATCCTCAATCCTCAACCCTCATTCTTCAATCCTCAATCCTCATTCTTCAATCCTCAATACCCAATCTTCAATCTTCAATCACTAGTCCTCAATCCTCAATTCTCAATCCTCAATCCTCAGTCCTCAGTCCTCAAACCTCAATCCTCAACCCTCAGCCCTCATCCACAATCCTCAATCCTCAATCTTCAATCCTCAATCCTCAATCCCCAATACTCAACCTTCAAACCTCAACACTCAGTCCCCAATCCTCAATCTTCAATACTCAATCCCCAATCCTCAATCCTCAATCCTCGATCTTCAATCCTCGATACTCAATCCTCAATCCTCAGTCCCAAATCCTCAATCTTCAATCCTCAATCCTCAACCATCCATCTTCAATCCTCAATACTCAACCTTCAATCCTCAATCCTCAATCCTCAATCCTCAATCCTCAATCCTCATTCTTCAATCCTCAATACCCAATCCTCAGTCTTCAATCCTCAATCCTCAATCCTCAATTCTCAATCCTCAATCCACAATCCTCAGACCTCAAACATCAATACTCAACCCTCAGTCCTCGTCCTCAATCCACAAACCTCAATCCTCAATCCTCAACCTTCAATCCTCAATACTCAAACTTCAATCCTCAATCCTCAATAATCAATCCTCAATTCTCAATCCTCAATCGTCAGTCTTCAATCCTCAATACTCAATCTTCAATCCTCAATACTCAATCTTCTATCCTCAATCCTCAATCTTCAATCGTCAATATCCAATCCTGAATACTCAATCTTCAATCCTCAATCCTCAATCCTCAATACTCAACATTCAAACCTCAACACTCAGTCCCCAATCCTCAATCTTCAATCCTCAATCCCCAATCCTCAATCCTCAATCCTCGATCTTGAATCCTCGATACTCAATCCTCAATCCTCAGTCCCAAATCCTCAATCTTCAATCGTCAATCCTCAACCATCCATCTTCAATCCTCAATACTCAACCTTCAATCCTCAATCCTCAATCCTCAATCCTCAATCCTCAATCCTCATTCTTCAATCCTCAATACCCAATCCTCAGTCTTCAATCCTCAATCCTCAATCCTCAATTCTCAATCCTCAATCCACAATCCTCAGACCTCAAACATCAATACTCAACCCTCAGTCCTCGTCCTCAATCCACAATCCTCAATCCTCAATCCTCAACCTTCAATCCTCAATACTCAAACTTCAATCCTCAATCCTCAATACTCAATCCTCAATTCTCAATCCTCAATCGTCAGTCTTCAATCCTCAATACTCAATCTTCAATCCTCAATACTCAATCTTCTATCCTCAATCCTCAATCTTCAATCGTCAATCTCCAATCCTGAATACTCAATCTTCAATCCTCAATCCTCAATACTCAATCCTCAATCCTCATTCTTCAATCCTCAATACCCAATCCTCAATCTTCAATCCTCAATCCTCTATCCTGAATTCTCAATCCTCAATCCTCAGTCCTCAGTCCTCAAACCTCAATCCTCAACCCTCAGCCCTCATCCTCAATCCTCAATCCTCAATCCTCAATCCTCAACCTTCAATCCTCAATACTCAAACTTCAATCCTCAATCCTCAATACTCAATCCTCAATCCTCAATCCTCAATCGTCAGTCTTCAATCCTCAATACTGAATCTTCAATCCTCAATCCTCAATCCTCAATCCTCAATCCTCAATCTTGAATCCTCAATACTCAATCTGCAATCCTCAATCCTCAATCATCAATCCTCAATCCTCAATCCTCAATCCTCAATACTCAATCTTCAACCCTCAACACTCAGTCCACAATCCTCAATCTTCAATTCTCAATCCTCAATCCTGAATCCTCAATCCTCAATCTTCAATCCTCAAAACTCAACCTTCAATCCTCAATCCTCAGTCCTCAAACGTCAATTCTGAATCCTCAATCCTGAATCCTCAATCTTCAATCCTCAATCCCCAATCCTCAATTCTCAATCCTCAATCCTCAGTCCTCAGTCCTCAACCCTCAACCCTCAACCGTCAGCCCTCATCCTCAATCCTCAATCCTCAATCTTCAATCCTCAATCCTCAATCCTCAAACCTCAATCTTCAATCCTCAATCCTCAATCCTCAAACCTCAATTCTGAATCCTCAATCCTGAATCCTCAATCTTCAATCCTAAATCCCCAATCCTCAGTCTTCAATCCTCAATCCCCAATCCTCAATCCTCAATCCTCAATCTTCAATCCTCGATACTCAATCCTCAATCCTCAGTCCCAAATCCTCAATCTTCAATCTTCAATCCTCAACCATCATTCTTCAATCCTCAATAATCAATATTCAATCCTCAATCCTCAATCCTCAATCCTCAATCCTCAATCCTCAATCCTCATACTTCATTCCTCAATACCCAATCCTCAATCTTCAATCCTCAATCCTCAATCCTCAATTCTCAATCCTCAATCCACAATCCTCAGACCTCAAACATCAATACTCAACCCTCAGTCCTCGTCCTCAATCCACAACCCTCAATCCTCAATCCTCAACCTTCAACACTCAATACTCAATCTTCAATCCTCAATCCTCAGTACTCAATCCTCAATCCTCAACCCTCAATCTTCAATCCTCAATCCTCATTCTTCAATCCTCAATACCCAATCTTCAATCTTCAATCACTAGTCCTCAATCCTCAATTCTCAATCCTCAATCCTCAGTCCTCAGTCCTCAAACCTCAATCCTCAACCCTCAGCCCTCATCCGCAATCCTCAATCCTCAATCTTCAATCCTCAATCCTCAATCCTCAATACTCAACCTTCAAACCTCAACACTCAGTCCCCAATCCTCAATCTTCAATACTCAATCCCCAATCCTCAATCCTCAATCCTCGATCTTCAATCCTCGATACTCAATCCTCAATCCTCAGTCCCAAATCCTCAATCTTCAATCCTCAATCCTCAACCATCCATCTTCAATCCTCAATACTCAACCTTCAATCCTCAATCCTCAATCCTCAATCCTCAATCCTCATTCTTCAATCCTCAATACCCAATCCTCAGTCTTCAATCCTCAATCCTCAATCCTCAATTCTCAATCCTCAATCCACAATCCTCAGACCTCAAACATCAATACTCAACCCTCAGTCCTCGTCCTCAATCCACAAACCTCAATCCTCAATCCTCAACCTTCAATCCTCAATACTCAAACTTCAATCCTCAATCCTCAATAATCAATCCTCAATTCTCAATCCTCAATCCTCAATACCCAATCATCAATCTTCAATCCTCAATCCTCAATCCTCAACTGTCAATCTTCAATCCTCAATCCTCAATACTCAATCCTCAATCCTCATTCTTCAATCCTCAATACCCAATCCTCAATCCTCAATCCTCAATCCTCGATCCTGAATTCTCTGTCCTCAATCCTCAGTCCTCAGTCCTCAAACCTCAATCCTCAATCTTCAGCCATCAGTCCTCAACAATCAGTTGTCAATCCTCAATCCTCAATAGAATATCATCAATTCACAGCTTTCAATACTCAATACTCAACCTGCAATCTTCAAATCTCTATCCACAAACATCAATTCTCAACACTCAACCCGCAACACTCAGTCCCCAATCCTCAATCTTCAATCCTCAATCCTCAATCCTCGATCCTCAATCCTCAATCCTCAATCGTCAATCTCCAATCCTGAATACTCAATCTTCAATCCTCAATCCTCAATCCTCAATCCTCAGTCCTCAAACCTCAATCCTCAACCCTCAGACCTCATCCTCAATCTTCAATCCTCAATCCTCAATCCTCAATTCTCAATCCTCAATCCTCAATCCTCAATCCTCAATCATCAATACTCAATTCTCAGTCCTCAATCCTCAATCGTCAATCTTCAATCCTCAATCCTCAATCCTCAATCCTCAGTCCCCAAACCTCAATCCTCAATCTTCAATCCTCAATACTCAATCTTCAATCCTCAGTCCTCAATACTCGATCCTCAATCCTCAATCCTCAATATTCAATCCTCAATACTCAATCTTCAATCCTCAATTCTCAATCCTCAATCCTCAATCTTCATTCCTCAATCCTCAATCCTCAATCCTCAATCCTCAATCCTCATTCTTCAATCCTCAATACCCCATCCTCAATCTTCAATCCTCAATCCTCAATCCTCAATTCTCAATCCTCAATCCTCAGACCTCAGTCCTCAAACCTCAATCCTCAACCCTCAGCCCTCATCGTCAATCCTCAATCCTCTATCCTCAATCCTCAATCTTCAATCCTCTATAGTCAATCTTCAATCCTCAATCCTCAATTCTCAATCCTCAATACTCAATCCTCAATCCTCAATCCTCGATCTTCAATCCTCGATACTCAATCCTCAATCCTCAGTCCCAAATCCTCAATCTTCAATCCTCAATCCTCAACCATCCATCTTCAATCCTCAATACTCAACCTTCAATCCTCAATCCTCAATCCTCAATCCTCAATCCTCAATCCTCATTCTTCAATCCTCAATACCCAATCCTCAGTCTTCAATCCTCAATCCTCAATCCTCAATTCTCAATCCTCAATCCACAATCCTCAGACCTCAAACATCAATACTCAACCCTCAGTCCTCGTCCTCAATCCACAAACCTCAATCCTCAATCCTCAACCTTCAATCCTCAATACTCAAACTTCAATCCTCAATCCTCAATAATCAATCCTCAATTCTCAATCCTCAATCGTCAGTCTTCAATCCTCAATACTCAATCTTCAATCCTCAATACTCAATCTTCTATCCTCAATCCTCAATCTTCAATCGTCAATCTCCAATCCTGAATACTCAATCTTCAATCCTCAATCCTCAATACTCAATCCTCAATCCTCATTCTTCAATCCTCAATACCCAATCATCAATCTTCAATCCTCAATCCTCAATCCTGAATTCTCAATCCTCAATCCTCAGTCCTCAGTCCTCAAACCTCAATCCTCAACCCTCAGCCCTCATCCTCAATCCTCAATCCTCAATCCTCAATCCTCAACCTTCAATCCTCAATACTCAAACTTCAATCCTCAATTCTCAATCCTCAATCCTCAATCTTCATTCCTCAATCCTCAATCCTCAATCCTCAATCCTCAATCCTCATTCTTCAATCCTCAATACCCCATCCTCAATCTTCAATCCTCAATCCTCAATCCTCAATTCTCAATCCTCAATCCTCAGACCTCAGTCCTCAAACCTCAATCCTCAACCCTCAGCCCTCATCGTCAATCCTCAATCCTCTATCCTCAATCCTCAATCTTCAATCCTCTATAGTCAATCTTCAATCCTCAATCCTCAATTCTCAATCCTCAATACTCAATCCTCAATCCTCAATCCTCGATCTTCAATCCTCGATACTCAATCCTCAATCCTCAGTCCCAAATCCTCAATCTTCAATCCTCAATCCTCAACCATCCATCTTCAATCCTCAATACTCAACCTTCAATCCTCAATCCTCAATCCTCAATCCTCAATCCTCAATCCTCATTCTTCAATCCTCAATACCCAATCCTCAGTCTTCAATCCTCAATCCTCAATCCTCAATTCTCAATCCTCAATCCACAATCCTCAGACCTCAAACATCAATACTCAACCCTCAGTCCTCGTCCTCAATCCACAAACCTCAATCCTCAATCCTCAACCTTCAATCCTCAATACTCAAACTTCAATCCTCAATCCTCAATAATCAATCCTCAATTCTCAATCCTCAATCGTCAGTCTTCAATCCTCAATACTCAATCTTCAATCCTCAATACTCAATCTTCTATCCTCAATCCTCAATCTTCAATCGTCAATCTCCAATCCTGAATACTCAATCTTCAATCCTCAATCCTCAATACTCAATCCTCAATCCTCATTCTTCAATCCTCAATACCCAATCATCAATCTTCAATCCTCAATCCTCAATCCTGAATTCTCAATCCTCAATCCTCAGTCCTCAGTCCTCAAACCTCAATCCTCAACCCTCAGCCCTCATCCTCAATCCTCAATCCTCAATCCTCAATCCTCAACCTTCAATCCTCAATACTCAAACTTCAATCCTCAATCCTCAATACTCAATCCTCAATCCTCAATCCTCAATCGTCAGTCTTCAATCCTCAATACTGAATCTTCAATCCTCAATCCTCAATCCTCAATCCTCAATCCTCAATCTTGAATCCTCAATACTCAATCTGCAATCCTCAATCCTCAATCATCAGTCCTCAATCCTCAATCCTCAATCCTCAATACTCAATATTCAACCCTCAACACTCAGTCCACAATCCTCAATCTTCAATTCTCAATCCTCAATCCTGAATCCTCAATCCTCAATCTTCAATCCTCAAAACTCAAACTTCAATCCTCAATCCTCAGTCCTCAAACGTCAATTCTGAATCCTCAATCCTGAATCCTCAATCTTCAATCCTCAGTCCCCAATCCTCAATCTTCAATCCTCAATCCTCAGTCCCAAATCCTCAATCTTCAATCCTCAATCCTCAATCCTCAACCGTCAATCTTCAATCCTCAATCCTCAATACTCAATCCTCAATCCTCATTCTTCAATCCTCAATACCCAATCCTCAATCCTCAATCCTCAATCCTCGATCCTGAATTCTCTGTCCTCAATCCTCAGTCCTCAGTCCTCAAACCTCAATCCTCAATCTTCAGCCATCAGTCCTCAACAATCAGTTGTCAATCCTCAATCCTCAATAGAATATCATCAATTCACAGCTTTCAATACTCAATACTCAACCTGCAATCTTCAAATCTCTATCCACAAACATCAATTCTCAACACTCAACCCGCAACACTCAGTCCCCAATCCTCAATCTTCAATCCTCAATCCTCAATCCTCGATCCTCAATCCTCAATCCTCAATCGTCAATCTCCAATCCTGAATACTCAATCTTCAATCCTCAATCCTCAATCCTCAATCCTCAGTCCTCAAACCTCAATCCTCAACCCTCAGACCTCATCCTCAATCTTCAATCCTCAATCCTCAATCCTCAATTCTCAATCCTCAATCCTCAATCCTCAATCCTCAATCATCAATACTCAAATCTCAGTCCTCAATCCTCAATCGTCAATCTTCAATCCTCAATCCTCAATCCTCAGTCCCCAAACCTCAATCCTGAATCTTCAATCCTCAATACTCAATCTTCAATCCTCAGTCCTCAATACTCGATCCTCAATCCTCAATCCTCAATATTCAATCCTCAATACTCAATCTTCAATCCTCAATTCTCAATCCTCAATCCTCAATCTTCATTCCTCAATCCTCATTCCTCAATCCTCAATCCTCAATCCTCATTCTTCAATCCTCAATACCCCATCCTCAATCTTCAATCCTCAATCCTCAATCCTCAATTCTCAATCCTCAATCCTCAGACCTCAGTCCTCAAACCTCAATCCTCAACCCTCAGCCCTCATCGTCAATCCTCAATCCTCTATCCTCGATCCTCAATCTTCAATCCTCTATAGTCAATCTTCAATCCTCAATCCTCAATTCTCAATCCTCAATACTCAATCCTCAATCCTCAACCCTCAATCCCCAGTCCTCAATCCTCCATCCTCAATCTTCATTCCTCAATACTCAATCTTCAATCCTCAGTCCTCAATCCTCAATTCTCAATCCTCATTCTTCAATCCACAATACCCAATCCTCAACCTTCAATCCTCAATCCTCAATCCTCAATTCACAATCCTCAATGCTCGATCCTCAGACCTCAAACATCAATACTCAACCCTCAAAAGTCAGTCTTCAATCCTCAACACTCAATCTTCAATCCTCAATCCTCAATCCTCAATCCTCAACACTCATTCTTCAATCCTCAATACCCAATGCTCAATCATCAATCCTCAATCCTCAATTCTCGATCCTCAAGCCTCAATCCTCAATCGTCAATTCTCAATCCTCAATCCTCAGTCCTCAGTCCTCAATCCTCATTCTTCAATCCACAATACCCAATCCTCAATCTTCAATCCTCAATCCTCAATCCTCAATTCTCAATCCTCAATCCTCAGTCCTCAGTCCTCAAACCTCAATCCTCAACCCTCAGCCCTCATCGTCAATCCTCAATCCTCTATCCTCAATCCTCAATCTTCAATCCTCTATAGTCAATCTTCAATCCTCAATCCTCAATTCTCAATCCTCAATACTCAATCCTCAATCCTCAACCCTCAATCCCCAGTCCTCAATCCTCCATCCTCATTCTTCATTCCTCAATACTCAATCTTCAATCCTCAGTCCTCAATCCTCAATTCTCAATCCTCATTCTTCAATCCACAATACCCAATCCTCAACCTTCAATCCTCAATCCTCAATCCTCAATTCACAATCCTCAATGCTCGATCCTCAGACCTCAAACATCAATACTCAACCCTCAAAAGTCAGTCTTCAATACTCAGCACTCAATCTTCAATCCTCAATCCTCAATCCTCAATCCTCAACACTCATTCTTCAATCCTCAATACCCAATGCTCAATCATCAATCCTCAATCCTCAATTCTCGATCCTCAAGCCTCAATCCTCAATCGTCAATTCTCAATCCTCAATCCTCAGTCCTCAGTCCTTAATACACAATCTTCAATACTCAATCCTCAATAGAAAATCCTCAGTTCAGAGTTTTCAATACGCAATACTCAATCTGCCATCTTCAAATGTCTATCCACAAACATCAGTCCTCATCACTCAAGCCTCAACACTCAGTCCCAAATCCGCAATCTTCAATCCTCAGTCCTCAGTCCTCAAACCTCAATCCTCAACCCTCAGCCCTCATCCTCAATCCTCAATCCTCAATCCTCAATCCTCAACCTTCAATCCTCAATACTCAAACTTCGATCCTCAATCCTCAATACTCAATCCTCAATTCTCAATCCTCAATCGTCAGTCTTCAATCCTCAATACTCAATCTTCAATCCTCAATCCTCTATCCTCAATACTCAATACTCAATCTTCAATCCTCAATAACCAATCCACAATCTTCAATCCTCAATCCTCAATCCTCAATTCTCGATCCTCAATCCTCAATCCTCAATCGTCAATCCTCAATCCTCAATCCTCAGTCCTCAGTCCTCAATACACAAGCTTCAATACTCAATCCTCAATCATCAATCCTCAATCCTCAATCCTCAATCTTCATTCCTCAATCCTCAATCCTCAACACTCAATCCTCATTCTTCAGTCCTCAGTACCGAATCCTCTATCATCAACCCTCAATCTTCAATCCTCAATACTCAATCTTCAATACTCAACCCTCAATCCTCAATCCTCAATCATCAATCCACAATTCTCAATCCTCAATCCTCAATCGTCAATCTTCAGTCCTCAATCCTCAATACTCAATCCTCAGTCCCCAAACCTCAATCCTCAATCTTCAATCCTCAATACTCAATCTTCAATCCTCAATCCTCAATACTGAATACTCAATCCTCAATCCTCAATCTTCAATCCTCAATACTCAATCTTCAATCCTCAATTCTCAATCCTCAATCCTCAATCTTCATTCCTCAATCCTCAATCCTCAATCCTCATTCTTCAATCCTCAATACGCAATCCTCAATCTTCAGTCTTCAATCCTCAATCCCCAATTCTGAATCCTCAATCCTCAGTCCTCAGTCCTCAAACCTCAATCCTCAACCCTCAGCCCTCATCGTCAATCATCAATGCTCTATCCTCAATCCTCAATATTCAATCCTCAATACTCAATCTTCAATCCTCAATCCTCAATTCTCAATCCTCAATACTCAATCCTCAATCGTCAATCCTCAATCCCCAATCCTCAATCTTCAACCCTCAATCCTCAATCCTCAATCCTCAATCCTCAATCTTCAATCCTCAATACTCAGTCTTCGATCCTCAATCCTCAATCCTCAATCCCCAATCCTCAATCCTCAATCCTCGATCCTCAATCCACAATCCTCAATCGTCAATCTCCAATCCTGAATACTCAACCATCAATCCTCAATACTCAATCTTCAATCCTCAATCCTCAATACTCAATCCTCATTCCTCAATCCTCAATCGTCAGTCTTCAATCCTCAATACTCAACCTTCAATCCTCAATCCTCAATCCTCAATCCTCAATCCTCAATCCTCGTACTTCAATCCTCAGTACCCAATCCTCAGTCATCAATCCTCAATCCTCAATCCTCAATTCTCAATCCTCAATCCACAATCCTCAGACCTCAAGCATCAATACTCAACCCTAAGTCCTCGTCCTCAATCCACAACCCTCAATCCTCAATCCTCAATCTTCAATCATCAATATTCAATCTTCAATCCTCAATCCTCAATCCTCAATCCTCAATCCTCAACCGGCAATGTTCTATCCGCAATACCCAATCCTCAATCTTCAATCCTCAATCCTCAATCCTCAACACTCAGTCCCCAATCCTCAATCTTCAATCCTCAATACTCAACCTTCAATCCTCAATCCTCAATGTTCTATCCTCAATCCTCAATCTTCAATCGTCAATCTCCAATCCTGAATACTCAATCTTCAATCCTCAATCCTCAATACTCAATCCTCAATCCTCATTCTTCAATCCTCAATACCCAATCATCAATCTTCAATCCTCAATCCTCAATCCTGAATTCTCAATCCTCAATCCTCAGTCCTCAGTCCTCAAACCTCAATCCTCAACCCTCAGCCCTCATCCTCAATCCTCAATCCTCAATCCTCAATCCTCAACCTTCAATCCTCAATACTCAAACTTCAATCCTCAATCCTCAATCCACAATCCTCAGACCTCAAACATCAATACTCAACCCTCAGTCCTCGTCCTCAATCCACAAACCTCAATCCTCAATCCTCAACCTTCAATCCTCAATACTCAAACTTCAATCCTCAATCCTCAATAATCAATCCTCAATTCTCAATCCTCAATCCTCAATACCCAATCATCAATCTTCAATCCTCAATCCTCAATCCTCAACTGTCAATCTTCAATCCTCAATCCTCAATACTCAATCCTCAATCCTCATTCTTCAATCCTCAATACCCAATCCTCAATCCTCAATCCTCAATCCTCGATCCTGAATTCTCTGTCCTCAATCCTCAGTCCTCAGTCCTCAAACCTCAATCCTCAATCTTCAGCCATCAGTCCTCAACAATCAGTTGTCAATCCTCAATCCTCAATAGAATATCATCAATTCACAGCTTTCAATACTCAATACTCAACCTGCAATCTTCAAATCTCTATCCACAAACATCAATTCTCAACACTCAACCCGCAACACTCAGTCCCCAATCCTCAATCTTCAATCCTCAATCCTCAATCCTCGATCCTCAATCCTCAATCCTCAATCGTCAATCCTCAATCCTCAATCCTCAATCCTCAACCTTCAATCCTCAATACTCAAACTTCGATCCTCAATCCTCAATCCTCAACCCTCAGACCTCATCCTCAATCTTCAATCCTCAATCCTCAATCCTCAATTCTCAATCCTCAATCCTCAATCCTCAATCCTCAATCATCAATACTCAATTCTCAGTCCTCAATCCTCAATCGTCAATCTTCAATCCTCAATCCTCAATCCTCAATCCTCAGTCCCCAAACCTCAATCCTCAATCTTCAATCCTCAATACTCAATCTTCAATCCTCAGTCCTCAATACTCGATCCTCAATCCTCAATCCTCAATATTCAATCCTCAATACTCAATCTTCAATCCTCAATTCTCAATCCTCAATCCTCAATCTTCATTCCTCAATCCTCAATCCTCAATCCTCAATCCTCAATCCTCATTCTTCAATCCTCAATACCCCATCCTCAATCTTCAATCCTCAATCCTCAATCCTCAATTCTCAATCCTCAATCCTCAGACCTCAGTCCTCAAACCTCAATCCTCAACCCTCAGCCCTCATCGTCAATCCTCAATCCTCTATCCTCAATCCTCAATCTTCAATCCTCTATAGTCAATCTTCAATCCTCAATCCTCAATTCTCAATCCTCAATACTCAATCCTCAATCCTCAATCCTCGATCTTCAATCCTCGATACTCAATCCTCAATCCTCAGTCCCAAATCCTCAATCTTCAATCCTCAATCCTCAACCATCCATCTTCAATCCTCAATACTCAACCTTCAATCCTCAATCCTCAATCCTCAATCCTCAATCCTCAATCCTCATTCTTCAATCCTCAATACCCAATCCTCAGTCTTCAATCCTCAATCCTCAATCCTCAATTCTCAATCCTCAATCCACAATCCTCAGACCTCAAACATCAATACTCAACCCTCAGTCCTCGTCCTCAATCCACAAACCTCAATCCTCAATCCTCAACCTTCAATCCTCAATACTCAAACTTCAATCCTCAATCCTCAATAATCAATCCTCAATTCTCAATCCTCAATCGTCAGTCTTCAATCCTCAATACTCAATCTTCAATCCTCAATACTCAATCTTCTATCCTCAATCCTCAATCTTCAATCGTCAATCTCCAATCCTGAATACTCAATCTTCAATCCTCAATCCTCAATACTCAATCCTCAATCCTCATTCTTCAATCCTCAATACCCAATCATCAATCTTCAATCCTCAATCCTCAATCCTGAATTCTCAATCCTCAATCCTCAGTCCTCAGTCCTCAAACCTCAATCCTCAACCCTCAGCCCTCATCCTCAATCCTCAATCCTCAATCCTCAATCCTCAACCTTCAATCCTCAATACTCAAACTTCAATCCTCAATCCTCAATACTCAATCCTCAATCCTCAATCCTCAATCGTCAGTCTTCAATCCTCAATACTGAATCTTCAATCCTCAATCCTCAATCCTCAATCCTCAATCCTCAATCTTGAATCCTCAATACTCAATCTGCAATCCTCAATCCTCAATCATCAGTCCTCAATCCTCAATCCTCAATCCTCAATACTCAATATTCAACCCTCAACACTCAGTCCACAATCCTCAATCTTCAATTCTCAATCCTCAATCCTGAATCCTCAATCCTCAATCTTCAATCCTCAAAACTCAAACTTCAATCCTCAATCCTCAGTCCTCAAACGTCAATTCTGAATCCTCAATCCTGAATCCTCAATCTTCAATCCTCAGTCCCCAATCCTCAATCTTCAATCCTCAATCCTCAGTCCCAAATCCTCAATCTTCAATCCTCAATCCTCAATCCTCAACCGTCAATCTTCAATCCTCAATCCTCAATACTCAATCCTCAATCCTCATTCTTCAATCCTCAATACCCAATCCTCAATCCTCAATCCTCAATCCTCGATCCTGAATTCTCTGTCCTCAATCCTCAGTCCTCAGTCCTCAAACCTCAATCCTCAATCTTCAGCCATCAGTCCTCAACAATCAGTTGTCAATCCTCAATCCTCAATAGAATATCATCAATTCACAGCTTTCAATACTCAATACTCAACCTGCAATCTTCAAATCTCTATCCACAAACATCAATTCTCAACACTCAACCCGCAACACTCAGTCCCCAATCCTCAATCTTCAATCCTCAATCCTCAATCCTCGATCCTCAATCCTCAATCCTCAATCGTCAATCTCCAATCCTGAATACTCAATCTTCAATCCTCAATCCTCAATCCTCAATCCTCAGTCCTCAAACCTCAATCCTCAACCCTCAGACCTCATCCTCAATCTTCAATCCTCAATCCTCAATCCTCAATTCTCAATCCTCAATCCTCAATCCTCAATCCTCAATCATCAATACTCAATTCTCAGTCCTCAATCCTCAATCGTCAATCTTCAATCCTCAATCCTCAATCCTCAGTCCCCAAACCTCAATCCTGAATCTTCAATCCTCAATACTCAATCTTCAATCCTCAGTCCTCAATACTCGATCCTCAATCCTCAATCCTCAATATTCAATCCTCAATACTCAATCTTCAATCCTCAATTCTCAATCCTCAATCCTCAATCTTCATTCCTCAATCCTCATTCCTCAATCCTCAATCCTCAATCCTCATTCTTCAATCCTCAATACCCCATCCTCAATCTTCAATCCTCAATCCTCAATCCTCAATTCTCAATCCTCAATCCTCAGACCTCAGTCCTCAAACCTCAATCCTCAACCCTCAGCCCTCATCGTCAATCCTCAATCCTCTATCCTCGATCCTCAATCTTCAATCCTCTATAGTCAATCTTCAATCCTCAATCCTCAATTCTCAATCCTCAATACTCAATCCTCAATCCTCAACCCTCAATCCCCAGTCCTCAATCCTCCATCCTCAATCTTCATTCCTCAATACTCAATCTTCAATCCTCAGTCCTCAATCCTCAATTCTCAATCCTCATTCTTCAATCCACAATACCCAATCCTCAACCTTCAATCCTCAATCCTCAATCCTCAATTCACAATCCTCAATGCTCGATCCTCAGACCTCAAACATCAATACTCAACCCTCAAAAGTCAGTCTTCAATCCTCAACACTCAATCTTCAATCCTCAATCCTCAATCCTCAATCCTCAACACTCATTCTTCAATCCTCAATACCCAATGCTCAATCATCAATCCTCAATCCTCAATTCTCGATCCTCAAGCCTCAATCCTCAATCGTCAATTCTCAATCCTCAATCCTCAGTCCTCAGTCCTCAATCCTCATTCTTCAATCCACAATACCCAATCCTCAATCTTCAATCCTCAATCCTCAATCCTCAATTCTCAATCCTCAATCCTCAGTCCTCAGTCCTCAAACCTCAATCCTCAACCCTCAGCCCTCATCGTCAATCCTCAATCCTCTATCCTCAATCCTCAATCTTCAATCCTCTATAGTCAATCTTCAATCCTCAATCCTCAATTCTCAATCCTCAATACTCAATCCTCAATCCTCAACCCTCAATCCCCAGTCCTCAATCCTCCATCCTCATTCTTCATTCCTCAATACTCAATCTTCAATCCTCAGTCCTCAATCCTCAATTCTCAATCCTCATTCTTCAATCCACAATACCCAATCCTCAACCTTCAATCCTCAATCCTCAATCCTCAATTCACAATCCTCAATGCTCGATCCTCAGACCTCAAACATCAATACTCAACCCTCAAAAGTCAGTCTTCAATACTCAGCACTCAATCTTCAATCCTCAATCCTCAATCCTCAATCCTCAACACTCATTCTTCAATCCTCAATACCCAATGCTCAATCATCAATCCTCAATCCTCAATTCTCGATCCTCAAGCCTCAATCCTCAATCGTCAATTCTCAATCCTCAATCCTCAGTCCTCAGTCCTTAATACACAATCTTCAATACTCAATCCTCAATAGAAAATCCTCAGTTCAGAGTTTTCAATACGCAATACTCAATCTGCCATCTTCAAATGTCTATCCACAAACATCAGTCCTCATCACTCAAGCCTCAACACTCAGTCCCAAATCCGCAATCTTCAATCCTCAGTCCTCAGTCCTCAAACCTCAATCCTCAACCCTCAGCCCTCATCCTCAATCCTCAATCCTCAATCCTCAATCCTCAACCTTCAATCCTCAATACTCAAACTTCGATCCTCAATCCTCAATACTCAATCCTCAATTCTCAATCCTCAATCGTCAGTCTTCAATCCTCAATACTCAATCTTCAATCCTCAATCCTCTATCCTCAATACTCAATACTCAATCTTCAATCCTCAATAACCAATCCACAATCTTCAATCCTCAATCCTCAATCCTCAATTCTCGATCCTCAATCCTCAATCCTCAATCGTCAATCCTCAATCCTCAATCCTCAGTCCTCAGTCCTCAATACACAATCTTCAATACTCAATCCTCAATCATCAATCCTCAATCCTCAATCCTCAATCTTCATTCCTCAATCCTCAATCCTCAACACTCAATCCTCATTCTTCAGTCCTCAGTACCGAATCCTCTATCATCAACCCTCAATCTTCAATCCTCAA
This sequence comes from Calliopsis andreniformis, assembly GCF_051401765.1. Taxonomy (NCBI): domain Eukaryota; kingdom Metazoa; phylum Arthropoda; class Insecta; order Hymenoptera; family Andrenidae; genus Calliopsis; species Calliopsis andreniformis. The sequence goes on along the minus strand of NW_027480550.1, from coordinate 831,034 downwards.
TACTCAATCTTCAATACTCAACCCTCAATCCTCAATCCTCAATCATCAATCCACAATTCTCAATCCTCAATCCTCAATCGTCAATCTTCAGTCCTCAATCCTCAATACTCAATCCTCAGTCCCCAAACCTCAATCCTCAATCTTCAATCCTCAATACTCAATCTTCAATCCTCAATCCTCAATACTGAATACTCAATCCTCAATCCTCAATCTTCAATCCTCAATACTCAATCTTCAATCCTCAATTCTCAATCCTCAATCCTCAATCTTCATTCCTCAATCCTCAATCCTCAATCCTCATTCTTCAATCCTCAATACGCAATCCTCAATCTTCAGTCTTCAATCCTCAATCCCCAATTCTGAATCCTCAATCCTCAGTCCTCAGTCCTCAAACCTCAATCCTCAACCCTCAGCCCTCATCGTCAATCATCAATGCTCTATCCTCAATCCTCAATCTTCAATCCTCAACACTCAATCTTCAATCCTCAATCCTCAATTCTCAATCCTCAATACTCAATCCTCAATCGTCAATCCTCAATCCCCAATCCTCAATCTTCAACCCTCAATCCTCAATCCTCAATCCTCAATCCTCAATCTTCAATCCTCAATACTCAGTCTTCGATCCTCAATCCTCAATCCTCAATCCCCAATCCTCAATCCTCAATCCTCGATCCTCAATCCACAATCCTCAATCGTCAATCTCCAATCCTGAATACTCAACCATCAATCCTCAATACTCAATCTTCAATCCTCAATCCTCAATACTCAATCCTCATTCCTCAATCCTCAATCGTCAGTCTTCAATCCTCAATACTCAACCTTCAATCCTCAATCCTCAATCCTCAATCCTCAATCCTCAATCCTCGTACTTCAATCCTCAGTACCCAATCCTCAGTCATCAATCCTCAATCCTCAATCCTCAATTCTCAATCCTCAATCCACAATCCTCAGACCTCAAGCATCAATACTCAACCCTAAGTCCTCGTCCTCAATCCACAACCCTCAATCCTCAATCCTCAATCTTCAATCATCAATATTCAATCTTCAATCCTCAATCCTCAATCCTCAATCCTCAATCCTCAACCGGCAATGTTCTATCCGCAATACCCAATCCTCAATCTTCAATCCTCAATCCTCAATCCTCAACACTCAGTCCCCAATCCTCAATCTTCAATCCTCAATACTCAACCTTCAATCCTCAATCCTCAATGTTCTATCCTCAATCCTCAATCTTCAATCGTCAATCTCCAATCCTGAATACTCAATCTTCAATCCTCAATCCTCAATACTCAATCCTCAATCCTCATTCTTCAATCCTCAATACCCAATCATCAATCTTCAATCCTCAATCCTCAATCCTGAATTCTCAATCCTCAATCCTCAGTCCTCAGTCCTCAAACCTCAATCCTCAACCCTCAGCCCTCATCCTCAATCCTCAATCCTCAATCCTCAATCCTCAACCTTCAATCCTCAATACTCAAACTTCAATCCTCAATCCTCAATACTCAATCCTCAATCCTCAATACTCAATCGTCAGTCTTCAATCCTCAATACTCAATCTTCAATCCTCAATCCTCAATCCTCAATCCTCAATCCTCAATCCTCAATCTTGAATCCTCAATACTCAATCTGCAATCCTCAATCCTCAATCATCAATCCTCAATCCTCAATCCTCAATCCTCAATACTCAATATTCAACCCTCAACACTCAGTCCACAATCCTCAATCTTCAATTCTCAATCCTCAATCCTGAATCCTCAATCCTCAATCTTCAATCCTCAAAACTCAACCTTCAATCCTCAATCCTCAGTCCTCAAACGTCAATTCTGAATCCTCAATCCTGAATCCTCAATCTTCAATCCTCAATCCCCAATCCTCAATCTTCAATCCTCAATCCTCAGTCCCAAATCCTCAATCTTCAATCCTCAATCCTCAATCCTCAACCGTCAATCTTCAATCCTCAATCCTCAATACTCAATCCTCAATCCTCATTCTTCAATCCTCAATACCCAATCCTCAATCCTCAATCCTCAATCCTCGATCCTGAATTCTCTGTCCTCAATCCTCAGTCCTCAGTCCTCAAACCTCAATCCTCAATCTTCAGCCATCAGTCCTCAACAATCAGTTGTCAATCCTCAATCTTCAATAGAATATCATCAATTCACAGCTTTCAATACTCAATACTCAACCTGCAATCTTCAAATCTCTATCCACAAACATCAATTCTCAACACTCAACCCGCAACACTCAGTCCCCAATCCGCAATCTTCAATCCTCAATCCTCAATCCTCGATCCTCAATCCTCAATCCTCAATCGTCAATCTCCAATACTGAATACTCAATCTTCAATCCTCAATCCTCAATCCTCAATCTTCAGTCCTCAAACCTCAATCCTCAACCCTCAGACCTCATCCTCAATCTTCAATCCTCAATCCTCAATCCTCAATTCTCAATCCTCAATCCTCAATCCTCAATCCTCAATCATCAATACTCAATTCTCAGTCCTCAATCCTCAATCGTCAATCTTCAATCCTCAATCCTCAATCCTCAATCCTCAGTCCCCAAACCTCAATCCTCAATCTTCAATCCTCAATACTCAATCTTCAATCCTCAGTCCTCAATACTCGATCCACAATCCTCAATCCTCAATATTCAATCCTCAATACTCAATCTTCAATCCTCAATTCTCAATCCTCAATCCTCAATCTTCATTCCTCAATCCTCAATCCTCAATCCTCAATCCTCAATCCTCATTCTTCAATCCTCAATACCCCATCCTCAATCTTCAATCCTCAATCCTCAATCCTCAATCCTCAATCCTCAATCCTGAGACCTCAGTCCTCAAACCTCAATCCTCAACCCTCAGCCCTCATCGTCAATCCTCAATCCTCTATCCTCAATCCTCAATCTTCAATCCTCTATAGTCAATCTTCAATCCTCAATCCTCAATTCTCAATCCTCAATACTCAATCCTCAATCCTCAACCCTCAATCCCCAGTCCTCAATCCTCCATCCTCAATCTTCATTCCTCAATACTCAATCTTCAATCCTCTGTCCTCAATCCTCAATTCTCAATCCTCATTCTTCAATCCACAATACCCAATCCTCAACCTTCAATCCTCAATCCTCAATCCTCAATTCACAATCCTCAATGCTCGATCCTCAGACCTCAAACATCAATACTCAACCCTCAAAAGTCAGTCTTCAATCCTCAACACTCAATCTTCAATCCTCAATCCTCAATCCTCAATCCTCAACACTCATTCTTCAATCCTCAATACCCAATGCTCAATCATCAATCCTCAATCCTCAATTCTCGATCCTCAAGCCTCAATCCTCAATCGTCAATTCTCAATCCTCAATCCTCAGTCCTCAGTCCTCAATCCTCATTCTTCAATCCACAATACCCAATCCTCAATCTTCAATCCTCAATCCTCAATCCTCAATTCTCAATCCTCAATCCTCAGTCCTCAGTCCTCCAACCTCAATCCTCAACCCTCAGCCCTCATCGTCAATCCTCAATCCTCTATCCTCAATCCTCAATCTTCAATCCTCTATAGTCAATCTTCAATCCTCAATCCTCAATTCTCAATCCTCAATACTCAATCCTCAATCCTCAACCCTCAATCCCCAGTCCTCAATCCTCCATCCTCATTCTTCATTCCTCAATACTCAATCTTCAATCCTCAGTCCTCAATCCTCAATTCTCAATCCTCATTCTTCAATCCACAATACCCAATCCTCAACCTTCAATCCTCAATCCTCAATCCTCAATTCACAATCCTCAATGCTCGATCCTCAGACCTCAAACATCAATACTCAACCCTCAAAAGTCAGTCTTCAATACTCAGCACTCAATCTTCAATCCTCAATCCTCAATCCTCAATCCTCAACACTCATTCTTCAATCCTCAATACCCAATGCTCAATCATCAATCCTCAATCCTCAATTCTCGATCCTCAAGCCTCAATCCTCAATCGTCAATTCTCAATCCTCAATCCTCAGTCCTCAGTCCTTAATACACAATCTTCAATACTCAATCCTCAATAGAAAATCCTCAGTTCAGAGTTTTCAATACGCAATACTCAATCTGCCATCTTCAAATGTCTATCCACAAACATCAGTCCTCATCACTCAAGCCTCAACACTCAGTCCCAAATCCGCAATCTTCAATCCTCAGTCCTCAGTCCTCAAACCTCAATCCTCAACCCTCAGCCCTCATCCTCAATCCTCAATCCTCAATCCTCAATCCTCAACCTTCAATCCTCAATACTCAAACTTCGATCCTCGATCCTCAATACTCAATCCTCAATTCTCAATCCTCAATCGTCAGTCTTCAATCCTCAATACTCAATCTTCAATCCCCAATCCTCTATCCTCAATACTCAATACTCAATCTTCAATCCTCAATAACCAATCCACAATCTTCAATCCTCAATCCTCAATCCTCAATTCTCGATCCTCAATCCTCAATCCTCAATCGTCAATCCTCAATCCTCAATCCTCAGTCCTCAGTCCTCAATACACAATCTTCAATACTCAATCCTCAATCCTCAATCCTCAATCCTCAATCCTCAATCTTCATTCCTCAATCCTCAATCCTCAACACTCAATCCTCATTCTTCAGTCCTCAGTACCGAATCCTCTATCATCAACCCTCAATCTTCAATCCGCAATACTCAATCTTCAATACTCAACCCTCAATCCTCAATCCTCAATAATCAATCCACAATTCTCAATCCTCAATCCTCAATCGTCAGTCTTCAATCCTCAATCCTCAATACTCAATCCTCAGTCCCCAAACCTCAATCCTCAATCTTCAATCCTCAATACTCAATCTTCAATCCTCAATCCTCAATACTGAATACTCAATCCTCAATCCTCAATCTTCAATCCTCAATACTCAATCTTCAATCCTCAATTCTCAATCCTCAATCCTCAATCTTCATTCCTCAATCCTCAATCCTCAATCCTCATTCTTCAATCCTCAATACGCAATCCTCAATCTTCAATCTTCAATCCTCAATCCCCAATTCTGAATCCTCAATCCTCAGTCCTCAGTCCTCAAACCTCAATCCTCAACCCTCAGCCCTCATCGTCAATCATCAATCCTCTATCCTCAATCCTCAATCTTCAATCCTCAATACTCAATCTTCAATCCTCAATCCTCAATTCTCAATCCTCAATACTCAATCCTCAATCGTCAATCCTCAATCCCCAATCCTCAATCTTCAACCCTCAATCCTCAATCCTCAATCCTCAATCCTCAATCTTCAATCCTCAATACTCAGTCTTCGATCCTCAATCCTCAATCCTCAATCCCCAATCCTCAATCCTCAATCCTCGATCCTCAATCCACAATCCTCAATCGTCAATCTCCAATCCTGAATACTCAACCATCAATCCTCAATACTCAATCTTCAATCCTCAATCCTCAATACTCAATCCTCATTCCTCAATCCTCAATCGTCAGTCTTCAATCCTCAATACTCAACCTTCAATCCTCAATCCTCAATCCTCAATCCTCAATCCTCAATCCTCGTACTTCAATCCTCAGTACCCAATCCTCAGTCTTCAATCCTCAATCCTCAATCCTCAATTCTCAATCCTCAATCCACAATCCTCAGACCTCAAGCATCAATACTCAACCCTAAGTCCTCGTCCTCAATCCACAACCCTCAATCCTCAATCCTCAATCTTCAATCATCAATATTCAATCTTCAATCCTCAATCCTCAATCCTCAATCCTCAATCCTCAACCGGCAATGTTCTATCCGCAATACCCAATCCTCAATCTTCAATCCTCAATCCTCAATCCTCAACACTCAGTCCCCAATCCTCAATCTTCAATCCTCAATACTCAACCTTCAATCCTCAATCCTCAATGTTCTATCCTCAATCCTCAATCTTCAATCGTCAATCTCCAATCCTGAATACTCAATCTTCAATCCTCAATCCTCAATACTCAATCCTCAATCCTCATTCTTCAATCCTCAATACCCAATCCTCAATCTTCAATCCTCAATCCTCAATCCTGAATTCTCAATCCTCAATCCTCAGTCCTCAGTCCTCAAACCTCAATCCTCAACCCTCAGCCCTCATCCTCAATCCTCAATCCTCAATCCTCAATCCTCAACCTTCAATCCTCAATACTCAAACTTCAATCCTCAATCCTCAATACTCAATCCTCAATCCTCAATCCTCAATCATCAGTCTTCAATCCTCAATACTCACTCTTCAATCCTCAACCCTCAGTCCCAAATCCTCAATCTTCAATCCTCAATCCTCAACCGTCAATCTTCAATCCTCAATCCTCAATGCTCAATCCTCAATCCTCATTCTTCAATCCTCAATACCCAATCCTCAATCCTCAATCCTCAATCCTCAATCCTGAATTCTCTGTCCTCAATCCTCAGTCCTCAGTCCTCAAACCTCAATCCTCAACCCTCAGCCCTCATCCTCAATTCTCAATCCTCAATCCTCAATCCTCAACCTTCAATCCTCAATACTCAAACTTCAATCCTCAATCCTCAATACTCAATCCTCAATTCTCACTCCTCAATCGTCAGTCTTCAATCCTCAATACTCAATCTTCAATCCTCAATACTCAATCCTCAATCCTCAATACTCAATCTTCAATCCTCAATAACCAATCCTCAATCTTCAATCCTCAATCCTCAATCCTCAATTCTCGATCCTCAATCCTCAATCCTCAATCGTCAATTTTCAATCCTCAATCCTCAGTCCTCAGTCCTCAATACACAACCTTCAATCCTCAATCCTCAATCCCCAATCCTCAATCCTCATTCTTCAATCCTCAATACTCAATCCTCAATCTTCAATCCTCAATCCTCAATCCTCAATTCTCAATCCTCAATCCTCAGTCCTCAGTCCTCAACCCTCAACCCTCAACCGTCAGCCCTCATCCTCAATCCTCAATCCTCAATCTTCCATCCTCAATCCTCAATCCTCAAACCTCAATTCTGAATCCTCAATCCTGAATCCTCAATCTTCAATCCTAAATCCCCAATCCTCAATCTTCAATCCTCAATCCCCTATCCTCAATCCTCAATCTTCAATCTTCAATCCTCGATCCTCAATCCTCAATCCTCAGTCCCAAATCCTCAATCTTCAATCCTCAATCTTCAACCATCAATCTTCAATCCTCAATACTCAATCTTCAATCCTCAATCCTCAATCCTCAATCCTCAATCCTCATACTTCAATCCTCAATACCCAATCCTCAATCTTCAATCCTCAATCCTCAATCCTCAATTCTCAATCCTCAATCCACAATCCTCAGTCCTCAAACATCAATACTCAACCCTCAGTCATCGTCCTCAATCCACAACCCTCGATCCACAATCCTCAATCTTCAAACATCAATATTCAATCTTCAATCCTCAATCCTCAATCCTCAATCCACAATCCGCAATACCCAATCCTCAATCTTCAATCCTCAATACTCAATCCTCAGTCCTCAGTCCTCAAACCTCAATCCTCAACCCTCAGCCCTCATCCACAATCCTCAATCCTCAATCTTCAATCCTCAATCCTCAATCCTCAATACTCAACCTTCAAACCTCAACACTCAGTCCCCAATCCTCAATCTTCAATCCTCAATCCCCAATCCTCAATCCTCAATCCTCGATCTTCAATCCTCGATACTCAATCCTCAATCCTCAGTCCCAAATCCTCAATCTTCAATCCTCAATCCTCAACCATCCATCTTCAATCCTCAATACTCAACCTTCAATCCTCAATCCTCAATCCTCAATCCTCAATCCTCATTCTTCAATCCTCAATACCCAATCCTCAGTCTTCAATCCTCAATCCTCAATCCTCAATTCTCAATCCTCAATCCACAATCCTCAGACCTCAAACATCAATACTCAACCCTCAGTCCTCGTCCTCAATCCACAATCCTCAATCCTCAATCCTCAACCTTCAATCCTCAATACTCAAACTTCAATCCTCAATCCTCAATACTCAATCCTCAATTCTCAATCCTCAATCGTCAGTCTTCAATCCTCAATACTCAATCTTCAATCCTCAATACTCAATCTTCTATCCTCAATCCTCAATCTTCAATCGTCAATCTCCAATCCTGAATACTCAATCTTCAATCCTCAATCCTCAATACTCAATCCTCAATCCTCATTCTTCAATCCTCAATACCCAATCCTCAATCTTCAATCCTCAATCCTCTATCCTGAATTCTCAATCCTCAATCCTCAGTCCTCAGTCCTCAAACCTCAATCCTCAACCCTCAGCCCTCATCCTCAATCCTCAATCCTCAATCCTCAATCCTCAACCTTCAATCCTCAATACTCAAACTTCAATCCTCAATCCTCAATACTCAATCCTCAATCCTCAATCCTCAATCGTCAGTCTTCAATCCTCAATACTGAATCTTCAATCCTCAATCCTCAATCCTCAATCCTCAATCCTCAATCTTGAATCCTCAATACTCAATCTGCAATCCTCAATCCTCAATCATCAATCCTCAATCCTCAATCCTCAATCCTCAATACTCAATCTTCAACCCTCAACACTCAGTCCACAATCCTCAATCTTCAATTCTCAATCCTCAATCCTGAATCCTCAATCCTCAATCTTCAATCCTCAAAACTCAACCTTCAATCCTCAATCCTCAGTCCTCAAACGTCAATTCTGAATCCTCAATCCTGAATCCTCAATCTTCAATCCTCAATCCCCAATCCTCAATCTTCAATCCTCAATCCTCAGTCCCAAATCCTCAATCTTCAATCCTCAATCCTCAACCGTCAATCTTCAATCCTCAATCCTCAGTACTCAATCCTCAATCCTCATTCTTCAATCCTCAATACCCAATCCTCAATCCTCAATCCTCAATCCTCGATCCTGAATTCTCTTTCCTCAATCCTCAGTCCTCAGTCCTCAAACCTCAATCCTCAACCCTCAGCCCTCATCCTCAATCCTCAATCCTCAATCCTCAATCCTCAACCTTCAATCCTCAATACTCAAACTTCAATCCTCAATCCTCAATACTCAATCCTCAATTCTCAATCCTCAATCGTCAGTCTTCAATCCTCAATACTCAATCTTCAATCCTCAATACTCAATCCTCAATCCTCAATACTCAATCTTCAATCCTCAATAACCAATCCACAATCTTCAATCCTCAATCCTCAATCCTCAATTCTCGATCCTCAATCCTCAATCCTCAATCGTCAATTTTCAATCCTCAATCCTCAGTCCTCAGTCCTCAATACCCAATCTTCAATCCTCAATCCTCAATCCTCAATCCTCAATCCTCATTCTTCAATCCTCAATACTCAATCCTCAATCTTCAATCCTCAATCCTCAATCCTCAATTCTCAATCCTCAATCCTCAGTCCTCAGTCCTCAACCCTCAACCCTCAACCGTCAGCCCTCATCCTCAATCCTCAATCCTCAATCTTCAATCCTCAATCCTCAATCCTCAAACCTCAATTCTGAATCCTCAATCCTGAATCCTCAATCTTCAATCCTAAATCCCCAATCCTCAGTCTTCAATCCTCAATCCCCAATCCTCAATCCTCAATCCTCAATCTTCAATCCTCGATACTCAATCCTCAATCCTCAGTCCCAAATCCTCCATCTTCAATCCTCAATCCTCAACCATCATTCTTCAATCCTCAATAATCAATATTCAATCCTCAATCCTCAATCCTCAATCCTCAATCCTCAATCCTCAATCCTCATACTTCATTCCTCAATACCCAATCCTCAATCTTCAATCCTCAATCCTCAATCCTCAATTCTCAATCCTCAATCCACAATCCTCAGACCTCAAACATCAATACTCAACCCTCAGTCCTCGTCCTCAATCCACAACCCTCAATCCTCAATCCTCAACCTTCAACACTCAATACTCAATCTTCAATCCTCAATCCTCAGTACTCAATCCTCAATCCTAAACCCTCAATCTTCAATCCTCAATCCTCATTCTTCAATCCTCAATACCCAATCTTCAATCTTCAATCACTAGTCCTCAATCCTCAATTCTCAATCCTCAATCCTCAGTCCTCAGACCTCAAACCTCAATCCTCAACCCTCAGCCCTCATCCACAATCCTCAATCCTCAATCTTCAATCCTCAATCCTCAATCCTCAATACTCAACCTTCAAACCTCAACACTCAGTCCCCAATCCTCAATCTTCAATCCTCAATCCCCAATCCTCAATCCTCAATCCTCGATCTTCAATCCTCGATACTCAATCCTCAATCCTCAGTCCCAAATCCTCAATCTTCAATCCTCAATCCTCAACCATCCATATTCAATCCTCAATACTCAACCTTCAATCCTCAATCCTCAATCCTCAATCCTCAATCCTCAATCCTCATTCTTCAATCCTCAATACCCAATCCTCAGTCTTCAATCCTCAATCCTCAATCCTCAATTCTGAATCCTCAATCCTCAGTCCTCAGTCCTCAAACCTCAATCCTCAACCCTCAGCCCTCATCCTCAATCCTCAATCCTCAATCCTGAATCCTCAACCTTCAATCCTCAATACTCAAACTTCAATCCTCAATCCTCAATACTCAATCCTCAATCCTCAATCCTCAATCGACAGTCTTCAATCCTCAATACTCAATCTTCAACCCTCAATCCTCAATCCTCAATCCTCAATCCTCAATCTTGAATCCTCAATACTCAATCTGCAATCCTCAATCCTCAATCATCAATCCTTAATCCTCAATCCTCAATCCTCAATACTCAATCTTCAACCCTCAACACTCAGTCCACAATCCTCAATCTTCAATTCTCAATCCTCAATCCTGAATCCTCAATCCTCAATCTTCAATCCTCAAAACTCAACCTTCAATCCTCAATCCTCAGTCCTCAAACGTCAATTCTGAATCCTCAATCCTGAATCCTCAATCTTCAACCCTCAATCCCCAATCCTCAATCTTCAATCCTCAATCCTCAGTCCCAAATCCTCAATCTTCAATCCTCAATCCTCAACCGTCAATCTTCAATCCTCAATCCTCAGTACTCAATCCTCAATCCTCATTCTTCAATCCTCAATACCCAATCCTCAATCCTCAATCCTCAATCCTCGATCCTGAATTCTCTGTCCTCAATCCTCAGTCCTCAGTCCTCAAACCTCAATCCTCAACCCTCAGCCCTCATCCTCAATCCTCAATCCTCAATCCTCAATCCTCAACCTTCAATCCTCAATACTCAAACTTCAATCCTCAATCCTCAATACTCAATCCTCAATTCTCAATCCTCAATCGTCAGTCTTCAATCCTCAATACTCAATCTTCAATCCTCAATACTCAATCCTCAATCCTCAATACTCAATCTTCAATCCTCAATAACCAATCCTCAATCTTCAATCCTCAATCCTCAATCCTCAATTCTCGATCCTCAATCCTCAATCCTCAATCGTCAATTTTCAATCCTCAATCCTCAGTCCTCAGTCCTCAATACCCAATCTTCAATCCTCAATCCTCAATCCTCAATCCTCAATCCTCATTCTTCAATCCTCAATAGTCAATCCTCAATCTTCAATCCTCAATCCTCAATCCTCAATTCTCAATCCTCAATCCTCAGTACTCAGTCCTCAACCCTCAACCCTCAACCGTCAGCCCTCATCCTCAATCCTCAATCCTCAATCTTCAATCCTCAACCCTCAATCCTCAAACCTCAATTCTGAATCCTCAATCCTGAATCCTCAATCTTCAATCCTAAATCCCCAATCCTCAGTCTTCAATCCTCAATCCCCAATCCTCAATCCTCAATCCTCAATCTTCAATACTCGATACTCAATCCTCAATCCTCAGTCCCAAATCCTCAATCTTCAATCCTCAATCCTCAACCATCATTCTTCAATCCTCAATAATCAATATTCAATCCTCAATCCTCAATCCTCAATCCTCAATCCTCAACCTTCAATCCTCAATACTCAAACTTCAATCCTCAATCCTCAATACTCAATCCTCAATCCTCAATCCTCAATCGTCAGTCTTCAATCCTCAATACTCAATCTTCAATCCTCAATCCTCAATCTTCAATCCTCAATCCTCAATCTTGAATCCTCAATACTCAACATTCAATCCTCAATCCTCAGTCCTCAAACGTCAATTCTGAATCCTCAATCCTGAATCCTCAACCTTCAACCCTCAATCCCCAATCCTCAATCTTCAATCCTCAATCCTCAATCCTCAATCCTCAATCCTCAATCCTCAATCCTCAATCCTCATACTTCATTCCTCAATACCCAATCCTCAATCTTCAATCCTCAATCCTCAATCCTCAATTCTCAATCCTCAATCCACAATCCTCAGACCTCAAACATCAATACTCAACCCTCAGTCCTCGTCCTCAATCCACAACCCTCAATCCTCAATCCTCAACCTTCAACACTCAATACTCAATCTTCAATCCTCAGTCCTCAGTACTCAATCCTCAATCCTCAACCCTCAATCTTCAATCCTCAATCCTCATTCTTCAATCCTCAATACCCAATCTTCAATCTTCAATCACTAGTCCTCAATCCTCAATTCTCAATCCTCAATCCTCAGTCCTCAGTCCTCAAACCTCAATCCTCAACCCTCAGCCCTCATCCGCAATCCTCAATCCTCAATCTTCAATCCTCAATCCTCAATACCCAATCCTCAGTCTTCAATCCTCAATCCTCAATCCTCAATTCTCAATCCTCAATCTTCAATCCTCGATACTCAATCCTCAATCCTCAGTCCCAAATCCTCAATCTTCAATCCTCAATCCTCAACCATCATTCTTCAATCCTCAATAATCAATATTCAATACTCAATCCTCAATCCTCAATCCTCAATCCTCAATCCTCAATCCTCATACTTCATTCCTCAATACCCAATCCTCAATCTTCAATCCTCAATCCTCAATCCTCAATTCTCAATCCTCAATCCACAATCCTCAGACCTCAAACATCAATACTCAACCCTCAGTCCTCGTCCTCAATCCACAACCCTCAATCCTCAATCCTCAACCTTCAACACTCAATACTCAATCTTCAATCCTCAATCCTCAGTACTCAATCCTCAATCCTCAACCCTCAATCTTCAATCCTCAATCCTCATTCTTCAATCCTCAATACCCAATCTTCAATCTTCAATCACTAGTCCTCAATCCTCAATTCTCAATCCTCAATCCTCAGTCCTCAGTCCTCAAACCTCAATCCTCAACCCTCAGCCCTCATCCACAATCCTCAATCCTCAATCTTCAATCCTCAATCCTCAATCCTCAATACTCAACCTTCAAACCTCAACACTCAGTCCCCAATCCTCAATCTTCAATCCTCAATCCCCAATCCTCAATCCTCAATCCTCGATCTTCAATCCTCGATACTCAATCCTCAATCCTCAGTCCCAAATCCTCAATCTTCAATCCTCAATCCTCAACCATCCATCTTCAATCCTCAATACTCAACCTTCAATCCTCAATCCTCAATCCTCAATCCTCAATCCTCAATCCTCATTCTTCAATCCTCAATACCCAATCCTCAGTCTTCAATCCTCAATCCTCAATCCTCAATTCTCAATCCTCAATCCACAATCCTCAGACCTCAAACATCAATACTCAACCCTCAGTCCTCGTCCTCAATCCACAATCCTCAATCCTCAATCCTCAACCTTCAATCCTCAATACTCAAACTTCAATCCTCAATCCTCAATAATCAATCCTCAATTCTCAATCCTCAATCGTCAGTCTTCAATCCTCAATACTCAATCTTCAATCCTCAATACTCAATCTTCTATCCTCAATCCTCAATCTTCAATCGTCAATCTCCAATCCTGAATACTCAATCTTCAATCCTCAATCCTCAATACTCAATCCTCAATCCTCATTCTTCAATCCTCAATACCCAATCATCAATCTTCAATCCTCAATCCTCAATCCTGAATTCTCAATCCTCAATCCTCAGTCCTCAGTCCTCAAACCTCAATCCTCAACCCTCAGCCCTCATCCTCAATCCTCAATCCTCAATCCTCAATCCTCAACCTTCAATCCTCAATACTCAAACTTCAATCCTCAATCCTCAATACTCAATCCTCAATCCTCAATCCTCAATCGTCAGTCTTCAATCCTCAATACTCAATCTTCAATCCTCAATCCTCAATCCTCAATACTCAATCCTCAATCTTGAATCCTCAATACTCAATCTGCAATCCTCAATCCTCAATCATCAATCCTCAATCCTCAATCCTCAATCCTCAATACTCAATCTTCAACACTCAACACTCAGTCCACAATCCTCAATCTTCAATTCTCAATCCTCAATCCTGAATCCTCAATCCTCAATCTTCAATCCTCAAAACTCAACCTTCAATCCTCAATCCTCAGTCCTCAAACGTCAATTCTGAATCCTCAATCCTGAATCCTCAATCTTCAATCCTCAATCCCCAATCCTCAATCTTCAATCCTCAATCCTCAGTCCCAAATCCTCAATCTTCAATCCTCAATCCCCAATCCTCAATCCTCAATCCTCAATCTTCAATCCTCGATACTCAATCCTCAATCCTCAGTCCCAAATCCTCAATCTTCAATCCTCAATCCTCAACCATCATTCTTCAATCCTCAATAATCAATATTCAATCCTCAATCCTCAATCCTCAATCCTCAATCCTCAATCCTCAATCCTCATACTTCATTCCTCAATACCCAATCCTCAATCTTCAATCCTCAATCCTCAATCCTCAATTCTCAATCCTCAATCCACAATCCTCAGACCTCAAACATCAATACTCAACCCTCAGTCCTCGTCCTCAATCCACAACCCTCAATCCTCAATCCTCAACCTTCAACACTCAATACTCAATCTTCAATCCTCAATCCTCAGTACTCAATCCTCAATCCTCAATCCTCAATCTTCAATCCTCAATACTCAATATTCAATCCTCAATTCTCAATCCTCAATCCTCAATACACAATACTCAATCTTCAATCCTCAATCCTCAATCCTCAATTCTCAATCCTCAATCCTCAGTCCTCAGTCCTCAAACCTCAATCCTCAACCGTCAGCCCTCATCGTCAATCCTCAGTCCTCAATCCTCAATACTCAACCTTCAATCCTCAATACACAATACTCAATCTTCAATCCTCAATCCTCAATCCTCAATACTCAGTCTTCAATCCTCAATCCTGAATCCTCAATTCTCAATCCTGAATCCTCAATCCTCATACTTCAAGCATCAATACTCAACCCTCAGTGCTCGTCCTCAATCCACAACCCTCAATCATCAATCTTCAATCATCAATCTTCAATCTTTAACCCTCAATCCTCAATCCTCAATCCTCAATCCTCAATCTTCAATCCTCATTACTCAATATTCAATCCTCAATCCTCAATCCTCAATCCTCAATCCTCATTCTTCAATCCTCAATACCCAATCCTCAATCTTCAATCCTCAATCCTCAGTCCTCAATTCTCAATCCTCAATCCTCAGTCCTCAGTCCTCAAACCTCAATCCTCAACCCTCAGCCCTCATCCTCAATCCTCAATCCTCAATCTTCAATCCTCAATCCTCAATCCTCAATACTCAACCTTCAATCCTCAATCCTCAGTCCTCAAACCTCAATTCTGTATCCTCAATACTGAATCCTCAATCTTCAATCCTAAATCCCCAATCCTCAATCTTCAATCCTCAATCCCCAATCCTCAATCCTCAATCCTCAATCTTCAATCCTCGATCCTCAATCCTCAATCCTCAGTCCCAAATCCTCAATCTTCAATCCTCAATCTTCAGCCATCAATCTTCAATCCTCAATACTCAATCTTCAATCCTCAATCCTCAATCCTCAATCCTCAATCCTCAATCCTCATACTTCAATCCTCAATACCCAATCCTCAATCTTCAATCCTCAATCCTCAATCCTCAATTCTCAATCCTCAATCCACAATCCTCAGTCCCCAAACATCAATACTCAACCCTCAACCGTCAGCCCTCATCCTCAATCCTCAATCCTCAATCTTCAATCCTCAATCCTCAATCCTCAAACCTCAATTCTGAACCCTCAATCCTGAATCCTCAATCTTCAATCCTAAATCCCCAATCCTCAGTCTTCAATCCTCAATCCCCAATCCTCAATCCTCAATCCTCAATCTTCAATCCTCGATACTCAATCCTCAATCCTCAGTCCCAAATCCTCAATCTTCAATCCTCAATCCTCAACCATCAATCTTCAATCCTCAGTCCTCAATCCTCAACCTTCAATCCTCAATACTCAAACTTCAATCCTCAATCCTCAATACTCAATCCTCAATTCTCAATCCTCAATCGTCAGTCTTCAATCCTCAATACTCAATCTTCAATCCTCAATACTCAATCCTCAATCCTCAATACTCAATCTTCAATCCTCAATAACCAATCCTCAACCTTCAATCCTCAATCCTCAATCCTCAATTCTCGATCCTCAATCCTCAATCCTAAATCGTCAATTTTCAATCCTCAATCCTCAGTCCTCAGTCCTCAATACACAATCTTCAATCCTCAATCCTCAATCCTCAATCCTCAATCCTCATTCTTCAATCCTCAATACTCAATCCTCAATCTTCAATCCTCAATCCTCAATCCTCAATTCTCAATCCTCAATCCTCAGTCCTCAGTCCTCAACCCTCAACCCTCAACCGTCAGCCCTCATCCTCAATCCTCAATCCTCAATCTTCAATCCTCAATCCTCAATCCTCAAACCTCAATTCTGAATCCTCAATCCTGAATACTCAATCTTCAATCCTAAATCCCCAATCCTCAGTCTTCAATCCTCAATCCCCAATTCTCAATCCTCAATCCTCAATCTTCAATCCTCGATACTCAATCCTCAATCCTCAGTCCCAAATCCTCAATCTTCAATCCTCAATCCTCAACCATCAATCTTCAATCCTCAATAATCAATATTCAATCCTCAATCCCCAATCCTCAATCCTCAATCCTCAATCTTCAATCCTCAATCCTCAATCCTCAATTCTCAATCCTCAATCCACAATCCTCAGACCTCAAACATCAATACTCAACCCTCAGTCCTCGTCCTCAATCCACAACCCTCAATCCTCAATCCTCAATCTTCAACACTCAATACTCAATCTTCAATCCTCAATCCTCAATACTCAATCCTCAATCCTCAATCCTCAATCTTCAATCCTCAATACTCAATATTCAATCCTCAATTCTCAATCCTCAATCCTCAATACACAATACTCAATCTTCAATCCTCAATCCTCAATCCTCAATTCTCAATCCTCAATCCTCAGTCCTCAGTCCTCAAACCTCCATCCTCAACCGTCAGCCCTCATCGTCAATCCTCAGTCCTCTATCCTCAATACTCAACCTTCAATCCTCAATACACAATACTCAATCTTCAATCCTCAATCCTCAATCCTCAATACTCAGTCTTCAATCCTCAATCCTGAATCCTCAATTCTCAATCCTGAATCCTCAATCCTCATACTTCAAGCATCAATACTCAACCCTCAGTGCTCGTCCTCAATCCACAACGATCAATCCTCAATCTTCAATCATCAATCTTCAATCTTTAACCCTCAATCCTCAATCCTCAATCCCCAATCCTCAATCTTCAATACTCATTACTCAATATTCAATCCTCAATCCTCAATCCTCAATCCTCAATCCTCAATCCTCATACTTCAATCCTCAATACCCAATCCTCAATCTTCAATCCTCAATCCTCAATCCTCAATTCTCAATCCTCAATCCACAATCCTCAGTCCCCAAACATCAATACTCAACCCTCAACCGTCAGCCCTCATCCTCAATCCTCAATCCTCAATCTTCAATCCTCAATCCTCAATCCTCAAACCTCAATTCTGAACCCTCAATCCTGAATCCTCAATCTTCAATCCTCAATCCTCAATCCTCAAACCTCAATTCTGAACCCTCAATCCTGAATCCTCAATCTTCAATCCTAAATCCCCAATCCTCAGTCTTCAATCCTCAATCCCCAATCCTCAATCCTCAATCCTCAATCTTCAGTCCTCGATACTCAATCCTCAATCCTCAGTCCCAAATCCTCAATCTTCAATCCACAATCCTCAACCATCAATCTTCAATCCTCAATCCTCAATCCTCAACCTTCAATCCTCAATACTCAAACTTCAATCCTCAATCCTCAATACTCAATCCACAATTCTCAATCCTCAATCGTCTGTCTTCAATCCTCAATACTCAATCTTCAATCCTCAATACTCAATCCTCAATCCTCAATACTCAATCTTCAATCCTCAATAACCAATCCTCAACCTTCAATCCTCATTCCTCAATCCTCAATTCTCGATCCTCAATCCTCAATCCTAAATCGTCAATTTTCAATCCTCAATCCTCAGTCCTCAGTCCTCAATACACAATCTTCAATCCTCAATCCTCAATCCTCAATCCTCAATCCTCATTCTTCAATCCTCAATACTCAATCCTCAATCTTCAATCCTCAATCCTCAATCCTCAATCCTCAATTCTCAATCCTCAATCCTCAGTCCTCAGTCCTCAACCCTCAACCCTCAACCGTCAGCCCTCATCCTCAATCCTCAATCCTCAATCTTCAATCCTCAATCCTCAATCCTCAAACCCCAATTCTGAATCCTCAATCCTGAATCCTCAATCTTCAATCCTAAATCCCCAATCCTCAGTCTTCAATCCTCAATCCCCAATTCTCAATCCTCAATCTTCAATCTTCAATCCTCGATACTCAATCCTCAATCCTCAGTCCCAAATCCTCAATCTTCAATCCTCAATCCTCAACCATCAATCTTCAATCCTCAATAATCAATATTGAATCCTCAATCCTCAATCCTCAATCCTCAATCCTCAATCTTCAATCCTCAATCCTCAATCCTCAATCCTCAATCCTCAACCTTCAATCCTCAAAATTCAACCTTCAATCCTCAATCCTCAATTCTCAATCCTTAATCCTCAATCTTCATTCCTCAATCCTCAATCCTCAATCCTGAATCCTCATCCTTCAATCCTCAATGCCCAATCCGCAATCTTCAATCCTCGATCCTCAATCGTCAATTCTCAATCCTCAATCCGCGATCCTCAGACCTCAAACATCAATACTCAACCCTCAGTCCTCGTCCTCAATCCACAACCCTCATTCCCCAATCCTCAATCTTCAATCATCAATATACAATCTTCAGTCCTCAATCCTCAATACTCAATCCTCAATCCTCAATCCTCAATGTTCAATCCGCGATACCCAGTCCTCAATGTTCAATCCTCAATACTCAATCCTCAATCCTCAATCCTCAATCCTCAATCCTAAATCCTCAGTCCCCAAACCTCAATCCTCAATCTTCAATCCTCAATACTCAATCCTCAATCCTCAATCATCAATCCTCAATTCTCAATCCTCAATCCTCAATCGTCAATCTTCAATCCTCAATCCTCAATCCTCAATCCTCAGTCCCCAAACCTCAATCCTCAATCTTCAACCCTGAATACTCAATCTTCAATCCTCAATCCTCAATACTCAATCCTCAATCCTCAATCCTCAATACACAATACTCAATCTTCAATCCTCAATCCTCAATCCTCAATTCTCAATCCTCTATCCTCAGTCCTCAGTCCTCAAACCTCAATCCTCAACCGTCAGCCCTCATCGTCGATCCTCAGTCCTCAATCCTCAATACTCAACCTTCAATCCGCAATACACAATACTCAATCTTCAATCCTCAATCCTCAATCCTCAATACTCAGTCTTCAATCCTCAATCCTGAATCCTCAATTCTCAATCCTGAATCCTCAATCCTCATACTTCAAACATCAATACTCAACCCTCAGTGCTCGTCCTCAATCCACAACCCTCAATCCTCTATCTTCAATCATCAATCTTCAATCTTTAATCCTCAATCCTCAATCGTCAATCCTCAATCCTCAATCTTCAATCCTCATTACTCAATCTTCAATCCTCAATCCTCAGTCCTCAAACCTCAATTCTGAATCCTCAATACTGAATCCTCAATCTTCAATCCTAAATCCCCAATCCTCAATCTTCAATCCTCAATCCCCAATCCTCAATCCTCAATCCTCAATCTTCAATCCTCGATCCTCAATACTCAATCCTCAGTCCCAAATCCTCAATCTTCAATCCTCAATCTTCAACCATCAATCTTCAATCCTCAATACTCAATCTTCAATCCTCAATCCTCAATCCTCAATCCTCAACCTTCAATCCTCAATACTCAAACTTCAATCCTCAATCCTCAATACTCAATCCTCAATTCTCAATCCTCAATCGTCAGTCCTCAGTCCTCAAACCTCAATCCTCAACCGTCAGCCCTCATCGTCAATCCTCAGTCCTCTATCCTCAATACTCAACCTTCAATCCTCAATACACAATACTCAATCTTCAATCCTCAATCCTCAATCCTCAATACTCAGTCTTCAATCCTCAATCCTGAATCCTAAATCCTCAATCTTCAATCCTCAAAACTCAACCTTCAATCCTCAATCCTCAATTCTCAATCCTTAATCCTCAATCTTCATTCCTCAATCCTCAATTCTCAATCCTGAATCCTCATCCTTCAATCCTCAGTACCCAATCCTAAATGTTCAATCCTCAATCCTCAATCGTCAATTCTCAATCCTCAATCCGCGATCCTCAGACCTCAAACATCAATACTCAACCCTCAGTCCTCGTCCTCAATCCACAACCCTCATTCCCCAATCCTCAATCTTCAATCATCAATATACAATCTTCAGTCCTCAATACTCAATACTCAATCCTCAATCCTCAATCCTCAATGTTCAATCCGCGATACCCAGTCCTCAATGTTCAATCCTCAATACTCAATCCTCAATCCTCAATCCTCAATCCTCAATCCTCAATCCTCAGTCCCCAAACCTCAATCCTCAATCTTCAATCCTCAATACTCAATCTTCAATCCTCTGTCCTCAATACTCAATCCTCAATCCTCAATCCTCAATCGTCAGTCTTCAATCATCAATACTCAATCCTCAATCCTCAATCCTCAATCCTCAATCCTCATTCTTCAATCCTCAATACTCAATCCTCAATCTTCAATCCTCAATCCTCAATCCTCAATTCTCAATCCTCAATCCTCAGTCCTCAGTCCTCAACCCTCAACCCTCAACCGTCAGCCCTCATCCTCAATCCTCAATCCTCAATCTTCAATCCTCAATCCTCAATCCTCAAACCTCAATTCTGAATCCTCAATCCTGAATCCTCAATCTTCAATCCTAAATCCCCAATCCTCAGTCTTCAATCCTCAATCCCCAATCCTCAATCCTCAATCCTCAATCTTCAATCCTCGATACTCAATCCTCAATCCTCAGTCCCAAATCCTCAATCTTCAATCCTCAATCCTCAACCATCAATCTTCAATCCTCAATAATCAATATTCAATCCTCAATCCTCAATCCTCAATCCTCAATCCTCAATCTTCAATCCTCAATCCTCAATCCTCAATTCTCAATCCTCAATCCACAATCCTGAGACCTCAAACATCAATACTCAACCCTCAGTCCTCGTCCTCAATCCACAACCCTCAATCCTCAATCCTCAATCTTCAACACTCAATACTCAATCTTCAAACCTCAATCCTCAATACTCAATCCTCAATCCTCAATACTCAATCTTCAATCCTCAATACTCAATATTCAATCCTCAATTCTCAATCCTCAAGTTTCAATACACAATACTCAATCTTCAATCCTCAATCCTCAATCCTCAATTCTCAATCCTCAATCCTCAGTCCTCAGTCCTCAAACCTCAATCCTCAACCGTCAGCCCTCATCGTCAATCCTCAGTCCTCTATCCTCAATACTCAACCTTCAATCCTCAATACACAATACTCAATCTTCAATCCTCAATCCTCAATCCTCAATACTCAGTCTTCAATCCTCAATCCTGAATCCTCAATTCTCAATCCTGAATCCTCAATCCTCATACTTCAAGCATCAATACTCAACCCTCAGTTCTCGTCCTCAATCCACAACCCTCAATCCTCAATCTTCAATCATCAATCTTCAATCTTTAACCCTCAATCCTCAATCCTCAATCCTCAATCCTCAATCCTCAACCTTCAATCCTCATTACTCAATATTCAATCCTCAATCCTCAATCCTCAATCCTCAATCCTCAATCCTCAATCCTCAATCCTCAATGCCCAATCCTCAATCTTCAATCCTCAATACTCAATCTGCAATCCTCAATCCTCAATCCTCAATCCTCAATCCTCATTCTTCAATCCTCAATACCGAATCCTCAATCTTCAATCCTCAATCCTCAATTCTCAATCGTGAATCCTCAATCCTCATACTTCAAACATCAATACTCAATCCTCAGTCCACGTCCTCAATCCACAACACTCAATCCTCAATCCTCAATCTTCATTCATCAATATTCAATCTTCAATCCTCAATCCTCAATCCTCAATCCTCACCCCTCAATACTCAATGTTCAATCCTCAATACCCAATCCTCAATCTTCAATCCTCAATCCTCGTTCGCCAATCCTCAATCGTCAGTCTTCAATCCTCAATACTCAATCTTCAATCCTCAATCCTCAATCCTCAATCCTCAATCCTCAATCTTCAATCCTCAATACCCAATCTTCAATCTTCAATCATTAGTCCTCAATCCTCAATTCTCAATCCTCAATCCTCAGTCCTCAGTCCTCAAACCCCAATCCTCAACCCTCAGCCCTCATCCTCAATCCTCAATCCTCAATCTTCAATCCTCAATCCTCAATCCTCAATACTCAATATTCAGCCCTCAACACTCAGTCCCCAATCCTTAATCTTCAATCCTCAATCCTCAATCCTCAATCCTCAATCCTCAACCTTCAATCCTCAAAACTCAACTTTCAATCCTCAATCCTCAATTCTCAATCCTTAATCCTCAATCTTCATTCCTCAATCCTCAATCCTCAATCCTGAATCCTCATCCTTCAATCCTCAATGCCCAATCCTCAATCTTCAATCCTCGATCCTCAATCGTCAATTCTCAATCCTCAATCCGCGATCCTCAGACCTCAAACGTCAATACTCAATCCTCAGTCCTCGTCCTCAATCCACAACCCTCATTCCCCAATCCTCAATCTTCAATCATCAATATACAATCTTCAGTCCTCAATACTCAATACTCAATCCTCAATCCTCAATCCTCAATGTTCAATCCGCGATACCCAGTCCTCAATGTTCAATCCTCAATACTCAATCCTCAATCCTCAATCCTCAATACTCAGTCTTCAATCCTCAATCCTGAATCCTAAATCCTCAATCTTCAATCCTCAAAACTCAACCTTCAATCCTCAATCCTCAATTCTCAATCCTTAATCCTCAATCTTCATTCCTCAATCCTCAATTCTCAATCCTGAATCCTCATCCTTCAATCCTCAATACCCAATCCTCAATGTTCAATCCTCAATCCTCAATCGTCAATTCTCAATCCTCAATCCGCGATCCTCAGACCTCAAACATCAATACTCAACCCTCAGTCCTCGTCCTCAATCCACAACCCTCATTCCCCAATCCTCAATCTTCAATCATCAATATACAATCTTCAGTCCTCAATACTCAATACTCAATCCTCAATCCTCAATCCTCAATGTTCAATCCGCGATACCCAGTCCTCAATGTTCAATCCTCAATACTCAATCCTCAATCCTCAATCCTCAATCCTCAATCCTCAATCCTCAGTCCCCAAACCTCAATCCTCAATCTTCAATCCTCAATACTCAATCTTCAATCCTCTGTCCTCAATACTCAATCCTCAATCCTCAATCCTCAATCGTCAGTCTTCAATCATCAATACTCAATCCTCAATCCTCAATCCTCAATCCTCAATCCTCATTCTTCAATCCTCAATACTCAATCCTCAATCTTCAATCCTCAATCCTCAATCCTCAATTCTCAATCCTCAATCCTCAGTCCTCAGTCCTCAACCCTCAACCCTCAACCGTCAGCCCTCATCCTCAATCCTCAATCCTCAATCTTCAATCCTCGATACTCAATCCTCAATCCTCAGTCCCAAATCCTCAATCTTCAATCCTCAATCCTCAACCATCAATCTTCAATCCTCAATAATCAATATTCAATCCTCAATCCTCAATCCTCAATCCTCAATCCTCAATCTTCAATCCTCAATCCTCAATCCTCAATTCTCAATCCTCAATCCACAATCCTGAGACCTCAAACATCAATACTCAACCCTCAGTCCTCGTCCTCAATCCACAACCCTCAATCCTCAATCCTCAATCTTCAACACTCAATACTCAATCTTCAATCCTCAATCCTCAATACTCAATCCTCAATCCTCAATCCTCAATCTTCAATCCTCAATACTCAATATTCAATCCTCAATTCTCAATCCTCAATCTTCAATACACAATACTCAATCTTCAATCCTCAATCCTCAATCCTCAATTCTCAATCCTCAATCCTCAGTCCTCAGTCCTCAAACCTCAATCCTCAACCGTCAGCCCTCATCGTCAATCCTCAGTCCTCTATCCTCAATACTCAACCTTCAATCCTCAATACACAATACTCAATCTTCAATCCTCAATCCTCAATCCTCAATACTCAGTCTTCAATCCTCAATCCTGAATCCTCAATTCTCAATCCTGAATCCTCAATCCTCATACTTCAAGCATCAATACTCAACCCTCAGTTCTCGTCCTCAATCCACAACCCTCAATCCTCAATCTTCAATCATCAATCTTCAATCTTTAACCCTCAATCCTCAATCCTCAATCCTCAATACTCAATCCTCAACCTTCAATCCTCATTACTCAATATTCAATCCTCAATCCTCAATCCTCAATCCTCAATCCTCAATCCTCAATGCCCAATCCTCAATCTTCAATCCTCAATACTCAATCTGCAATCCTCAATCCTCAATCCTCAATCCTCAATCCTCAATCTTCAATCCTCAATACCGAATCCTCAATCTTCAATCCTCAATCCTCAATTCTCAATCGTGAATCCTCAATCCTCATACTTCAAACATCAATACTCAATCCTCAGTCCACGTCCTCAATCCACAACACTCAATCCTCAATCCTCAATCTTCATTCATCAATATTCAATCTTCAATCCTCAATCCTCAATCCTCAATCCTCACCCCTCAATACTCAATGTTCAATCCTCAATACCCAATCCTCAATCTTCAATCCTCAATCCTCGTTCGCCAATCCTCAATCGTCAGTCTTCAATCCTCAATACTCAATCTTCAATCCTCAATCCTCAATCCTCAATCCTCAATCCTCAATCTTCAATCCTCAATACCCAATCTTCAATCTTCAATCATTAGTCCTCAATCCTCAATTCTCAATCCTCAATCCTCAGTCCTCAGTCCTCAAACCCCAATCCTCAACCCTCAGCCCTCATCCTCAATCCTCAATCCTCAATCTTCAATCCTCAATCCTCAATCCTCAATACTCAATATTCAGCCCTCAACACTCAGTCCCCAATCCTTAATCTTCAATCCTCAATCCTCAATCCTCAATCCTCAATCCTCAACCTTCAATCCTCAAAACTCAACTTTCAATCCTCAATCCTCAATTCTCAATCCTTAATCCTCAATCTTCATTCCTCAATCCTCAATCCTCAATCCTGAATCCTCATCCTTCAATCCTCAATGCCCAATCCTCAATCTTCAATCCTCGATCCTCAATCGTCAATTCTCAATCCTCAATCCGCGATCCTCAGACCTCAAACATCAATACTCAATCCTCAGTCCTCGTCCTCAATCCACAACCCTCATTCCCCAATCCTCAATCTTCAATCATCAATATACAATCTTCAGTCCTCAATCCTCAATCCTCAATCCTCAATCCTCAATCCTCAATGTTCAATCCGCGATACCCAGTCCTCAATGTTCAATCCTCAATACTCAATCCTCAATCCTCAATCCTCAATCTTCAATCCTCAATCCTCAGTCCCCAAACCTCAATCCTCAATCTTCAATCCTCAATACTCAATCCTCAATCCTCAATCATCAATCCTCAATTCTCAATCCTCAATCCTCAATCGTCAATCTTCAATCCTCAATCCTCAATCCTCAATCCTCAGACCCCAAACCTCAATCCTCAATCTTCAACCCTCAATACTCAATCTTCAATCCTCAATCCTCAATACTCAATCCTCAATCCTCAATCCTCAATCTTCAATCCTCAATACTCAATCTTCAATCCTCAATTCTCAATTCTCAATCCTCAATCCTCAATACACAATACTCAATCTTCAATCCTCAATCCTCAATCCTCAATTCTCAATCCTCAATCCTCAGTCCTCAGTCCTCAAACCTCAATCCTCAACCGTCAGCCCTCATCGTCAATCCTCAGTCCTCTATCCTCAATACTCAACCTTCAATCCTCAATACACAATACTCAATCTTCAATCCTCAATCCTCAATCCTCAATACTCAGTCTTCAATCCTCAATCCTGAATCCTCAATTCTCAATCCTGAATCCTCAATCCTCATACTTCAAGCATCAATACTCAACCCTCAGTTCTCGTCCTCAATCCACAACCCTCAATCCTCAATCTTCAATCATCAATCTTCAATCTTTAACCCTCAATCCTCAATCCTCAATCCTCAATCCTCAATCCTCAATCTTCAATCCTCATTACTCAATATTCAATCCTCAATCCTCAATCCTCAATCCTCAATCCTCAATCCTCAATCCTCAATGCCCAATCCTCAATCTTCAATCCTCAATACTCAATCTGCAATCCTCAATCCTCAATCCTCAATCCTCAATCCTCATTCTCCAATCCTCAATACCGAATCCCCAATCTTCAATCCTCAATCCTCAATTCTCAATCGTGAATCCTCAATCCTCATACTTCAAACATCAATACTCAATCCTCAGTCCACGTCCTCAATCCACAACCCTCAATCCTCAATCCTCAATCTTCATTCATCAATATTCAATCTTCATCCTCAATCCTCAATCCTCA
The DNA here is from genome assembly GCF_051401765.1 of Calliopsis andreniformis. Classification (NCBI taxonomy): domain Eukaryota; kingdom Metazoa; phylum Arthropoda; class Insecta; order Hymenoptera; family Andrenidae; genus Calliopsis; species Calliopsis andreniformis. The sequence goes on along the minus strand of NW_027480550.1, from coordinate 804,086 downwards.
ATCCTCACCCCTCAATCCTCAATGTTCAATCCTCAATACCCAATCCTCAATCTTCAATCCTCAATCCTCGATCCCCAATCCTCAATCGTCAGTCTTCAATCCTCAATACTCAATCTTCAATCCTCAATCCTCAATCCTCAATCCTCAATCCTCAATCTTCAATCCTCAATACCCAATCTTCAATCTTCAATCATTAGTCCTCAATCCTCAATTCTCAATCCTCAATCCTCAGTCCTCAGTCCTCAAACCCCAATCCTCAACCCTCAGCCCTCATCCTCAATCCTCAATCCTCAATCTTCAATCCTCAATCCTCAATCCTCAATACTCAATATTCAGCCCTCAACACACAGTCCCCAATCCTTAATCTTCAATCCTCAATCCTCAATCCTCAATCCTCAATCCTCAACCTTCAATCCTCAAAACTCAACTTTCAATCCTCAATCCTCAATTCTCAATCCTTAATCCTCAATCTTCATTCCTCAATCCTCAATCCTCAATCCTGAATCCTCATCCTTCAATCCTCAATGCCCAATCCTCAATCTTCAATCCTCGATCCTCAATCGTCAATTCTCAATCCTCAATCCGCGATCGTCAGACCTCAAACATCAATACTCAATCCTCAGTCCTCGTCCTCAATCCACAACCCTCATTCCCCAATCCTCAATCTTCAATCATCAATATACAATCTTCAGTCCTCAATCCTCAATACTCAATCCTCAATCCTCAATCCTCGATGTTCAATCCGCGATACCCAGTCCTCAATGCTCAATCCTCAATACTCAATCCTCAATCCTCAATCCTCAATCCTCAATCCTCAATCCTCAGTCCCCAAACCTCAATCCTCAATCTTCAATCCTCAATACTCAATCCTCAATCCTCAATCCTCAATCATCAATCCTCAATTCTCAATCCTCAATCCTCAATCGTCAATCTTCAATCCTCAATCCTCAATCCTCAATCCTCAGACCCCAAACCTCAATCCTCAATCTTCAACCCTCAATACTCAATCTTCAATCCTCAATCCTCAATACTCAATCCTCAATCCTCAATCCTCAATCCTCAATCCTCAATCTTCAATCCTCAATACTCAATCTTCAATCCTCAATTCTCAATCCTCAATCCTCAATACACAATACTCAATCTTCAATCCTCAATCCTCAATCCTCAATTCTCAATCCTCTATCCTCAGTCCTCAGTCCTCAAACCTCAATCCTCAACCGTCAGCCCTCATCGTCAATCCTCAGTCCTCAATCCTCAATACTCAACCTTCAATCCGCAATACACAATACTCAATCTTCAATCCTCAATCCTCAATCCTCAATACTCAGTCTTCAATCCTCAATCCTGAATCCTCAATTCTCAATCCTGAATCCTCAATCCTCATACTTCAAACATCAATACTCAACCCTCAGTGCTCGTCCTCAATCCACAACCCTCAATCCTCTATCTTCAATCATCAATCTTCAATCTTTAATCCTCAATCCTCAATCCTCAATACACAATACTCAATCTTCAATCCTCAATCCTCATTACTCAATATTCAATCCTCAATCCTCAATCCTCAATCCTCAATCCTCAATCCTCAATGCTCAATCCTCAATCTTCAATCCTCAATACTCAATCTGCAATCCTCAATCCTCAATCCTCAATCCTCAATCCTCATTCTTCAATCCTCAATACCGAATCCTCAATCTTCAATCCTCAATCCTCAATTCTCAATCGTGAATCCTCGATCCTCATACTTCAAACATCAATACTCAATCCTCAGTCCACGTCCTCAATCCACAACCCTCAATCCTCAATCGTCAATCTTCATTCATCAATATTCATTCTTCAATCCTCAATCCTCAATCCTCAATCCTCACCCCTCAATCCTCAATGTTCAATCCTCAATACCCAATCCTCAATCTTCAATCCTCAATCCTCGATCCCCAATCCTCAATCGTCAGTCTTCAATCCTCAATACTCAATCTTCAATCCTCAATCCTCAATCCTCAATCCTCAATCCTCATTCTTCAATCCTCAATACCCAATCTTCAATCTTCAATCATTAGTCCTCAATCCTCAATTCTCAATCCTCAATCCTCAGTCCTCAGTCCTCAAACCTCAATCCTCAACCCTCAGTCCTCATCCTCAATCCTCAATCCTCAATCTTCAATCCTCAATCCTCAATCCTCAATACTCAATATTCAGCCCTCAACACTCAGTCCCCAATCCTTAATCTTCAATCCTCAATCCTCAATCCTCAATCCTAAATCCTCAATCTTCATTCCTCAAAACTCAACCTTCAATCCTCAATCCTCAATTCTCAATCCTCAATATTCAATCCTCAATCCTCAATCCTCAAACCTCAATTCTGAATCCTCAATCCTCAATCCTCAATACTCAATCCTCAATCCTCAATCCTCAATCTTCAATCCTCAATACTCAATATTCAATCCTCAATTCTCAATCCTCAATCTTCAATACACAATACTCAATCTTCAATCCTCAATCCTCAATCCTCAATTCTCAATCCTCAATCCTCAGTCCTCAGTCCTCAAACCTCAATCCTCAACCGTCAGCCCTCATCGTCAATCCTCAGTCCTCTATCCTCAATACTCAACCTTCAATCCTCAATACACAATACTCAATCTTCAATCCTCAATCCTCAATCCTCAATACTCAGTCTTCAATCCTCAATCCTGAATCCTCAATTCTCAATCCTGAATCCTCAATCCTCATACTTCAAGCATCAATACTCAACCCTCAGTTCTCGTCCTCAATCCACAACCCTCAATCCTCAATCTTCAATCATCAATCTTCAATCTTTAACCCTCAATCCTCAATCCTCAATCCTCAATCCTCAATCCTCAATCTTCAATCCTCATTACTCAATATTCAATCCTCAATCCTCAATCCTCAATCCTCAATCCTCAATCCTCAATCCTCAATGCCCAATCCTCAATCTTCAATCCTCAATACTCAATCTGCAATCCTCAATCCTCAATCCTCAATCCTCAATCCTCATTCTTCAATCCTCAATACCGAATCCTCAATCTTCAATCCTCAATCCTCAATTCTCAATCGTGAATCCTCAATCCTCATACTTCAAACATCAATACTCAATCCTCAGTCCACGTCCTCAATCCACAACCCTCAATCCTCAATCCTCAATCTTCATTCATCAATATTCAATCTTCAATCCTCAATCCTCAATCCTCAATCCTCACCCCTCAATACTCAATGTTCAATCCTCAATACCCAATCCTCAATCTTCAATCCTCAATCCTCGATCCCCAATCCTCAATCGTCAGTCTTCAATCCTCAATACTCAATCTTCAATCCTCAATCCTCAATCCTCAATCCTCAATCCTCAATCTTCAATCCTCAATACCCAATCTTCAATCTTCAATCATTAGTCCTCAATCCTCAATTCTCAATCCTCAATCCTCAGTCCTCAGTCCTCAAACCCCAATCCTCAACCCTCAGCCCTCATCCTCAATCCTCGATCCTCAATCTTCAATCCTCAGTCCTCAATCCTCAATACTCAATATTCAGCCCTCAACACTCAGTCCCCAATCCTTAATCTTCAATCCTCAATCCTCAATCCTCCATCCTCAATCCTCAACCTTCAATCCTCAAAACTCAACTTTCAATCCTCAATCCTCAATTCTCAATCCTTAATCCTCAATCTTCATTCCTCAATCCTCAATCCTCAATCCTGAATCCTCATCCTTCAATCCTCAATGCCCAATCCTCAATCTTCAATCCTCGATCCTCAATCGTCAATTCTCAATCCTCAATCCGCGATCCTCAGACCTCAAACATCAATACTCAATCCTCAGTCCTCGTCCTCAATCCACAACCCTCATTCCCCAATCCTCAATCTTCAATCATCAATATACAATCTTCAGTCCTCAATCCTCAATCCTCAATCCTCAATCCTCAATCCTCAATGTTCAATCCGCGATACCCAGTCCTCAATGTTCAATCCTCAATACTCAATCCTCAATCCTCAATCCTCAATCTTCAATCCTCAATCCTCAGTCCCCAAACCTCAATCCTCAATCTTCAATCCTCAATACTCAATCCTCAATCCTCAATCATCAATCCTCAATTCTCAATCCTCAATCCTCAATCGTCAATCTTCAATCCTCAATCCTCAATCCTCAATCCTCAGACCCCAAACCTCAATCCTCAATCTTCAACCCTCAATACTCAATCTTCAATCCTCAATCCTCAATACTCAATCCTCAATCCTCAATCCTCAATCTTCAATCCTCAATACTCAATCTTCAATCCTCAATTCTCAATTCTCAATCCTCAATCCTCAATACACAATACTCAATCTTCAATCCTCAATCCTCAATCCTCAATTCTCAATCCTCAATCCTCAGTCCTCAGTCCTCAAACCTCAATCCTCAACCGTCAGCCCTCATCGTCAATCCTCAGTCCTCTATCCTCAATACTCAACCTTCAATCCTCAATACACAATACTCAATCTTCAATCCTCAATCCTCAATCCTCAATCCTCATTCTTCAATCCTCAATACCGAATCCTCAATCTTCAATCCTCAATCCTCAATTCTCAATCGTGAATCCTCAATCCTCATACTTCAAACATCAATACTCAATCCTCAGTCCACGTCCTCAATCCACAACCCTCAATCCTCAATCCTCAATCTTCATTCATCAATATTCAATCTTCAATCCTCAATCCTCAATCCTCAATCCTCACCCCTCAATCCTCAATGTTCAATCCTCAATACCCAATCCTCAATCTTCAATCCTCAATCCTCGATCCCCAATCCTCAATCGTCAGTCTTCAATCCTCAATACTCAATCTTCAATCCTCAATCCTCAATCCTCAATCCTCAATCCTCAATCTTCAATCCTCAATACCCAATCTTCAATCTTCAATCATTAGTCCTCAATCCTCAATTCTCAATCCTCAATCCTCAGTCCTCAGTCCTCAAACCCCAATCCTCAACCCTCAGCCCTCATCCTCAATCCTCAATCCTCAATCTTCAATCCTCAATCCTCAATCCTCAATACTCAATATTCAGCCCTCAACACACAGTCCCCAATCCTTAATATTCAATCCTCAATCCTCAATCCTCAATCCTCAATCCTCAACCTTCAATCCTCAAAACTCAACTTTCAATCCTCAATCCTCAATTCTCAATCCTTAATCCTCAATCTTCATTCCTCAATCCTCAATCCTCAATCCTGAATCCTCATCCTTCAATCCTCAATGCCCAATCCTCAATCTTCAATCCTCGATCCTCAATCGTCAATTCTCAATCCTCAATCCGCGATCCTCAGACCTCAAACATCAATACTCAACCCTCAGTCCTCGTCCTCAATCCACAACCCTCATTCCCCAATCCTCAATCTTCAATCATCAATATACAATCTTCAGTCCTCAATACTCAATACTCAATCCTCAATCCTCAATCCTCAATGTTCAATCCGCGATACCCAGTCCTCAATGTTCAATTCTCAATACTCAATCCTCAATCCTCAATCCTCAATCCTCAATCCTCAATCCTCAGTCCCCAAACCTCAATCCTCAATCTTCAGTCCTCAATACTCAAACTTCAATCCTCAGTCCTCAATACTCAATCCTCAATCTTCAATCCTCAATCCTCAATCCTCAATCCTCAATCCTCAATACTCAATCTTCAATCCTCAATCCTCAGTCCTCAAACCTCAATTCTGAATCCTCAATACTGAATCCTCAATCTTCAATCCTAAATCCCCAATCCTCAATCTTCAATCCTCAATCCCCAATTCTCAATCCTCAATCCTCAATCTTCAATCCTCGATCCTCAATCCTCAATCCTCAGTCCCAAATCCTCAATCTTCAATCCTCAATCTTCAACCATCAATCTTCAATCCTCAATACTCAATCTTCAATCCTCAATCCTCAATCCTCAATCCTCAATCCTCAATCCTCATACTTCAATCCTCAATACCCAATCCTCAATCTTCAATCCTCAATCCTCAATCCTCAATTCTCAATCCTCAATCCACAATCCTCAGACCTCAAACATCAATACTCAACCCTCAGTCCTCGTCCTCAATCCACAACCCTCAATCCTCAATCCTCAATCTTCAATCATCAATATTCAATCTTCAATCCTCAATCCTCAATCCTCAATCCTCAATCCGCAATACCCAATCCTCAATCTTCAATCCTCAATACTCAATCTTCAATCCTCAATCCTCAATCCTCAATCCTCAATCCTCATTCTTCAATCCTGAATACCCAATCTTCAATCTTCAATCACTAGTCCTCAATCCTCAATTCTCAATCTTCAGTCCTCAGTCCTCAGTCCTCAAACCTCAATCCTCAACCCTCAGCCCTCATCCTCAATCCTCAATCCTCAATCTTCAATCCTCAATCCTCAATCCTCAATACTCAACCTTCAAACCTCAACACTCAGTCCCCAATCCTCAATCTTCAATCCTCAATCCCCAGTCCTCAATCCTCAATCCTCGATCTTCAATCCTCGATACTCAATCCTCAATCCACAGTCCCAAATCCTCAATCTTCAATCCTCAATCCTCAACCATCAATCTTCAATCCTCAATACTCAACCTTCAATCCTCAATCCTCAATCCTCAATCCTCAATCCTCAATCCTCGTACTTCAATCCTCAATACCCAATCCTCAGTCTTCAATCCTCAATCCTCAATCCTCAATTCTCAATCATCAATCCACAATCCTCAGACCTCAAACCTCAATCCTCAACCCTCAGCCCTCATCCTCAATCCTCAATCCTCAATCCTCAATCCTCAACCTTCAATCCTCAATACTCAAACTTCAATCCTCAATCCTCAATACTCAATCCTCAATCCTCAATCCTCAATCGTCAGTCTTCAATCCTCAATACTCAATCTTCAATCCTCAATCCTCAATCCTCAATCCTCAATCCTCAATCTTGAATCCTCAATACTCAATCTGCAATCCTCAATCCTCAATCATCAATCCTCAATCCTCAATCCTCAATGCTCAATACTCAATCTTCAACCCTCAACACTCAGTCCACAATCCTCAATCTTCAATTCTCAATCTTCAATCCTCAATCCTCAATCCTCAATCTTGAATCCTCAAAACGCAACCTTCAATCCTCAATCCTCAGTCCTCAAACGTCAATTCTGAATCCTCAGTCCTGAATCCTCAATCTTCAACCCTCAATCCCCAATCCTCAATCTTCAATCCTCAATCCTCAGTCCCAAATCCTCAATCTTCAATCCTCAATCCTCAACCGTCAATCTTCAATCCTCAATCCTCAATCCTCAATTCTCAATCCTCTATCCTCAGTCCTCAGTCCTCAAACCTCAATCCTCAACCGTCAGCCCTCATCGTCAATCCTCAGTCCTCAATCCTCAATACTCAACCTTCAATCCGCAATACACAATACTCAATCTTCAATCCTCAATCCTCAATCCTCAATACTCAGTCTTCAATCCTCAATCCTGAATCGTCAATTCTCAATCCTGAATCCTCAATCCTCATACTTCAAACATCAATACTCAACCCTCAGTGCTCGTCCTCAATCCACAACCCTCAATCCTCTATCTTCAATCATCAATCTTCAATCTTTAATCCTCAATCCTCAATCCTCAATACACAATACTCAATCTTCAATCCTCAATCCTCATTACTCAATATTCAATCCTCAATCCTCAATCCTCAATCCTCAATCCTCAATCCTCAATGCTCAATCCTCAATCTTCAATCCTCAATACTCAATCTGCAATCCTCAATCCTCAATCCTCAATCCTCAATCCTCATTCTTCAATCCTCAATACCGAATCCTCAACCTTCAATCCTCAATCCTCAATTCTCAATCGTGAATCCTCGATCCTCATACTTAAATCCACAACCCTCAATCCTCAATCGTCAATCTTCATTCATCAATATTCATTCTTCAATCCTCAATCCTCAATCCTCAATCCTCACCCCTCAATCCTCAATGTTCAATCCTCAATACCCAATCCTCAATCTTCAATCCTCAATCCTCGATCCCCAATCCTCAATCGTCAGTCTTCAATCCTCAATACTCAATCTTCAATCCTCAATCCTCAATCCTCAATCCTCAATCCTCAATCCTCATTCTTCAATCCACAATACCCAATCTTCAATCTTCAATCATAAGTCCTCAATCCTCAATTCTCAATCCTCAATCCTCAGTCCTCAGTCCTCAAACCTCAATCCTCAACCCTCAGTCCTCATCCTCAATCCTCAATCCTCAATCTTCAATCCTCAATCCTCAATCCTCAATACTCAATATTCAGCCCTCAACACTCAGTCCCCAATCCTTAATCTTCAATCCTCAATCCTCAATCCTCAACCCTCAATCCTCAATCTTCATTCCTCAAAACTCAACCTTCAATCCTCAATCCTCAATTCTCAATCCTTAATCCTCAATCTTCATTCCTCAATCCTCAATTCTCAATCCTGAATCCTCATCCTTCAATCCTCAATACCCAATCCTCAATCTTCAATCCTCAATCCTCAATCGTCAATTCTCAATCCTCAATCCGCGATCCTCAGACCTCAAACATCAATACTCAACCCTCAGTCCTCGTCCTCAATCCACAACCCTCATTCCCCAATCCTCAATCTTCAATCATCAATATACAATCTTCAGTCCTCAATACTCAATACTCAATCCTCAATCCTCAATCCTCAATGTTCAATCCGCGATACCCAGTCCTCAATGTTCAACCCTCAATACTCAATCCTCAATCCTCAATCCTCAATCCTCAATCCTCAATCCTCAGTCCCCAAACCTCAATCCTCAATCTTCAGTCCTCAATACTCAAACTTCAATCCTCAGTCCTCAATACTCAATCCTCAATCCTCAATCCTCAATCGTCAGACTTCAATCATCAATACTCAATCTTCAATCCTCAATCCTCAATCCTCAATCCTCATTCTTCAATCCTCAATACCCAATCCTCAATCTTCAATCCTCAATCCTCAATCCTCAATTCTCAATCCTCAATCCTCAGTCCTCAGTCCTCAAACCTCAATCCTCAAACCTCAGCCCTCATCCTCAATCCTCAATCCTCAATCTTCAATCCTCAATCCTCAATCCTCAATCCTCAATCCTCAATACTCAATCTTCAATCCTCAATCCTCAGTCCTCAAACCTCAATTCTGAATCCTCAATACTGAATCCTCAATCTTCAATCCTAAATCCCCAATCCTCAATCTTCAATCCTCAATCCCCAATTCTCAATCCTCAATCCTCAATCTTCAATCCTCGATCCTCAATCCTCAATCCTCAGTCCCAAATCCTCAATCTTCAATCCTCAATCTTCAACCATCAATCTTCAATCCTCAATACTCAATCTTCAATCCTCAATCCTCAATCCTCAATCCTCAATCCTCAATCCTCATACTTCAATCCTCAATACCCAATCCTCAATCTTCAATCCTCAATCCTCAATCCTCAATTCTCAATCCTCAATCCACAATCCTCAGACCTCAAACATCAATACTCAACCCTCAGTCCTCGTCCTCAATCCACAACCCTCAATCCTCAATCCTCAATCTTCAATCATCAATATTCAATCTTCAATCCTCAATCCTCAATCCTCAATCCTCAATCCGCAATACCCAATCCTCAATCTTCAATCCTCAATACTCAATCTTCAATCCTCAATCCTCAATCCTCAATCCTCAATCCTCATTCTTCAATCCTGAATACCCAATCTTCAATCTTCAATCACTAGTCCTCAATCCTCAATTCTCAATCTTCAGTCCTCAGTCCTCAGTCCTCAAACCTCAATCCTCAACCCTCAGCCCTCATCCTCAATCCTCAATCCTCAATCTTCAATCCTCAATCCTCAATCCTCAATACTCAACCTTCAAACCTCAACACTCAGTCCCCAATCCTCAATCTTCAATCCTCAATCCCCAGTCCTCAATCCTCAATCCTCGATCTTCAGTCCTCGATACTCAATCCTCAATCCACAGTCCCAAATCCTCAATCTTCAATCCTCAATCCTCAACCATCAATCTTCAATCCTCAATACTCAACCTTCAATCCTCAATCCTCAATCCTCAATCCTCAATCCTCAATCCTCGTACTTCAATCCTCAATACCCAATCCTCAGTCTTCAATCCTCAATCCTCAATCCTCAATTCTCAATCATCAATCCACAATCCTCAGACCTCAAACCTCAATCCTCAACCCTCAGCCCTCATCCTCAATCCTCAATCCTCAATCCTCAATCCTCAACCTTCAATCCTCAATACTCAAACTTCAATCCTCAATCCTCAATACTCAATCCTCAATCCTCAATCCTCAATCGTCAGTCTTCAATCCTCAATACTCAATCTTCAATCCTCAATCCTCAATCCTCAATCCTCAATCCTCAATCTTGAATCCTCAATACTCTATCTGCAATCCTCAATCCTCAATCATCAATCCTCAATCCTCAATCCTCAATGCTCAATACTCAATCTTCAACCCTCAACACTCAGTCCACAATCCTCAATCTTCAATTCTCAATCCTCAATCCTCAATCCTCAATCCTCAATCTTGAATCCTCAAAACGCAACCTTCAATCCTCAATCCTCAGTCCTCAAACGTCAATTCTGAATCCTCAGTCCTGAATCCTCAATCTTCAACCCTCAATCCCCAATCCTCAATCTTCAATCCTCAATCCTCAGTCCCAAATCCTCAATCTTCAATCCTCAATCCTCAACCGTCAATCTTCAATCCTCAATCCTCAATACTCAATACTCAATCCTCATTCTTCAATCCTCAGTACCCAATCCTCAATCCTCAATCCTCAATCCTCAATCCTGAATTCTCTGTCCTCAATCCTCAGTCCTCAGTCCTCAAACCTCAATCCTCAACCCTCAGCCCTCATCCTCAATCCTCCATCCTCAATCCTCAGTCCTCAACCTTCATTCCTCAATACTCAAACTTCAATCCTCAATCCTCAATACTCAATCCTCAGTTCTCAATCCTCAATCGTCAGTCGTCAATCCTCAATACTCAATCTTCAATCCTCAATACTCAATCCTCAATCCTCAATACTCAATCTTCAATCCTCAATAACCAATCCTCAATCTTCAATCCTCAATCCTCAATCCTCAATTCTCGATCCTCAATCCTCAATCCTCAATCGTCAATTCTCAATACTCAATCCTCAACCCTCATTCTTCAATCCTCAATACCCAATCTTCAATCTTCAATCACTAGTCCTCAATCCTCAATTCTCAATCCTCGTACTTCAATCCTCAATACCCAATCCTCAGTCTTCAATCCTCAATCCTCAATCCTCAATTCTCAATCATCAATCCACAATCCTCAGACCTCAAACCTCAATCCTCAACCCTCAGCCCTCATCCTCAATCCTCAATCCTCAATCCTCAATCCTCAATCCTCAGCCTTCAATCCTCAATACTCAAACTTCAATCCTCAATCCTCAATACTCAATCCTCAATCCTCAATCCTCAATCCTCAATCCTCAATCGTCAGTCTACAATCCTCAATACTCAATCTTCAATCCTTAATCCTCAATACTCAATCCTCAATCCTCATTCTTCAAACCTCAATACCCAATCCTCAATCTTCAATCCTCAATCCTCAATCCTCAATCCTCAACCTTCAATCCTCAATACTCAAACTTCAATCCTCAATCCTCAATACTCAATCCTCAATCCTCAATCTTCAATCCTCAATACCCAATCCTCAATCTTCAATCCTCAATCCTCAATCCTCAATCCTCAATCGTCAGTCTACAATCCTCAATACTCAATCTTCAATCCTTAATCCTCAATACTCAATCCTCAATCCTCATTCTTCAAACCTCAATACCCAATCCTCAATCTTCAATCCTCAATCCTCAATCCTCAATTCTCAATCCTCAATCGTCAGTCCTCAGCCTTCAAACCTCAATCATCAACCCTCAGCACTCATCCTCAATCCTCAATCCTCAATCCTCAGTCCTCAAACCACAATTCTGAATCCTCAATCCTGAATCCTCAATCTTCGGCCCTCAGTCATCAACAATCAGTTGTCAATCCTCAATCCTCAATAGAATATCCTCAATTCATAGTTTTCAATACTCAATACACAATCTGCAATCTTCAATCCTCTATCCACAGACATCAATTCTCATCACTCAACACTCAACACTCAGTCCTCAGTATTCAATCCCCAATCCTCAATCCTCAATACTCAATCCTCAATCGTCAATCGTCAACCCTCAATCCTCAATCTTCAATCCTCAATCCTCGATCCTCAATCCTCAATCCTCAAACGTCAATCCTGAATCCTCAATCCTGAATCCTCCATCTTCAGCCATCAGTCCTCAACAATCAGTTGTCAATCCACAATCCTCAATAGAATATCATCAATTCACAGCTTTCAATACTCAATACTCAACCTGCAATCTTCAAATCTCTATCCACAAACATCAATTCTCAACACTCAATCCTCAACACTCAGTCCCCAATCTTCAATCTTCAAACCTCAATCCTCAACACTCAGTCCCCAAGCCTCAATCATCAATCCTCAATACTCAATTTTCAATCCTCAACTCTCAATCCTCGATCCTCAATCCTCAATCCTCAATAGTCAATCTCCAATCCTGAATACTCAATCTTCAATCCTCAATCCTCAATCCTCAATCCTCAATCCTCAATCCTCATTCTTCAATCCTAAATACCCAATCCTCAATCTTCAATCCTCGATCCTCAATCCTCAATTCTCATTCCTCAATCCTCAATCTTCAACCCTCATTCTTCAATCCTCAATACTCAATCCTCAATTCTCAATCCTCAATCGTCAGTCTTCAATCCTCAATACTCAATCTTCAATCCTCTGTCCTCAATCCTCAATCCTCAATACTCAATCTTCAATCCTCAATAACCAATCCTCAATCTTCAATCCTCAATCCTCAATCCTCAATTCCCGATCCTCAATCCTCAATCCTCAATCGTCAATACTCAATCCTCAATCCTCAGTCCTCAGTCCTCAATACACAATCTTCAATCCTCAATCCTCAATCCTCTATCCTGAATCCTCATTCTTCAATCCTCAATACTCAACCCTCAATCCTCAATACTCAAACTTCAATCCTCATCCTTCAATCCTCAATACCCAATACTCAATTCTCAATCCTCAATCATCAATCCGCAATTCACAATCCTCAATCTTCAGTCCTCAATTCTCAATCCTCAGTCCCCAATCCTCAGACCTCAAACATCAATACTCAACCCTCAGTCCTCGTCCTCAATCCACAACCCCCAATCCTCAATCCTCAATCTTCCATCATCAATTTTCAATCTTCTACCCTCAATCCTCAATCCACAATCCTCAATCCTCAACCCTCAATCTTCAATCCGCAATACCCAATCCTCAATCTTCAATCCTCAATCCTCAATCCTCAATCCTCAATCCTCAATACTCAATCCTCAGCCCTCAAACCTCAATCCTCAATCCTCAACCCTCAATACTCAATCTTCAATCCTCAATCCTCAATACTCAATCCTCAATCCTCAATCCTCAACCTTCAATCGTCAATACTCAATCTTCAATCCTCAATTCTCAATCCTCAATCCTCAATCCTCAATCCTCATCCCTCAATCCTCAATCCTCAATCCTCAATCGTCAGTCTACAATCCTCAATACTCAATCTTCAATCCTTAATCCTCAATCCTCATTCTTCAAACCTCAATACCCAATCCTCAATCTTCAATCCTCAATCCTCAATCCTCAATTCTCAATCCTCAATCGTCAGTCCTCAGCCCTCAAACCTCAATCATCAACCCTCAGCACTCATCCTCAATCCTCAATCCTCAATCCTCAATCCTCAATCTTCAATCCACAATACTCAATCTACAATCCTCAATCCTCAGTCCTCAAACCTCAATTCTGAATCCTCAATCCTGAATCCTCAATCTTCGGCCCTCAGTCCTCAACAATCAGTTGTCAATCCTCAATCCTCAATAGAATATCCTCAATTCACAGTTTTCAATACTCAATACTCAATCTGCAACCTTCAATCCTCTATCCACAGACATCAATTCTCATCACTCAACACTCAACACTCAGTCCTCAATATTCAATCCCCAATCCTCAATCCTGAATCCTCAATCTTCAATCCTCAATACTCAACCCTCAATCCTCAATACTCAAACTTCAATCCTCAATCCTCAATACTCAATCCTCAGTCCTCAATCCTCAATCGTCAGTCTTCAAACCTCAAAACTCAATCTTCAATCCTCAATCCTCAATCCTCAATCCTCAATCTTGAATCCTCAATACTCAATCTGCAATCCTCAATCCTCAATCATCAATCCTCAATCCTCAATCCTCAATCCTCAATACTCAATCTTCAACCTTCAACACTCAGTCCCCAATCCTCAATCTTCAATTCTCAATCCTCAATCCTCAATCCTCAATCCTCAATCTTCAATCCTCAAAACTCAACCTTCAGTCCTCAATCCTCAGTCCTCAAACGTCAATTCTGAATCCTCAATCCTGAATCCTCAATCTTCAATCCTCAATTCCCAATCCTCAATCTTCAATCCTCAATCCTCAGTCCCAAATCCTCAATCTTCAATCCTCAATCCTCAGCCGTCAATCTTCAATCCTCAATCGCCAATACTCAATCCTCAATCCTCATTCTTCAATCCTCAATACCCAATCATCAATCCTCAATCCTCAATCCTCAATCCTGAATTCTCTGTCCTCAATCCTCAGTCGTCAGTTCTCAAACCTCAATCCTCAACCCTCAGCCCTCATCCTCAATCCTCAATCCGCAATCCTCAATCCACAACCTTCAATCCTCAATACTCAAACTTCAATCCTCAATCCTCAATACTCAATCCTCAATTCTCAATCCTCAATCGTCAGTCTTCAATCCTCAATCCTCAATCTGCAATCCTCGATCCTCAATCCTCAATCCTCAGTCCCAAATACTCAATCTTCAATCCTCAATCCTTAACCATCAACCTTCAATCCTCAATACTCAACCTTCAATCCTCAATCCTCAATCCTCAATCCTCAATCCTCAATCCTCGTACTTCAATCCTCAATACCCAATCCTCAATCTTCAATCCTCAATCCTCAATCCTCATTCTTCAAACCTGAATACCGAATCCTCAATCTTCAATCCTCAATCCTCAATCCTCAATTCTCAATCCTCAATCTTCAGTCCTCAGCCCTCAAACCTCAATCCTCAACCCTCAGCACTCATCCTCAATCCTCAATCCTCAAACCTCAATCCTCAATCTTCAATCCACAATACTCAATCTACAATTCTCAATCCTCAGTCCTCAAACCTCAATTCTGAATCCTCAATACTGAATCCTCAATCTTCGGCCCTCAGTCCTCAACAATAAGTTGTGAATCCTCAATCCTCAATAGAATATCCTCAATTCACAGTTTTCAATAATCAATACTCAATCTGCAATCTTCAAACCTCTATCCACAAACATCAATCCTCATCACTCAACCCTCAACACTCAGTCATTAATATTCAATCCTCAATCCTCTATCCTCAATCCTCAATCCTCAATCGTCAACCGTCAACCCTCAATACTCAATCTACAATCCCCAATCCTCAATCCTCAATCCTCAATCCTCAAACCTCAATCCTGAATCCTCAATCCTGAATCCTCAATCTTCCGCCATCAGTCCTCAACAATCAGTTTTCAATCCTCAATCCTCAATAGAATATCATCAATTCACAGCCTTCAATACTCAATACTCAACCTGCAATCTTCAAATCTCTATCCACAAACATCAATTCTCAACACTCAACCCTCAACACTCAGTCCCCAATCCTCAATCTTGAAGCCTCAATCCTCAACACTCAGTCCCCAATCCTCAATCTTCAATCCTCAATACTCAACCTTCAATCCTCAATCCTCAATCCTCGATCCTCAATCCTCAATCTTGAATCGTCAATCTCCAATCCTGAATACTCAATCTTCAATCCTCAATCCTCAATCCTCAATCCTCAATCCTCGTTCTTCAATCCTAAATACCCAATCCTCAATCTTCAATCCTCGATGCTCAATCCTCAGTTCTCAATCCTCAATCCTCAATCTTCAATCCTCATTCTTCAATCCTCAATATCCAATACTCAATCTTCAAGCCTCAATACCCAATCCTCAATCTTCAATCCTCAATCCTCAATCTTCAATCCTCAATTCTCAATCCTCAATCCCCAATCTTCAATCCTCATCCTTCAATCCTCAATACCCAATACTCAATTTTCAATCCTCAATCCTCAATCCTCAATTCACAATCCTCATACTTCAGTCCTCAATTCTCAATCCTCAGTCCTAAATCCTCAGACCTCAAACATCAATACTCAACCCTCAGTCCTCGTCCTCAATCCACAACCCCCAATCCTCAATCCTCAATCTTCCATCATCAATTTTCAATCTTCTACCCTCAATCCTCAATCCACAATCCTCAATCCTCAACCCTCAATCTTCAATCCGCAATACCCAATCCTCAATCTTCAATCCTCAATCCTCAATCCTCAATCCTCAATCTTCATTCCTCAATCCTCAATCCTCAATCCTCAATCCTCATTCTTCAATCCTCAATATCCAATCCTCAATCTTCAATCCTCAATCCTCAATCGTCAATTCTCAATCCTCAATCCTCAGTCCTCAGTCCACAAACCTCAATCCTCAACCCTCAGCCCTCATCGTCAGTCCTCAATCCTCAATCCCCAATCCTCAACCTTCAATCCTCAATACTCAATCTTCAATCCTCAATCCTCAATTCTCAATCCTCAATACTGAATCCTCAATCGTCAATCCACAATCCCCAATCCTCAATCTTCAATCCTCAATCCTCAATCCTCAATCCTCAATCCTCAATCTTCAATCCTCAATACACAGTCTTCAATCCTCAATCCTCAATACTCAATCCCCAATCCTCAATACTCAATCCTCATTCTTCAATCCTCGGTACCGAATCTTCAATCTTCAATCCTGAATTCTCAATCCTCAATCCTGAATCCTCAATCCTCAACCTTCAATCCTCAATACTCAGACTTCAATCCTCAATCCTCAATCCCCAATCCACAATCCTCAATCCTCAATCTTCATTCCTCAATACTCAATCTTCAATCCTCAGTCCTCAATCCCCATTCCTCAATCCTCATTCTTCAATCCTCAATACCCAATACTCAACTTTCAATCCTCAATCCTCAATCCTCAATTCTCAATCCTCAATGCTCGAGCCTCAGACATCAAACATCAATACTCAACCCTCAAAGGTCAATCCTCAATCCTCAATACTCAATCTTCAATCCTCAATCCTCCATCCTCAATCCTCGACACTCATTCTTCAATCCTCAATACCCAATGCTCAATCATCAATCCTCAATCCTCAATCCTCAATCCTCAATCCTCAATCCTCAATCTTCAATCCTCATTACTCAATCTTCAATCCTCAATCCTCAATCCTCAATCCTCATCCTCAGTCCTCAATGCTCAATCCTCAATCTTCAGTCCTCAATACTCAATCTGCAACCCTCAATCCTCAATCCTCAATCCTCAATCCTCATTCTTCAGTCATCAATACCGAATCCTCAATCTTCAATCCTCAATCCTCAATTCTCAACCCTGAATCCTCAATCCTCATACTTCAAACATCAATACTCAATCCTCAATTCTCAATCCTCAATCCTCAGTCCTCAGTCCTCAAACCTCAAACTTCAATCCTCAATACTCAATCTTCAGTCCTCAATCCTCAATCCTCAATCCTCAATCCTCAATCCTCAATCCTCAATCGTCAAACCTCAATTTTCAATCCACAATACTCAATCTGCAATCCTCAATCCTCAATCCTCAATCCTCAATCCTCATTCTTCAATCCTCAGTACCGAATCCTCAATCTTCAATCCTCAATCCTCAATCCTCAATTCTCTATACTCAATCCGCGATCCTCAGAACTCAAACATCAATACTCAACCCTCAGTCCTCGTCCTCAATCCACAACCCTCATTCCCCAATCCTCAATTTTCAATCATCAATATACAATCTTCAGTCCTCAATCCTCAATACTTAATCCTCAATCCTCAATCCTCAATGTTCAATCCGCGATACCCAATCCTCAATGTTCAATCCTCAATACTCAATCCTCAATCCTCAATCCTCAATACTCAAACCTCAATCCTCAGTCCCCAAGCCTCAATCCTCAATCTTCAATCCTCAATACTCAATCTTCAATCCTTAATCCTCAATACTCAATCCTCAATCCTCAATCATCAATCGTCAGTCTTCAATCCTCAGTACTCAATCTTCAATCCTCAATCCTCAATCCTCAATCCTCAATACTCATTCTTCAATCCTCAATACCCAATCCTCAATCTTCAATCCTCAATCCTCAATCCTCAATCCTCAATTCTCAAACCTCTATCCTCAGTCCTCAGTCCTCAAACCTCAATCCTCAACCCTCAGCCCTCATCCTCAACCCTCAATCCTCAATCTTCAATCCTCAATCCTCAATCCTCAATACTCAATCTTCAATCCTCAATCCTCAGTCCTCAAACCTCAATTCTGGATCCTCAACCCTGAATCCTCAATCTTCAATCCTCAATCCCCAATCCTCAATCCTCAATCCTCAATCTTCAATCCTCGGTCCTCAATCCTCAGTCCTCAGTCCCAAATCCTCAATCTTCAATCCTCAATCCTCAACCATCAATCTTCAATCCTCAATCCTCAACACTCAATCCTCAATCCTCATTCTTCAATCCTCAATACCCAATCCTCAATCCTCAAACCTCAATCTTCATTCCTCAATCCTCAATCCTCAATCCTCAATCCTCATTCTTCAATCCTCAGTACCGAATCCTCAATCTTCAGTCCTGAATCCTCAATCCTCAATCCTCAATCCTCAATCCTCAACCTTCAATCCTCAATACTCAAACTTCAATCCTCAATCCTCAATACTCAATCCTCAATTCTCAATCCTCAATCCTCAATCCTCAATCTGCATTCCTCAATCCTCAATCCTCAATCCCCAATCCTCATTCTTCAATCCTCAGTACCGAATCCTCAATCTTCAATCCTGAATCCTCAATCCTCAATTCTCAATCCTGAATCCTCAATCCTGAATCCCCAATCTTCAGCCTCAGTCCTCAACAATCAGTTGTCAATCCCCAATCCTCAATAGAATATCCTCAATTCACACTTTTCAATACTCATTACTCAATCTGCAATCTTCAGATCTCTGTCCACAAACATCAATTCTCATCACTCAACCCTCAATCCTCTATCATCAATCCTCAATCTTCAATCCTCAATACTCAATCTTCAATCCTCAACCCTCAATCCTCAATCCTAAATCATCAATCCTCGATTCTCAATCCTCAATCCACAATCGTCACTCTTGAATCCTCAATCCTCAATCCTCAATCCTCAGTCCCCAAACCTCAATCCTCAATCTTCAATCCTCAATACTCAATCTTCAGTCCTCAATCCTCAATCCTCAATCCTCAATCCTCAATCCTCAATCCTCAATCGTCAATCCTCAATTTTCAATCCACAATACTCAATCTGCAATCCTCAATCCTCAATCCTCAATCCTCAATCCTCATTCTTCAATCCTCAGTACCGAATCCTCAATCTTCAATCCTCAATCCTCAATCCTCAATTCTCTATCCTCAATCCGCGATCCTCAGACCTCAAACATCAATACTCAACCCTCAGTCCTCGTCCTCAATCCACAACCCTCATTCCCCAATCCTCAATTTTCAATCATCAATATACAATCTTCAGTCCTCAATCCTCAATACTTAATCCTCAATCCTCAATCCTCAATGTTCAATCCGCGATACCCAATCCTCAATGTTCAATCCTCAATACTCAATCCTCAATCCTCAATCCTCAAGACTCAATACTCAACCCTCAGCCCTCGTCCTCAATCCACAAACCTCAATCCTCAACCTTCAATCCTCAATACTCAAACTTCAATCCTCAATCCTCAATACTCAATCCTCAATTCTCAATCCTCAATCCTCAATCCTCAATCTGCATTCCTCAATCCTCAATCCTCAATCCCCAATCCTCATTCTTCAATCCTCAGTACCGAATCCTCAATCTTCAATCCTGAATCCTCAATCCTCAATTCTCAATCCTGAATCCTCAATCCTGAATCCCCAATCTTCAGCCTCAGTCCTCAACAATCAGTTGTCAATCCCCAATCCTCAATAGAATATCCTCAATTCACACTTTTCAATACTCATTACTCAATCTGCAATCTTCAGATCTCTGTCCACAAACATCAATTCTCATCACTCAACCCTCAATCCTCTATCATCAATCCTCAATCTTCAATCCTCAATACTCAATCTTCAATCCTCAACACGCAGTCCCCAATCCTGAATCTTCAATCCTCAATCCTCGATCCTCAATCCCCAATCGTCAGACTTCAATCCTCAATACTCAATCTTCAATGCTCAATCCTCAGTCCTCAATCCTCAATCCTTAATCCTCAATCTTCATTCCTCAATACTCAATCCTCAATCCTCAATCCTCATCCTTCAATCCTCAATACCCAATCCTCAATCTTCAATCCTCAATCCTCGATCCTCAATTCTCAATCCTCAATCCGCGATCCTCAGACCTCAAACATCAATACTCAACCCGCAGGCCTCGTCCTCAATCCACAACCCTCATTCGTCAATCCTCAATTTTCAATCATCAATATACAATCTTCAGTCCTCAATCCTCAATACTCAATCCTCAACCCTCAATCCTCAACGTTCAATCCGCGATACCCAATCCTCAATGTTCAATCCTCAGTATTCAATCCTCAATACTCAATCCTCAATACTCAATCCTCAATCCTCAGTCCCCAAACCTCAATCCTCAATCTTCAAACCTCAATCCCCAATCCTCAAGCCTCAATCCTCAATCTTCATTCCTCGATCCTCAATCCTCAATCCTCAGTCCCAAATCCTCAATCTTCAATCCTCAATCCTCAACCATCAATTTTCAATCCTCAATACTGAATCTTCAATGCTCAATCCTCAATCCTCAATCATCAATCCTCAGCCCTCAAACCTCAATCCTGAATCCTCAATCCTCAATCCTCAATCTTCTGCCCTCAGTCCTCAACAATCAGTTGTCAATCCTCAATCCTCAATAGAATATCATCAATTCACAGATTTCAATACTCAATACTCAACCTGCAATCTTCAAATCTCTATCCACAAACATCAATTCTCATCACTCAACCCTCAACACTCAGTCCCCAATCCTCAATCTTCAATCCTCAATCCTCAACACTCAGTCCCCAATCCTCAATCTTCAATCCTCAATACTCAACCTTCAATCCTCAATCCTCAATCCTCAATCCTCAATCCTCCATCTTCAATCCTCATTCTTCAATCCTCAATACCCAATACTCAATCTTCAATCCTCAATACCCAATCCTCAATCTTCAATCCTCAATCCTCAATCCTCAATTCTCAATCCTCAATCCTCAATCTTCAATCCTCATCCTTCAGCCCTCAATACCCAATACACAATCTTCAACCCTCAATCCTCAATCCTCAATTCTCAATCCTCAATCTTCAGTCCTCAATTCTCAATCCTCATTCCTCAATCCTCAGACCTCAAACATCAATACTCAACCCTCAGTCCTCGTCCTCAATCCGCAACCCTCGATCCTCAATCCTCAATCTTCCATCATCAATATTCAATCTTCAACCCTCAATCCTCATTCCTCAATCCTCAATCCTCAATCCTCAAACCTCAATCCTGAATCCACAATCCAGAATCCTAATTCTTCGGCCCTCAGTCCTCAACAATCAGTTGTCAATCCTCAATCCTCAATAGAATATCCTCAGTTCAGAGCTTTCAATACGCAATACTCAATCTGCAATCTTCAAATCTCTATCCACAAACGTCAATTTTCATCACTCAACCCTCAACACTCAGTCCCCAATCCTCAATCTTCAATCCTCTATCCTCAATCCTCAATCTTCAATCATCAATATACAATCTTCAGTCCTCAATCCTCAATACTCAATCCTTAATCCTCAATCCCCAATCCTCAACGGACAATCCGCGATACCCAATCCTCAATGTTCAATCCTCAATACTCAATCCTCAATCCTCAATCCTCAATCCTCAATCCCCAGTCTCCAAACCTCAATCCTGAATCTTCAATCCTCAATACTCAATCTTCAATCTTCAATCCTCAATTCTCAATCCTCAATCCTCAATCCTCAATCCTCAATCCTCAATCCTCAATCCTCAATCCTCAATCCTCAATCCTCAATCCACAATCCTCAATCCTCAATCCTCAGTCCTCAAACCTCAATCCTGAATCCTCAATCCTGAATCCTCAACCTTCAGCCCTGAGTCCTCAACAATCAGTTGTTAATCCTCAATCCTCAATAGAATAACCTCAATTCACAGTTTTCAATACTCAATACTCCATCTGCAATCTGCAGATCTCTATCTACAAACATCAATTCCCATCACTCAACCCGCAATACTCAGTCCCCAATCCTCAATCTTCAAACCTCAACCCTCAGTCCTCAATCCTCAATCATCAATCCTCAGTCCTCAATCCTCAATCCTCAATCGTCAATCTTCAGTCCTCAATACTCAATCTTCAATCCTCAATCCTCAATCCTCAAGCCCCATTCCTCATTCTTCAATCCTCAATACCCAATTCTGAATCTTCAATCCTCGGTCCTCAATCCTCAATCCTCAATCCTCAACCCTCGATCCTTAATCTTCAATCCTCAGTCCTCAATGTTCAATCTTCAATCCTCAATCCTCAATCCTCAATCATCAATCTTCAATCCTCAATACTCAATCTTCAATCCTCAATCCTCAATCCTCCATCCTCAATCCTCATTCTTCAAACTTCAATACCCAATCCTCAATCTTCAATTCTCAATCCTCAATTCTCAATCCTCAATCCTCAATCCTCAATCCTCAATCCTCAATCCTCAATCCTCAATCGTCAGTCTCCTATCCTCAATCCTCAATGCTCAATCTTCAATCGTCAATCTTCAGGCCTCAATACTCAATCTTCAATCCTCTATCCTCAATCCTCTAGCCCCAATCCTCATTCTTCAATGCTCAATACCCAATTCTCAATCTTCAATCCTCGGTCCTCAATCTTCAATCCTCAATCCTCAACCCTCGATCCTTAATCTTCAATCCTCAGTCCCAAATCCTCAATCGTCAATCCTCAATCCTCAACACTCAATCTTCAATCCTCAATACTCAATCTTCAATCCTCAATCCTCAATCCTCAATCCTCATTCTTCAATTCTCAATACCCAATCCCCAATCTTCAATCCTCAATCCTCAATCCTCAATTCTCAATCCTCAATCCTCAATCCTCAGCCCTTAAACCTCAATCCTGAATCCTCAATCCTGAATCCTCAATCTTCAGCCATCAGTCCTCAACAATCAGTTGTCAATCCTCAATCCTCAATAGAATGTCATCAATTCACAGCTTTCAATACTCAATACTCAACCTGCAATCTTCAAATCTCTATCCACAAACATCAATTCTCAACACTCAACCCTCAACACTCAGTCCCCAATCCTCAATCTTCAAGCCTCAATCCTCAATCTTGAATCCTCAATACTCAATCTTCAGTCCTCAATCCTCAAAACTCAATCCCCAATCCTGAATCCTTAATCGTCAGTCTTCAATCCTCAATACTCAATCTTCTATCCTCAATACTCAATCATCAATCCTCGATACTCATTCTTCAATCCTCAATACCCAATCCTCAATCTTCAATCCTCAATCCTCAATCCTGAATACCCAGTCCTCAATCCTCAGTCCTCAGTCCTCAAACCTCAATCCTCAACCCTCAGCCCTCGTCCTCAATCCTCAATCCTCAATCCTCAATCCTCAACAGAATTTCATCAATTCACAGTTTTCTATCCCCAATACTCAATCTTCAATCCTCAATCCTCAGTCCTCAATCCTCAATCCCGAAACCTCAATCCTGAATCCTCAATCTTCAGCTCTCAGTCCTCAACAATCAGTTATCAATCCCCAATCCTCAATAGAATATCCTCAATTCACAGTTTTCAATACACAATACTCAACCTGCAATCTTCAAATCTCTATCCACAAACATCAATTCTCATCACTCAACCCTCAACACTCAGTCCCCAATCCTCAATCCTCAATCCTCAATCCTCAATCCTCAATCGTCAGTCTTCTATCCTCAATCCTCAATACTCAATCTTCAATCCTCAACCCTCAGTCCTCAAACCTCAATTCTGAATCCTCAATCCTGAATCCTCAATCTTCAATCCTCAATACTCAATCTTCAATCCTCAATCCTCAGTCCACAAACCTCAATTCTGAATCCTCAATCCTGAATCCTCAACCTTCTGCCCTCAGTCGTCAACAATCAGTTGTCAATCCTCAATCCTCAATAGAATATCATCAATTCACAGCTTTCAATACACAATACTCAACCTGCAATCTTCAAATCTCTATCCACAAACATCAATTCTCATCACTCAACCCTCAACACTCAGTCCCCAATCCTCAATCTTCAATCCTCAATCCTCAACACTCAGTCCCCAATCCTCAATCTTCAATCCTCAATACTCAACCTTCAATCCTCAATCCTCAATCTTCGATCCTCAACCCTCAATCCTCAATCGTCAATCTCCAATCCTGAGTACTCAATCTTCAATCCTCAATCCTCAATACTCAATCCTCAATCCTCATTCTTCAATCCTCAATACGCAATCCTCAATCTTCAATCCTCAATCCTCAATCCTGAATTCTCAATCCTCAATCCTCAGTCCTCAATCCTCAAATCTCAATCCTCAACCCTCAGCCCTCATCCTCAGTCCTCAATCCTCAATCCTCAATCCTCAATACTCAACCTTCAATCCTCAATACTCAAACTTCAATCCTCAATCCTCAATACTCAATCCTCAATCCTCAATCCTCAATCGTCAGTCTTCAATCCTCAATACACAATATTCAATCCTCAATCCTCAATCCTCAATCCTCAATCCTCAATCTTCAATCCTCAATACTCAATCTGCAATCCTCAATCCTCAATCCTCAATCCTCAATCCTCAATCCGCAATCCTCAATACTCAATCTTCAACCCTCAACACTCAGTCCGCAATCCACAATCTTCAATCCTCAATCCTCTATCCTCAATCCTCAATCCTCAATCTTCAAACCTCAAAAGTCAACCTTCAATCCTCAATCCTCAATCCTCAATCCTTAATCCTCAATCTTCATTCCTCAAACCTCAATCCTCAATCCTCAATCCTCATCCTTCAATCCGCAGTACCCAATCCTCAATCTTCAATCCTCAATCCTCAATCCTCAATTCTCAATCCTCAATGCTCGATCCTCAGACCTCAAACATCAATACTCAACCCTCAATAGTCAGTCTTCAATCCTCAATACTCAATCCTCAATCCTCAATCCTCAATCTTCAATCCTCAAAACTCAACCTTCAATCCTCAATCCTCAACCGTCAATACTCAATCCTCAATCCTCAATTCTCAATCCTCAATGCTCGATCCTCAGGCCTCAAACATCAATACTCAACCCGCAATAGTCAGTCTTCAATCCTCAATACTCAATCTCCAATCCTCAATCCTCAATCATCAATCCTCAATCCTCATTCTTCAATCCTCAATCCTCAATCCTCAATCCTCAATCCTCAATCGTCAATCGTCAGTCCTCAATACTCAATCTTCAATCCTCAATCCTCAATCCTCAATCCTCAATCCTCAAACCTCAATCCTGAATCCTCAATCCTGAATCCTCAATCTTCAGCCATCAGTCCTCAACAATCAGTTGTCAATCCTCAATCCTCAATAGAATATCATCAATTCACAGCTTTCAATACTCAATACTCAACCTGCAATCTTCAAATCTCTATCCACAAACATCAATTCTCAACACTCAACCCTCAACACTCAGTCCCCAATCCTCAATCTTCAAGCCTCAATCCTCAACACTCAGTCCCCAATCCTCAATCTTCAATCCTCAATACTCAATCTTCAATCCTCAATCCTCAATCCTCGATCCTCAACCCTCAATCCTCACTCGTCAACCTCCAATCCTGAATACTCAATCTTCACTCCTCAATCCTCAATCCTCAATCCTCATTCTTCAATCCTCAATACCCAATCGTCAATCTCCAATCCTTGATCCTTAATCCTCAATTCGCAATCCTCAATCCTCCATCTTCAATCCTCATTCTTCAATCCTCAATACCCAATACTCAATCTTCAATCCTCAATACCCAATCCTCAATCTTCAATCCTCAACCCTCAATCCTCAATTCTCAATCCTCAATACTCAATCTTCAATCCTCAATCCTCAAAACTCAATCCCCAATCCTGAATCCTCAATCGTCAGTCTTCAATTCTCAATACTCAATCTTCTATCCTCAATACTCAATCATCAATCCTCAATCCTCATTCTTCAATCCTCAATACCCAATCCTCAATCTTCAATCCTCAATCCTCAGTCCTGAATACCCAGTCCTCAATCCTCAGTCCTCAGTCCTCAAACCTCAATCCTCAACCCTCAGCCCTCATCCTCAATCCTCAATCCTCAATTCTCAATCCTCAATACTCAATCCTCACTCGTCAACCTCCAATCCTGAATACTCAATCTTCACTCCTCAATCCTCCATCTTCAATCCTCATTCTTCAATCCTCAATACCCAATACTCAATCTTCAATCCTCAATACCCAATCCTCAATCTTCAATCCTCAATCCTCAATCCTCAATTCTCAATCCTCAATACTCAATCTTCAATCCTCAATTCTGAATCCTCAATCCTGAATCCTCAATCTTCAATCCTCAATACTCAATCTTCAATCCTCAATCCTCAGTCCACAAACCTCAATTCTGAATCCTCAATCCTGAATCCTCAACCTTCTGCCCTCAGTCGTCAACAATCAGTTGTCAATCCTCAATCCTCAATAGAATATCATCAATTCACAGCTTTCAATACACAATACTCAACCTGCAATCTTCAAATCTCTATCCACAAACATCAATTCTCATCACTCAACCCTCAACACTCAGTCCCCAATCCTCAATCTTCAATCCTCAATCCTCAACACTCAGTCCCCAATCCTCAATCTTCAATCCTCAATCCTCAATACTCAATCCTCAATCCTCATTCTTCAATCCTCAATACGCAATCCTCAATCTTCAATCCTCAATCCTCAATCCTGAATTCTCAATCCTCAATCCTCAGTCCTCAATCCTCAAATCTCAATCCTCAACCCTCAGCCCTCATCCTCAGTCCTCAATCCTCAATCCGCAATCCTCAATACTCAATCTTCAACCCTCAACACTCAGTCCCCAATCCACAATCTTCAATCCTCAATCCTCTATCCTCAATCCTCAATCCTCAATCTTCAAACCTCAAAAGTCAACCTTCAATCCTCAATCCTCAATCCTCAATCCTTAATCCTCAATCTTCATTCCTCAAACCTCAATCCTCAATCCTCAATCCTCATCCTTCAATCCGCAGTACCCAATCCTCAATCTTCAATCCTCAATCCTCAATCCTCAATTCTCAATCCTCAATGCTCGATCCTCAGACCTCAAACATCAATACTCAACCCTCAATAGTCAGTCTTCAATCCTCAATACTCAATCCTCAATCCTCAATCCTCAATCTTCAATCCTCAAAACTCAACCTTCAATCCTCAATCCTCAACCGTCAATACTCAATCCTCAATCCTCAATTCTCAATCCTCAATGCTCGATCCTCAGGCCTCAAACATCAATACTCAACCCGCAATAGTCAGTCTTCAATCCTCAATACTCAATCTCCAATCCTCAATCCTCAATCATCAATCCTCAATCCTCATTCTTCAATCCTCAATCCTCAATCCTCAATCCTCAATCCTCAATCGTCAATCGTCAGTCCTCAATACTCAATCTTCAATCCTCAATCCTCAATCCTCAATCCTCAATCCTCAAACCTCAATCCTGAATCCTCAATCCTGAATCCTCAATCTTCAGCCATCAGTCCTCAACAATCAGTTGTCAATCCTCAATCCTCAATAGAATATCATCAATTCACAGCTTTCAATACTCAATACTCAATCTGCAATCTTCAGATCTCTATCCACAAACATCAATTCTCGTCACTCAACCCTCAATACTCAGTCCCCAATCCTCAATCTTCAAACCTCAATCCTCAATCCTCAATCCTCAATCCTCAATCTTCAATCCTCAATACTCAATCTTCAATCCTCAACTCTCAATCCTCAATCCTCAATCATCAATCCTCAATCCTCAATACTCAATCCTCAATCATCAATCTTCAATCCTCAATACTCAATCTTCAATCCTCAATCCTCAATCTTCAATCCTCAATACTCAACCTTCAATCCTCAATCCTCAAAACTCAGTCCCCAATCCTGAATCCTCAATCGTCAGTCTTCAATCCTCAATACTCAATCTTCAATCCTCAATACTCAATCCCCAATCCTCAATCCTCAAAACTCAGTCCCCAATCCTGAATCCTCAATCGTCAGTCTTCAATCCTCAATACTCAATCTTCAATCCTCAATACTCAATCCCCAATCCTCAATCCTCATTCTTCAATCCTCAATACCCAATCCTCAATCTTCAATCCTCAATCCTCAATCCTGAATACCAAGTCCTCAATCCTCAGTCCTCAGTCCTCAAACCTCAATCCTCAACCCTCAGCCCTCATCCTCAATCCTCAATCCTCAATCCTCAATCCTCAATAGAATTTCATCAATTCACAGTTTTCAATCCTCAATACTCAATCTTCAACCCTCAATCCTCAGTCCTCAATCCTCAATCCCGAATCCTCAATCCTGAATCCTCAATCTTCAGCTCTCAGTCCTCAACAATCAGTTATCAATCCCCAATCATCACTAGAATATCCTCAATTCACAGTTTTCAATACTCAATACTCAACCTGCAACCTTCAAATCTCTATCCACAAACATCAATTCACATAACTCAACCCTCAACACTCAGTACCCAATCCTCAATCTTCAGTCCTCAATCCTCAGCACTCAGTCCCCAATCCTCAATCTTCAATCCTCAATACTCAATCTTCAATCCTCAATCCTCAATACTCGATCCTCAATCCTCAATCCTCAGTCGTCAATCTCCAATCATGAGTACTCAATCTTCAATCCTCAATACTCATTCATCAATCCTCAACCCTCAGTCCTCAAACCTCAATCCCGAATCCTCAATCCTGAATCCTCAATCTTCAGCCCTCAGTCCTCAACAATCAGTTGTCAATCCCCAATCCTCAATAGAATATCCTCAATTCACAGTCTTCAATACTCAATACTCAATCTGCAATCTTCAGATCTCTATCCACAAACATCAATTCTCGTCACTCAACCCTCAATACTCAGTCCCCAATCCTCAATCTTCAAACCTCAATCCTCAATCCTCAATCCTCAATCCTCAATCTTCAATCCTCAATACTCAATCTTCAATCCTCAACTCTCAATCCTCAATCCTCAATCATCAATCCTCAATCCTCAATACTCAATCCTCAATCAACAATCTTCAATCCTCAATACTCAATCTTCAATCCTCAATCCTCAATCCTCAATCCACAATTCTCAATCTTCAATCCTCAATACCGAATCCTCAATCTTCAATCCTCAATCCTCAATCCTCAATTCTCAACCCTCAACCCTCAATTTTCAATCCTCGTTCTTCAATCCTCTATACCCAATACGCAATCTTCAGTCCTCGACCCTCAATCCTCAATTCTCAATCCTCAATCCTCAGTCCTCAGTCCTCAGTCCTCAAACCTCAATCTTCAACCCTCAGCCCTCATCGTCAATCCTCAATCCTCTATCCTCAATCCTCAACCTTCAATCCTCAATACTCAATTTCAATCCTCAATCCTCAATCTTCAATCCTCAATACTCAATCTTCAATCCTCAATCCTCAATCCTCAATCCTCAATCGTCATTTTTCTATCCTCAATCCTCAATACTCAATCTTCAATCCTCAATCCTCAGTCCTCAAACCTCAATCCTGAATCCTCAATCATGAATCCTCAATCTTCAATCCTCAATACTCAATCTTCAATCCTCAATCCTCAGTCCTCAAACCTCAATTCTGAATCCTCAATCCTGAATCCTCAATCTTCGGCCCTCAGTCCTCAACAATCAGTTGTCAATCGTCTATCCTCAACAGAATATCCTCAATTCACAGTTTTCAATACTCAATACTCAATCTGCAATCTTCAAACCTCTATCCACAAACATCAATTCTCATCACTCAACCATCAACACTCAGTACTCAATCTTCAATCTTCAATCGTCAATCCTCAATCCTCAATCGTGTATCTTCAATCATCAATATTCAATGTTCAATCCTCAATCCTCAATCCTCAATCCTCAATCCTCAATCCTCATTCTTCATTCCTCAATACCCAATCCTCAATCCTCAATCCTCAATCCTCAATCCTCAATCCTCAATCGTCAGTCTTCTATCCGCAATCCTCAATACTCAACCTACAATCCTCAATCCTCAGTCCTCAAACCTCAATTCTGAATCCTCAATCCTGAATCCTCAATCTTCAATCCTCAATCCCCAATCCTCAATCTTCAATCCTCAATCCTCAATCCTCAATCCTCAATCCACAATCTTCAATCCTCAATACTCAATCTTCAATCCTCAATCTTCAGTACTCAATCCTCAATCCTCAATCCACAATCGTCAGTCTTCAATCCTCAATACTCAATCTTGAATCCTCAATACTCAATCCTCAATCCTCAATCCTCATTCTTCAATCCTCAATACCCAATCCTCAATCTTCAATCCTCAATCCTCAATCCTCAATTCTCAATCCTCAATCCTCAGTCCTCAGCCCTCAAACCTCAATCCTCAACCCTCAGCCCTCATCCTCAATCCTCAATCCACAATCCTCAATCCTCAATCTTCAATCCTCAATACTCAATCTTCAATCCTCAATCATCAGTCCTCAAACCTCAATTCTGAATCCTCAATCCTGAATCCTCAACCTTCAGCCCTCAGTCCTCAACAATCAGTTGTCAATCCCCAATCCTCAATAGAATATCCTCAATTCACAGTTTTCAATACTCAATACTCAACCTGCCACCTTCAAATCTCTATCCACAGACATCAATTCTCAACACTCAACCCTCAACACTCAGTCCCCAATCCTCAATCTTCAAGCCTCAATCATCAACACTCAATCCTCAATCCTCAATCCGCAATCCTCAATCCTCAATCCTCAATCCTCAATCCTCAATCCTCAACTCTCAATCTTCAATCCGCAATACCCAATCCTCAATCTTCAATCCTCAATCCTCAATCCTCAATCCTAAATCCTCAATACTCAATCCTCAGCCCTCAAGCCTCAATCCTGAATCCTCAATCCTGAATCCTCAATCTTCAGCCATCAGTCCGCAACAATCAGTTGTCAATCCTCAATCCTCAATAGAATATCCTCAATTCACAGTTCTCAATACTCAATGCTCAATCTGCAATCTTCAGATCTCTATCCACAAACATCAATTCTCATCACTCAACCCTCAATACTCAGTCCCCAATCCTCAATCTTCAAACCTCAATCCTCAATCCTCAATCCTCAATCCTCAATCTTCAATCCTCAATACTCAATCTTCAATCCTCAACTCTCAATCCTCAATCCTCAATCATCAATCCTCAATCCTCAATCCTCAATCCCCAATCGTCTATATTCAATCCTCAATACTCAATCTTCAATCCTGAATCCTCAATCCTCAATCCTCAATCCTCAATCCTCAATCCTCATTCTTCAATCCTCAATCCTCAATCCTCAATCCTCAATCCTCAATCCTCAATCGTCAGTCTTCTATCCTCAATCCTCAATACTCAATCTTCAATCCTCAACCCTCAGTCCTCAAACCTCAATTCTGAATCCTCAATCCTGGATCCTCAATCGTCAATCCTCAATACTCAATCTTCAATCCTCAATCCTCAGTCCTCAATCCTCAATCGTCAGTCTTCTATCCTCAATCCCCAATACTCAATCTTCAATCCTCAACCCTCAGTCCTCAAACCTCAATTCTGAATCCTCAATCCTGGATCCTCAATCGTCAATCCTCAATACTCAATCTTCAATCCTCAATCCTCAGCCCTCAAACCTCAATTCTGAATCCTCAATCCTGAATCCTCAATCTTCGGCCCTCAGTCCTCAACAGTCAGTTGTCAATCATCTATCCTCAATAGAATATCAATCAATTCACAGTTTTCAATACTCAATACTCAATCTGCAATCTTCAAACCTCTATCCACAAACATCAATTCTCATCACTCAACCCTCAAGACTCAGTCCTCAATGTTCAATCTTCAATACTCAATCCTCAATCCTCAATCGTCAATCTTCAATCCTCAATACTCAATCTTCAATCCTCAATCCTCAATCCTCAATCCTCAATCCTCATTCTTCAATCCTCAATACCCAATCCTCAGTCTTCAGTCCTCAATCCTCAATCCTCAATTCTCAATCCTCAATCCTCAATCCTCAGACCTCAAGCATCAATACTCAACCCTCAGTCCTCGTCCTCAATCCACAACCCTCAATCCTCAATCCTCAATCTTCCATCATCAATATTCAATCTTCAATCCTCAATCCTCTATCCTCAATCCTCAATCCTCAATCCTCAACCCTCAATATTCAATCCGCGATACCCAATCCTCAATCTTCAATTCTCAATCCTCAATCCTCAATCCTAAATCCTCAATACTCAATCCTCAGTCCTCAAACCTGAATTCTGAATCCTCAATCCTGAATCCTCAATCTTCGGCCCTCAGTCCTCAGCAATCAGTTGTCAATCCTCTATCCTCAATACAATATCCTCAATTCACAGTTTGCAATACTCAATACACAATCTGCAATCTTCAAACCTCTATCCACAAACATCAATTCTCATCACTCAACCATCAACACTCAGTACTCAATGTTCAATATTCAATCCTCAATCCTCAATCCTCAATCGTCAATCTTCAATCCTCAATACTCAATCTTCAATCCTCAATCCTCAATCCTCAATCCTCAATCCTCATTCTTCAATCCTCAATACCCAATCCTCAATCTTCAATCCTCAATCCTCAATCCTCATTTCTCAATCCTCAATCCTCAATTTTCAATCCGCGTTCTTCAGTCCTCTATACCCAATGCTCAATCTTCAATCCTCAATCCTCAATCCTCAATTCTCAATCCTCAATCCTCAGTCCTCAGTCCTCAAACCTCAATCCTCAACCTTCAGCCCTCATCGTCAATCCTCAATACTCAATACTCAATCCTCAACCTTCAATCCTCAATACTCAATCTTCAATCCTCAATCCGCAGTTCTCAATCCTCAATCCTCAATCTTCAATCGTCAACCCTCAGTCCTCAAACCTCAATTCTGAATCCTCAATCCTGAATCCTCAATCTTCAATCCTCAATCCTCAATCCTCAATCCTCAATATTCATTCTTCAATCCTCAATACCCAATCCTCAATCTTCAATCCTCAATCCTCAATTCTCAATCCTCAATCCTCAATTTTCAATCCTCATTCTTCAATCCTCAATACCCAATACTCAATCTTCACTCCTCAATCCTCAATCCTCAATTCTCAATCCTCAATCCTCATTCCTCAGTCCTCAAACCTCAATCCTCAACCCCCAGCCCTCATCGTCAATCCTCAAACCTCAATCCTCAATCCTCAATCTTCAATCCTCAATACTCAATCTTCACTCCTCAGTCCTCAATTCTCAATCATCAATCCCCAATCTTCAATCCTCAATACTCAATCTTCAATCCTCAAACCTCAATTCTCAATCCTCAATCCTCAATCGTCAGTCTTCTATCCTCAATCCTCAATACTCAATCTTCAATCCTCAACCCTCAGTCCTCAAACCTCAATTCTGAATCCTCAATCCTGAATCCTCAATCTTCAATCCTCAATACTCAATCTTCAATCCTCAATCCTCAGTCCACAAACCTCCATTCTGAATAATCAATCCTCAATCCTCAATCCTCAATCCTCAATCCTCATTCTTCAATCCTCAATACCCAATCCTCAATCTTCAATCCTCAATCCTCAATCCTCAATTCTCAATCCTTAATCCACAACTTTCAATCCTCGTTCTTCAATCCTCTATACCCAATGCTCAATCTTCAATCCTCAATCCTCAATCCTCAATTCCCAATCCTCAATCCTCAGTCCTCAGTCCTCAAACCTCAATCCTCAACCCTCAACCCTCATCGTCAATCCTCAACCCTCAATACTCAATCCTCAACCTTCAATCCTCAATACTCAATCTTCAATCATCAATCCTCAATCCCCAATCCTCAATCTTCAATCCTCAATCCTCAATCCTCAATCCCCAATCCTCAATCCTCAATCTTCAATCCTCAATACTCAATCTTCAATTCTCAATCCTCAGTACTCAATCCTCAATCCTCAATCCTCAATCGTCAGTCTTCAATCCTCAATACTCAATCTTCAATCCTCAATTGTCAATCCTCAATCCTCAACCCTCATTCTTCAATCCTCAATACCCAATCCTCAATCTTCAATCCTCAATCCTCAATCCTCAATTCTCAATCCTCAATCCTCAGTCCTCAGTACTCAAACCTCAATCCTCAACCCTCAGCACTCATCCTCAATCCTCAATCCACAATCCTCGATCCTCAATCTTCAATCCTCAATACTCAATATTCAATCCTCAATCCTCAATCCTCAGTCCTCAGTCCTCAGTCCTCAAACCTCAATCTTCAACCCTCAGCCCTCATCGTCAGTCCTCAATCCTCTATCCTCAATCTTCAATCCTCAATACTCAATCTTCAATCCTCAACTCTCAATCCTCAATCCTCAATCATCAATCCTCAATCCTCAACCCTCAATCCTCAATCGTCAATCTTCAATCCTCAATACTCAATTTTCAATCCTCAATCCTCAATCCTCAATCCTCAACCCTCATTCTTCAATCCTCAATCCTCAATCCTCAATCCTCAATCCTCAATCCTCAACCGTCAGTCTTCTATCCTCAATCCTCAATACTCAATCTTCAATCCTCAACCCTCAGTCCTCAAACCTCAATTCTGAATCCTCAATCCTGAATCCTCAATCTTCAATCCTCAATACTCAATCTTCAATCCCCAATCCTCAGTCCTCAAACCTCAATTCTGAATCCTCAATCCTGAATCCTCAATCTTCGGACCTCAGTCCTCAACAATCAGTTGTCAA
The DNA here is from genome assembly GCF_051401765.1 of Calliopsis andreniformis. Lineage (NCBI taxonomy): Eukaryota > Metazoa > Arthropoda > Insecta > Hymenoptera > Andrenidae > Calliopsis > Calliopsis andreniformis. The sequence continues at coordinate 768,834 of NW_027480550.1, read as the reverse complement.
TCCTCTATCCTCAATAGAATATCCTCAATTCACAGTTTTCAATACTCAATACTCAATCTGCAATATTCAAACCTCTATCCACAAACATCAATACTCATCACTCAACCCTCAACACTCAGTCCTCAATGTTCAACGTTCAATCCTCAATCCTCAATCCTGAATCGTCAATCTTCAATCCTCAATACTCAATCTTCAATCCTCAATCCTCAATCCTCAATCCTCTATCCTCATTCTTCAATCATCAACACCCAATCCTCAATCTTCAATCATCAATCCTCAATCCTCAATTCTCAATCCTCAATCCTCAATTTTCAATCCTCCTTCTTCAATCATCTATACCCAATACTCAATCTTCAGTCCTCGATCCTCAATCCTCAATTCTCAATCCTCAATCCTCAGTCCTCAGTCCTCAGTCCTCAAACCTCAATCTTCAACCCTCAGCCCTCATCGTCAATCCTCAATCCTCTATCCTCAATCGTCAACCTTCAATCCTCAATACTCAATTTCAATCCTCAATCCTCAATTCTCAATCCTCAATACTCAATCCTCAATCGTCAGTCTTCTATCCTCAATCCTCAATACTCAATCTTCAATCCTCAATCCTCAGTCCTCAAACCTCAATCCTGAATCCTCAATCCTGAATCCTCAATCTTCAATCCTCAATCCCCAGTCCTCAATCCTCAATCCTCAGTCCTCAAACCTCAATTCTGAATCCTCAATCCTGAATCCTCAATCTTCGGTCCTCAGTCCTCAACAATCAGTTGTCAATCCACTATCCTCAATAGAATATCCTCAATTCACAGTTTTCAATACTCAATACTCAATCTGCAATATTCAAACCTCTATCCACAAACATCAATACTCATCACTCAACCCTCAACACTCAGTCCTCAATGTTCAACCTTCAATCCTCAATCCTCAATCCACAATCGTCAATCTTCAATCCTCAATACTCAACCTTCAATCCTCAATCCTCAATCCTCAATCCTCAATCCTCATTCTTCAATCCTCAATACCCAATCCTCAATCTTCAATCCTCAGTCCTCAATCCTCAATTCTCAATCCTCAATCCTCAATCCTCAATTTTCAATCCTCGTTCTTCGATCCTCTATACCCAATACTCAATCTTCAGACGTCGATACTCAATCCTCAATTCTCAATCCTCAATCCTCAGTGCTCAGTCCTCAGTCCTCAAACTTCAATCTTCAACCCTCAGCCCTCATCGTCAATCCTCAATTCTCTATCCTCAATCCTCAACCTTCAATCCTCAATACTCAATTTCAATACTCAATCCTCAATTCTCAATCCTCAATCCTCAATCCTCAATCCTCAATTTTCAATCCTCGTTCTTCGATCCTCTATACCCAATACTCAATCTTCAGTCCTCGATACTCAATCCTCAATTCTCAATCCTCAATCCTCAGTGCTCAGTCCTCAGTCCTCAAACCTCAATCTTCAACCCTCAGCCCTCATCGTCAATCCTCAATCCTCTATCCTCAATCCTCAACCTTCAATCCTCAATACTCAATTTCAATACTCAATCCTCAGTCGTCAATCTCCAATCATGAATACTCAATCTTCAATCCCCAATACTCAATCTTCAATCCTCAATCCTCAGTCCTCAAACCTCAATCCCGAATCCTCAATCCTGAATCCTCAATCTTCAGCCCTCAGTCCTCAACAATCAGTTGTCAATCCCCAATCCTCAATAGAATATCCTCAATTCACAGTTTTCAATACTCAATACTCAATCTGCAATCTTCAGATCTCTATCCACAAACATCAATTCTCATCACTCAACCCTCAATACTCAGTCCCCAATCCTCAATCTTCAAACCTCATTCCTCAATCCTCAATCCTCAATCCTCAATCTTCAGTCCTCAATACTCAATCTTCAATCCTCAACTCTCAATCCTCAATCCTCAATCATCAATCCTCAATCCTCACTCCTCAATCCTCAATCGTCAATCTTCAATCCTCAATACTCAATCTTCAATCCTCAATCCTCAATCCTCAATCCTCAATCTTCAATCCTCAATACTCAAACTTCAATCCTCAATCCTCAGTCCTCAAACCTCAATTCTGAATCCTCAATCCTGAGTCCTCAATCTTCGGCCCTCAGTCCTCAACAATCGGTTGTCAATCCTCTATCCTCAATAGAATATCCTCAATGCACAGTTTTCAATATTCAATACTCAATCTGCAATCTTCAGATCTCTATCCACAAACATCAATTCTCATCACTCAACCCTCAATACTCAGTCCCCAGTCCTCAATCTTCAAACCTCTATCCTCAATACTCAATCCTCAATCCTCAATCTTCAATCCTCAATACTCAATCTTCAATCCTCAACTCTCAATCCTCAATCCTCAATCATCAATCCTCAATCCTCAATCCTCAATCCTCAATCGTCAATCTTCAATCCTCAATACTCAATTTTCAATCCTCAATCCTCAATCCTCAATCCTCAACCCTCATTCTTCAATCCTCAATCCTCAATCCTCAATCCTCAATCCTCAATCCTCAATCCTCAACCGTCAGTCTTCTATCCTCAATCCTCAATACTCAATCTTCAATCCTCAACCCTCAGTCCTCAAACCTCAATTCTGAATCCTCAATCCTGAATCCTCAATCTTCAATCCTCAATACTCAATCTTCAATCCCCAATCCTCAGTCCTCAAACCTCAATTCTGAATCCTCAATCCTGAATCCTCAATCTTCGGACCTCAGTCCTCAACAATCAGTTGTCAATCCTCTATCCTCAATAGAATATCCTCAATTCACAGTTTTCAATACTCAATACTCAATCTGCAATATTCAAACCTCTATCCACAAACATCAATCCTCATCACTCAACCCTCAACACTCAGTCCTCAATGTTCAACGTTCAATCCTCAATCCTCAATCCTGAATCGTCAATCTTCAATCCTCAATACTCAATCTTCAATCCTCAATCCTCAATCCTCATTCCTCTATCCTCATTCTTCAATCCTCAACACCCAATCCTCAATCTTCAATCATCAATCCTCAATCCTCAATTCTCAATCCTCAATCCTCAATTTTCAATCCTCGTTCTTCAATCATCTATACCCAATACTCAATCTTCAGTCCTCGATCCTCAATCCTCAATTCTCAATCCTCAATCCTCAGTCCTCAGTCCTCAGTCCTCAAACCTCAATCTTCAACCCTCAGCCCTCATCGTCAATCCTCAATCCTCTATCCTCAATCGTCAACCTTCAATCCTCAATACTCAATTTCAATCCTCAATCCTCAATTCTCAATCCTCAATACTCAATCCTCAATCGTCAGTCTTCTATCCTCAATCCTCAATACTCAATCTTCAATCCTCAATCCTCAGTCCTCAAACCTCAATCCTGAATCCTCAATCCTGAATCCTCAATCTTCAATCCTCAATCCCCAGTCCTCAATCCTCAATCCTCAGTCCTCAAACCTCAATTCTGAATCCTCAATCCTCATCCCTCAATCCTCAATGTTCAATCCTCAATACCCAATCCTCAATCTTCAATCCTCAATCCTCACTCCTCAATCCTCAATCGTCAATCTTCAATCCTCAATACTCAATCTTCAATCCTCAATCCTCAATCCTCAATCCTCAATCTTCAATCCTCAATACTCAAACTTCAATCCTCAATCCTCAGTCCTCAAACCTCAATTCTGAATCCTCAATCCTGAGTCCTCAATCTTCGGCCCTCAGTCCTCAACAATCGGTTGTCAATCCTCTATCCTCAATAGAATATCCTCAATGCACAGTTTTCAATATTCAATACTCAATCTGCAATCTTCAGATCTCTATCCACAAACATCAATTCTCATCACTCAACCCTCAATACTCAGTCCCCAGTCCTCAACCTTCAAACCTCTATCCTCAATCCTCAATCCTCAATCCTCAATCTGCAATCCACAATACTCAATCTTCAATCCTCAACTATCAATCCTCAATCCTCAATCATCAATCCTCAATCCTCAATCCTCAATCGTCAGTCTTCTATCCTCAATCCTCAATACTCAATCTACAATCCTCAATCCTCAGTCATCAAACCTCAATTCTGAATCCCCAATCCTGAATCCTCAATCTTCATTCCTCAATCCCCAATCCTCAATCTTCAATCCTCAATCCTCAATCCTCAATCCTCAATCTTCAATCCTCAATACTCAATCTGCAATCTTCAATCCTCAGTACTCAATCCTCAATCCTCAATCGTCAGCCTTCAATCCTCAATACTCAATCTTCAATCCTCAATACTCAATCCTCAATCCTCAATCCTCATCATTCAATCCTCAATACCCAATCCTCAATCTTCAATCGTCAATCCTCAATCCTCAATCCACAATCCTCAATCCTCAATCTTCAATCCTCAATACTCAATCTTCAATCCTCAATCCTCAGTCCTCAAACCTCAAATCTGAATCCTCAATCCTGAATCCTCAATCTGCAGCCCTCAGTCCTCAACAATCAGTTGTCAATCCCCAATCCTCAATAGAATAACCTCAATGCACAGTTTTCAATACTCAATACTCAATCTGCAATCTATAGATCTCTATCCACAAACATCAATTCTCATCACTCAACCCTCAATACTCAGTCCCCAATCCTCAATCTTCAAACCCCTTTCCTCAATCCTCAATCCTCAATCCTCAATCTTCAATCCTCAATACTCAATCTTCAATCCTCAACTCTCAATCCTCAACCCTCAATCATCAATCCTCAATCCTCAATCCTCAATCCTCAATCGTCAATCTTCAATCCTCAATACTCAATCTTCAATCCTCAATCCTCAATCCTCAATCCTCAATCCTCAATCCTCATTCTTCAATCCTCAATCCTCAATCCTCTATCCTCAATTTTCAATCCTCCTTCTTCAATCATCTATACCCAATACTCAATCTTCAGTCCTCGATCCTCAATCCTCAATTCTCAATCCTCAATCCTCAGTCCTCAGTCCTCAGTCCTCAAACCTCAATCTTCAACCCTCAGCCCTCATCGTCAATCCTCAATCCTCTATCCTCAATCGTCAACCTTCAATCCTCAATACTCAATTTCAATCCTCAATCCTCAATTCTCAATCCTCAATACTCAATCCTCAATCGTCAGTCTTCTATCCTCAATCCTCAATACTCAATCTTCAATCCTCAATCCTCAGTCCTCAAACCTCAATCCTGAATCCTCAATCCTGAATCCTCAATCTTCAATCCTCAATCCTCAGTCCTCAGTACTCAAACCTCAATCCTCAACCCTCAGCACTCATCCTCAATCCTCAATCCACAATCCTCGATCCTCAATCTTCAATCCTCAATACTCAATATTCAATCCTCAATCCTCAATCCTCAGTCCTCAGTCCTCAGTCCTCAAACCTCAATCTTCAACCCTCAGCCCTCATCGTCAGTCCTCAATCCTCTATCCTCAATCTTCAATCCTCAATACTCAATCTTCAATCCTCAACTCTCAATCCTCAATCCTCAATCATCAATCCTCAATCCTCAACCCTCAATCCTCAATCGTCAATCTTCAATCCTCAATACTCAATTTTCAATCCTCAATCCTCAATCCTCAATCCTCAACCCTCATTCTTCAATCCTCAATCCTCAATCCTCAATCCTCAATCCTCAATCCTCAACCGTCAGTCTTCTATCCTCAATCCTCAATACTCAATCTTCAATCCTCAACCCTCAGTCCTCAAACCTCAATTCTGAATCCTCAATCCTGAATCCTCAATCTTCAATCCTCAATACTCAATCTTCAATCCCCAATCCTCAGTCCTCAAACCTCAATTCTGAATCCTCAATCCTGAATCCTCAATCTTCGGACCTCAGTCCTCAACAATCAGTTGTCAATCCTCTATCCTCAATAGAATATCCTCAATTCACAGTTTTCAATACTCAATACTCAATCTGCAATATTCAAACCTCTATCCACAAACATCAATCCTCATCACTCAACCCTCAACACTCAGTCCTCAATGTTCAACGTTCAATCCTCAATCCTCAATCCTGAATCGTCAATCTTCAATCCTCAATACTCAATCTTCAATCCTCAATCCTCAATCCTCAATCCTCTATCCTCATTCTTCAATCATCAACACCCAATCCTCAATCTTCAATCATCAATCCTCAATCCTCAATTCTCAATCCTCAATCCTCAATTTTCAATCCTCCTTCTTCAATCATCTATACCCAATACTCAATCTTCAGTCCTCGATCCTCAATCCTCAATTCTCAATCCTCAATCCTCAGTCCTCAGTCCTCAGTCCTCAAACCTCAATCTTCAACCCTCAGCCCTCATCGTCAATCCTCAATCCTCTATCCTCAATCGTCAACCTTCAATCCTCAATACTCAATTTCAATCCTCAATCCTCAATTCTCAATCCTCAATACTCAATCCTCAATCGTCAGTCTTCTATCCTCAATCCTCAATACTCAATCTTCAATCCTCAATCCTCAGTCCTCAAACCTCAATCCTGAATCCTCAATCCTGAATCCTCAATCTTCAATCCTCAATCCCCAGTCCTCAATCCTCAATCCTCAGTCCTCAAACCTCAATTCTGAATCCTCAATCCTGAATCCTCAATCTTCGGTCCTCAGTCCTCAACAATCAGTTGTCAATCCACTATCCTCAATAGAATATCCTCAATTCACAGTTTTCAATACTCAATACTCAATCTGCAATATTCAAACCTCTATCCACAAACATCAATACTCATCACTCAACCCTCAACACTCAGTCCTCAATGTTCAACCTTCAATCCTCAATCCTCAATCCACAATCGTCAATCTTCAATCCTCAATACTCAACCTTCAATCCTCAATCCTCAATCCTCAATCCTCAATCCTCATTCTTCAATCCTCAATACCCAATCCTCAATCTTCAATCCTCAGTCCTCAATCCTCAATTCTCAATCCTCAATCCTCAATCCTCAATTTTCAATCCTCGTTCTTCGATCCTCTATACCCAATACTCAATCTTCAGACGTCGATACTCAATCCTCAATTCTCAATCCTCAATCCTCAGTGCTCAGTCCTCAGTCCTCAAACTTCAATCTTCAACCCTCAGCCCTCATCGTCAATCCTCAATTCTCTATCCTCAATCCTCAACCTTCAATCCTCAATACTCAATTTCAATACTCAATCCTCAATTCTCAATCCTCAATCCTCAATCCTCAATCCTCAATTTTCAATCCTCGTTCTTCGATCCTCTATACCCAATACTCAATCTTCAGTCCTCGATACTCAATCCTCAATTCTCAATCCTCAATCCTCAGTGCTCAGTCCTCAGTCCTCAAACCTCAATCTTCAACCCTCAGCCCTCATCGTCAATCCTCAATCCTCTATCCTCAATCCTCAACCTTCAATCCTCAATACTCAATTTCAATACTCAATCCTCAGTCGTCAATCTCCAATCATGAATACTCAATCTTCAATCCCCAATACTCAATCTTCAATCCTCAATCCTCAGTCCTCAAACCTCAATCCCGAATCCTCAATCCTGAATCCTCAGTCTTCAGCCCTCAGTCCTCAACAATCAGTTGTCAATCCCCAATCCTGAATAGAATATCCTCAATTCACAGTTTTCAATACTCAATACTCAATCTGCAATCTTCAGATCTCTATCCACAAACATCAATTCTCATCACTCAACCCTCAATACTCAGTCCCCAATCCTCAATCTTCAAACCTCATTCCTCAATCCTCAATCCTCAATCCTCAATCTTCAGTCCTCAATACTCAATCTTCAATCCTCAACTCTCAATCCTCAATCCTCAATCATCAATCCTCAATCCTCACTCCTCAATCCTCAATCGTCAATCTTCAATCCTCAATACTCAATCTTCAATCCTCAATCCTCAATCCTCAATCCTCAATCTTCAATCCTCAATACTCAAACTTCAATCCTCAATCCTCAGTCCTCAAACCTCAATTCTGAATCCTCAATCCTGAGTCCTCAATCTTCGGCCCTCAGTCCTCAACAATCGGTTGTCAATCCTCTATCCTCAATAGAATATCCTCAATGCACAGTTTTCAATATTCAATACTCAATCTGCAATCTTCAGATCTCTATCCACAAACATCAATTCTCATCACTCAACCCTCAATACTCAGTCCCCAGTCCTCAATCTTCAAACCTCTATCCTCAATACTCAATCCTCAATCCTCAATCTTCAATCCTCAATACTCAATCTTCAATCCTCAACTCTCAATCCTCAATCCTCAATCATCAATCCTCAATCCTCAATCCTCAATCCTCAATCGTCAATCTTCAATCCTCAATACTCAATTTTCAATCCTCAATCCTCAATCCTCAATCCTCAACCCTCATTCTTCAATCCTCAATCCTCAATCCTCAATCCTCAATCCTCAATCCTCAATCCTCAACCGTCAGTCTTCTATCCTCAATCCTCAATACTCAATCTTCAATCCTCAACCCTCAGTCCTCAAACCTCAATTCTGAATCCTCAATCCTGAATCCTCAATCTTCAATCCTCAATACTCAATCTTCAATCCCCAATCCTCAGTCCTCAAACCTCAATTCTGAATCCTCAATCCTGAATCCTCAATCTTCGGACCTCAGTCCTCAACAATCAGTTGTCAATCCTCTATCCTCAATAGAATATCCTCAATTCACAGTTTTCAATACTCAATACTCAATCTGCAATATTCAAACCTCTATCCACAAACATCAATCCTCATCACTCAACCCTCAACACTCAGTCCTCAATGTTCAACGTTCAATCCTCAATCCTCAATCCTGAATCGTCAATCTTCAATCCTCAATACTCAATCTTCAATCCTCAATCCTCAATCCTCATTCCTCTATCCTCATTCTTCAATCCTCAACACCCAATCCTCAATCTTCAATCATCAATCCTCAATCCTCAATTCTCAATCCTCAATCCTCAATTTTCAATCCTCGTTCTTCAATCATCTATACCCAATACTCAATCTTCAGTCCTCGATCCTCAATCCTCAATTCTCAATCCTCAATCCTCAGTCCTCAGTCCTCAGTCCTCAAACCTCAATCTTCAACCCTCAGCCCTCATCGTCAATCCTCAATCCTCTATCCTCAATCGTCAACCTTCAATCCTCAATACTCAATTTCAATCCTCAATCCTCAATTCTCAATCCTCAATACTCAATCCTCAATCGTCAGTCTTCTATCCTCAATCCTCAATACTCAATCTTCAATCCTCAATCCTCAGTCCTCAAACCTCAATCCTGAATCCTCAATCCTGAATCCTCAATCTTCAATCCTCAATCCCCAGTCCTCAATCCTCAATCCTCAGTCCTCAAACCTCAATTCTGAATCCTCAATCCTCATCCCTCAATCCTCAATGTTCAATCCTCAATACCCAATCCTCAATCTTCAATCCTCAATCCTCACTCCTCAATCCTCAATCGTCAATCTTCAATCCTCAATACTCAATCTTCAATCCTCAATCCTCAATCCTCAATCCTCAATCTTCAATCCTCAATACTCAAACTTCAATCCTCAATCCTCAGTCCTCAAACCTCAATTCTGAATCCTCAATCCTGAGTCCTCAATCTTCGGCCCTCAGTCCTCAACAATCGGTTGTCAATCCTCTATCCTCAATAGAATATCCTCAATGCACAGTTTTCAATATTCAATACTCAATCTGCAATCTTCAGATCTCTATCCACAAACATCAATTCTCATCACTCAACCCTCAATACTCAGTCCCCAGTCCTCAACCTTCAAACCTCTATCCTCAATCCTCAATCCTCAATCCTCAATCTGCAATCCACAATACTCAATCTTCAATCCTCAACTATCAATCCTCAATCCTCAATCATCAATCCTCAATCCTCAATCCTCAATCGTCAGTCTTCTATCCTCAATCCTCAATACTCAATCTACAATCCTCAATCCTCAGTCATCAAACCTCAATTCTGAATCCCCAATCCTGAATCCTCAATCTTCATTCCTCAATCCCCAATCCTCAATCTTCAATCCTCAATCCTCAATCCTCAATCCTCAATCTTCAATCCTCAATACTCAATCTTCAATCTTCAATCCTCAGTACTCAATCCTCAATCCTCAATCGTCAGCCTTCAATCCTCAATACTCAATCTTCAATCCTCAATACTCAATCCTCAATCCTCAATCCTCATCATTCAATCCTCAATACCCAATCCTCAATCTTCAATCGTCAATCCTCAATCCTCAATCCACAATCCTCAATCCTCAATCTTCAATCCTCAATACTCAATCTTCAATCCTCAATCCTCAGTCCTCAAACCTCAAATCTGAATCCTCAATCCTGAATCCTCAATCTGCAGCCCTCAGTCCTCAACAATCAGTTGTCAATCCCCAATCCTCAATAGAATATCCTCAATGCACAGTTTTCAATACTCAATACTCAATCTGCAATCTATAGATCTCTATCCACAAACATCAATTCTCATCACTCAACCCTCAATACTCAGTCCCCAATCCTCAATCTTCAAACCTCTTTCCTCAATCCTCAATCCTCAATCCTCAATCTTCAATCCTCAATACTCAATCTTCAATCCTCAACTCTCAATCCTCAACCCTCAATCATCAATCCTCAATCCTCAATCCTCAATCCTCAATCGTCAATCTTCAATCCTCAATACTCAATCTTCAATCCTCAATCCTCAATCCTCAATCCTCAATCCTCAATCCTCATTCTTCAATCCTCAATCCTCAATCCTCTATCCTCAATTTTCAATCCTCCTTCTTCAATCATCTATACCCAATACTCAATCTTCAGTCCTCGATCCTCAATCCTCAATTCTCAATCCTCAATCCTCAGTCCTCAGTCCTCAGTCCTCAAACCTCAATCTTCAACCCTCAGCCCTCATCGTCAATCCTCAATCCTCTATCCTCAATCGTCAACCTTCAATCCTCAATACTCAATTTCAATCCTCAATCCTCAATTCTCAATCCTCAATACTCAATCCTCAATCGTCAGTCTTCTATCCTCAATCCTCAATACTCAATCTTCAATCCTCAATCCTCAGTCCTCAAACCTCAATCCTGAATCCTCAATCCTGAATCCTCAATCTTCAATCCTCAATCCCCAGTCCTCAATCCTCAATCCTCAGTCCTCAAACCTCAATTCTGAATCCTCAATCCTGAATCCTCAATCTTCGGTCCTCAGTCCTCAACAATCAGTTGTCAATCCACTATCCTCAATAGAATATCCTCAATTCACAGTTTTCAATACTCAATACTCAATCTGCAATATTCAAACCTCTATCCACAAACATCAATACTCATCACTCAACCCTCAACACTCAGTCCTCAATGTTCAACCTTCAATCCTCAATCCTCAATCCACAATCGTCAATCTTCAATCCTCAATACTCAACCTTCAATCCTCAATCCTCAATCCTCAATCCTCAATCCTCATTCTTCAATCCTCAATACCCAATCCTCAATCTTCAATCCTCAGTCCTCAATCCTCAATTCTCAATCCTCAATCCTCAATCCTCAATTTTCAATCCTCGTTCTTCGATCCTCTATACCCAATACTCAATCTTCAGACGTCGATACTCAATCCTCAATTCTCAATCCTCAATCCTCAGTGCTCAGTCCTCAGTCCTCAAACTTCAATCTTCAACCCTCAGCCCTCATCGTCAATCCTCAATTCTCTATCCTCAATCCTCAACCTTCAATCCTCAATACTCAATTTCAATACTCAATCCTCAATTCTCAATCCTCAATCCTCAATCCTCAATCCTCAATTTTCAATCCTCGTTCTTCGATCCTCTATACCCAAAACTCAATCTTCAGTCCTCGATACTCAATCCTCAATTCTCAATCCTCAATCCTCAGTGCTCAGTCCTCAGTCCTCAAACCTCAATCTTCAACCCTCAGCCCTCATCGTCAATCCTCAATCCTCTATCCTCAATCCTCAACCTTCAATCCTCAATACTCAATTTCAATACTCAATCCTCAGTCGTCAATCTCCACTCATGAATACTCAATCTTCAATCCCCAATACTCAATCTTCAATCCTCAATCCTCAGTCCTCAAACCTCAATCCCGAATCCTCAATCCTGAATCCTCAATCTTCAGCCCTCAGTCCTCAACAATCAGTTGTCAATCCCCAATCCTCAATAGAATATCCTCAATTCACAGTTTTCAATACTCAATACTCAATCTGCAATCTTCAGATCTCCATCCACAAACATCAATTCTCATCACTCAACCCTCAATACTCAGTCCCCAGTCCTCAATCTTCAAACCTCTATCCTCAATACTCAATCCTCAATCCTCAATCTTCAATCCTCAATACTCAATCTTCAATCCTCAACTCTCAATCCTCAATCCTCAATCATCAATCCTCAATCCTCAATCCTCAATCCTCAATCGTCAATCTTCAATCCTCAATACTCAATTTTCAATCCTCAATCCTCAATCCTCAATCCTCAACCCTCATTCTTCAATCCTCAATCCTCAATCCTTAATCCTCAATCCTCAATCCTCAACCGTCAGTCTTCTATCCTCAATCCTCAATACTCAATCTTCAATCCTCAACCCTCAGTCCTCAAACCTCAATTCTGAATCCTCAATCCTGAATCCTCAATCTTCAATCCTCAATACTCAATCTTCAATCCCCAATCCTCAGTCCTCAAACCTCAATTCTGAATCCTCAATCCTGAATCCTCAATCTTCGGACCTCAGTCCTCAACAATCAGTTGTCAATCCTCTATCCTCAATAGAATATCCTCAATTCACAGTTTTCAATACTCAATACTCAATCTGCAATATTCAAACCTCTATCCACAAACATCAATCCTCATCACTCAACCCTCAACACTCAGTCCTCAATGTTCAACGTTCAATCCTCAATCCTCAATCCTGAATCGTCAATCTTCAATCCTCAATACTCAATCTTCAATCCTCAATCCTCAATCCTCATTCCTCTATCCTCATTCTTCAATCCTCAACACCCAATCCTCAATCTTCAATCATCAATCCTCAATCCTCAATTCTCAATCCTCAATCCTCAATTTTCAATCCTCGTTCTTCAATCATCTATACCCAATACTCAATCTTCAGTCCTCGATCCTCAATCCTCAATTCTCAATCCTCAATCCTCAGTCCTCAGTCCTCGGTCCTCAAACCTCAATCTTCAACCCTCAGCCCTCATCGTCAATCCTCAATCCTCTATCCTCAATCGTCAACCTTCAATCCTCAATACTCAATTTCAATCCTCAATCCTCAATTCTCAATCCTCAATACTCAATCCTCAATCGTCAGTCTTCTATCCTCAATCCTCAATACTCAATCTTCAATCCTCAATCCTCAGTCCTCAAACCTCAATCCTGAATCCTCAATCCTGAATCCTCAATCTTCAATCCTCAATCCCCAGTCCTCAATCCTCAATCCTCAGTCCTCAAACCTCAATTCTGAATCCTCAATCCTCATCCCTCAATCCTCAATGTTCAATCCTCAATACCCAATCCTCAATCTTCAATCCTCAATCCTCACTCCTCAATCCTCAATCGTCAATCTTCAATCCTCAATACTCAATCTTCAATCCTCAATCCTCAATCCTCAATCCTCAATCTTCAATCCTCAATACTCAAACTTCAATCCTCAATCCTCAGTCCTCAAACCTCAATTCTGAATCCTCAATCCTGAGTCCTCAATCTTCGGCCCTCAGTCCTCAACAATCGGTTGTCAATCCTCTATCCTCAATAGAATATCCTCAATGCACAGTTTTCAATATTCAATACTCAATCTGCAATCTTCAGATCTCTATCCACAAACATCAATTCTCATCACTCAACCCTCAATACTCAGTCCCCAGTCCTCAATCTTCAAACCTCTATCCTCAATCCTCAATCCTCAATCCTCAATCTGCAATCCACAATACTCAATCTTCAATCCTCAACTATCAATCCTCAATCCTCAATCATCAATCCTCAATCCTCAATCCTCAATCGTCAGTCTTCTATCCTCAATCCTCAATACTCAATCTACAATCCTCAATCCTCAGTCCTCAAACCTCAATTCTGAATCCCCAATCCTGAATCCTCAATCTTCATTCCTCAATCCCCAATCCTCAATCTTCAATCCTCAATCCTCAATCCTCAATCCTCAATCTTCAATCCTCAATACTCAATCTTCAATCTTCAATCCTCAGTACTCAATCCTCAATCCTCAATCGTCAGCCTTCAATCCTCAATACTCAATCTTCAATCCTCAATACTCAATCCTCAATCCTCAATCCTCATCATTCAATCCTCAATACCCAATCCTCAATCTTCAATCGTCAATCCTCAATCCTCAATCCACAATCCTCAATCCTCAATCTTCAATCCTCAATACTCAATCTTCAATCCTCAATCCTCAGTCCTCAAACCTCAAATCTGAATCCTCAATCCTGAATCCTCAATCTGCAGCCCTCAGTCCTCAACAATCAGTTGTCAATCCCCAATCCTCAATAGAATATCCTCAATGCACAGTTTTCAATACTCAATACTCAATCTGCAATCTATAGATCTCTATCCACAAACATCAATTCTCATCACTCAACCCTCAATACTCAGTCCCCAATCCTCAATCTTCAAACCTCTATCCTCAATCCTCAATCCTCAATCCTCAATCTTCAATCCTCAATACTCAATCTTCAATCCTCAACTCTCAATCCTCAACCCTCAATCATCAATCCTCAATCCTCAATCCTCAATCCTCAATCGTCAATCTTCAATCCTCAATACTCAATCTTCAATCCTCAATCCTCAATCCTCAATCCTCAATCCTCAGTCCTCATTCTTCAATCCTCAATCCTCAATCCTCTATCCTCAATCCTCATTCCTCAATCCTCAATCGTCAGTCTTCTATCCTCAATCCTCAATACTCAATCTTCAATCCTCAATCCTCAGTCCTCAAACCTCAATTCTGAATCCTCAATCCTGAGTCCTCAATCTTCGGCCCTCAGTCCTCAACAATCGGTAGTCAATCCTCTATCCTCAATAGAATATCCTCAATGCACAGTTTTCAATATTCAATACTCAATCTGCAATCTTCAGATCTCTATCCACAAACATCAATTCTCATCACTCAACCCTCAATACTCAGTCCCCAGTCCTCAACCTTCAAACCTCTATCCTCAATCCTCAATCCTCAATCCTCAATCTGCAATCCACAATACTCAATCTTCAATCCTCAACTATCAATCCTCAATCCTCAATCATCAATCCTCAATCCTCAATCCTCAATCGTCAGTCTTCTATCCTCAATCCTCAATACTCAATCTACAATCCTCAATCCTCAGTCCTCAAACCTCAATTCTGAATCCCCAATCCTGAATCCTCAATCTTCATTCCTCAATCCCCAATCCTCAATCTTCAATCCTCAATCCTCAATCCTCAATCCTCAATCTTCAATCCTCAATACTCAATCTTCAATCTTCAATCCTCAGTACTCAATCCTCAATCCTCAATCGTCAGCCTTCAATCCTCAATACTCAATCTTCAATCCTCAATACTCAATCCTCAATCCTCAATCCTCATCATTCAATCCTCAATACCCAATCCTCAATCTTCAATCGTCAATCCTCAATCCTCAATCCACAATCCTCAATCCTCAATCTTCAATCCTCAATACTCAATCTTCAATCCTCAATCCTCAGTCCTCAAACCTCAAATCTGAATCCTCAATCCTGAATCCTCAATCTTCAATCCTCAATACTCAATCTTCAATCCTCAACCCTCAGTCCTCAATCGTCAGTTTTCTATCCTCAATCCTCAATACTCAACCTTCAATCCTCAGTCCTCAGTGCTCAAACCTCAATCCTGAATCCTCAATCCTGAATCCTCAATCTTCAATCCTCAGTCCCCAGTCCTCAATCTTCAATCCTCAATCCTCAATCCTCAATCCTCAATCCTCAACCGTCAGTCTTCTATCCTCAATCCTCAATACTCAATCTTCAATCCTCAACCCTCAGTCCTCAAACCTCAATTCTGAATCCTCAATCCTGAATCCTCAATCTTCAATCCTCAATACTCAATCTTCAATCCCCAATCCTCAGTCCTCAAACCTCAATTCTGAATCCTCAATCCTGAATCCTCAATCATCAGCTCTCAGTACTCAGCAATCAGTTATCAATCCCCAATCGCCAATAGAATATCCTCAATTCACAGTTTTCAATACTCAATACTCAACCTGCAACCTTCAAATCTCTATCCACAAACATCAATTCTCATAACTCAACCCTCAACACTCAGTCCCCAATCCTCAATCTTCAATCCTCAATCCTCAGCACTCAGTCCCCAATCCTCAATCTTCAATCCTCAATACTCAATCTTCAATCCTCAATCCTCAATACACGATCCTCAATCCTCAATCCTCAGTCGTCAATCCTCAATCCTCAATCCTCAATCGTCAGTCTTCTATCCTCAATCCTCAATACTCAATCTTCAATCCTCAACCCTCAGTCCTCAAACCTCAATTCTGAATCCTCAATCCTGAATCCTCAATCTTCAATCCTCAATACTCAATCTTCAATCCTCAATCCTCAGTCCTCAAACCTCAATTCTGAATCCTCAATCCTGAATCCTCAATCTTCGGCCCTCAGTCCTCAACAGTCAGTTCTCAATCCTCTATCCTCAATAGAATATCCTCAATTCACAGTTTTCAATACTCAATACTCAATCTGCAATCTTCAAACCTCTATCCACAAACATCAATTCTCATCACTCAACCCTCAACACTCAGTCCTCAATGTTCAATCTTCAATCATCAATCCTCAATCCTCAATCGTCAATCTTCAATCCACAATACTCAATCTTCAATCCTCAATCCTCTTTCCTCAATCCTCAATCCTCATTCTTCAATCCTCAAACCTCAATCCTCAAGCCCTAATCCTCATTCTTCAATCCTCAATACCCAATACTCAATCTTCAATCCTCGGTCCTCAATCCTCAATCCTCAATCCTCAACCCTCGATCCTTAATATTCAATCCTCAGTCCCAAATCCTCAATCGTCAATCCTGAATCCTCAACACTCCATATTCAATCCTCAATACTCAATCTTCAATCCTCAATCCTCAATCCTCAATCCTCAATCCTCATTCTTCAATCCTCAATACCCAATCCTCAGTCTTCAATCCTCAATCCTCAATCCTCAATTCTCAATCCTCAATCCTCAATCCTCAGACCTCAAACATCAATACTCAACCCTCAGTCCTCGTCCTCAATCCACAACCCTCAATCCTCAATCCTCAATCTTCCATCATCAATATTCAATCTTCAATCCCCAATCCTCATCCTCAATCCTCAATCCTCAATCCTAAATCCTCAATACTCAATCCTCCATCCTCAATCCTCAATCCTCAATCGTCAATCTCCAATCCTGAATACTCAATCTTCAATCCTCAATCCTCAATCCTCAATCCTCAATCCTCAATCCTCATTCTTCAATCCTCTATACCCAATTCTCAATCTTCAGTCCTCGATCCTCAATCCTCAATTCTCAATCCTCAATCCTCATTCCTCAGTCCTCAGTCCTCAAACCTCAATCTTCAACCCTCTGCCCTCATCGTCAATCCTCAATCCTCTGTCCTCATTCCTGAATCCTCAATCCTGAATCCTCAATCTTCAGCCATCAGTCCTCAACAATCAGTTGTCAATCCTCAATCCTCAATAGAATATCATCAATTCACAGCTTTCAATACTCAATACTCAACCTACAATCTTCAAATCTCTATCCACAAACATCAATTCTCAACACTCAACCCTCAACACTCAGTCCCCAATCCTCAATCTTCAAGCCTCAATCCTCAACACTCACTCCCCAATCCTCCATCTTCAATCCTCAATACTCAATCTTCAATCCTCAATCCTCAATCCTCCATCCTCAATCCTCAATCCTCAATCGTCAATCTCCAATCCTGAATACTCAATCTTCAATCCTCAATCCTCAATCCTCAATCCTCAATCCTCAATCCTCATTCTTCAATCCTCTATACCCAATACTCAATCTTCAGTCCTCGATCCTCAATCCTCAATTCTCAATCCTCAATCCTCATTCCTCAGTCCTCAGTCCTCAAACCTCAATCTTCAACCCTCTGCCCTCATCGTCAATCCTCAATCCTCTGTCCTCAATCCTCAAGCTTCAATCCTCAATACTCTATTTCAATCCTGAATCCTCAATCCTGAATTCTGAATCTTCAATCCCCAATCCCCAATCCT
Source organism: Calliopsis andreniformis (assembly GCF_051401765.1). Taxonomy (NCBI): domain Eukaryota; kingdom Metazoa; phylum Arthropoda; class Insecta; order Hymenoptera; family Andrenidae; genus Calliopsis; species Calliopsis andreniformis. The sequence continues at coordinate 750,628 of NW_027480550.1, read as the reverse complement.
CAATCCTCGGTCCTCAATCCTCAATCCTCAATCCTCAACCCTCGATCCTTAATATTCAATCCTCAGTCCCAAATCCTCAATCGTCAATCCTCAATCCTCAACACTCCATATTCAATCCTCAATACTCAATCTTCAATCCTCAATCCTCAATCCTCAATCCTCAATCCTCATTCTTCAATCCTCAATACCCAATCCTCAGTCTTCAATCCTCAATCCTCAATACTCAATCTTCATTCCTCAATCCTCAGTCCTCAAACCTCAATTCTGAATCCTCAATCCTGAATACTCAATCTTCAATCCTCAATCCCCAATCCTCAATCTTCAATCCTCAATCCTCAATCCTCAATCCTCAATCCTCAATCCGCAATCCTCAATCCTCAATACTCAATCTTCAATCCTCAATCCTCAATACTCAATCCTCAATCCTCAATCGTCAATCTTCAATCCTCAATACTCAATCTTCAATCCTCAATCCTCAGTCCTCAAACCTCAATTCTGAATCCTCAATCCTGAATCCTCAATCATCGGCCCTCAGTCCTCAACAATCAGTTGTCAATCCTCAATCCTCAATAGAATATCCTCAATTCACAGTTTTCAATACTCAATACTCAATCTGCAATATTCAAACCTCAATCCACAAACATCAATTCTCATCACTCAACCCTCAACACTCAGTCCTCAATGTTCAACCTTCAATCCTCAATCCTCAATCCACAATCGTCAATCTTCAATCCTCAATACTCAATCTTCAATCCTCAATCCTCAATCCTCAATCCTCAATCCTCATTCTTCAATCCTCAATACCTAATCCTCAATCTTCAATCCTCAATCCTCAATCCTCAATTCTCAATCCTCAATCCTCAATCCCCAATCGTTAGTCTTCAATCCTCAACACTCAATCCACAATTCTCAATCTTCAATCCTCAACACTCAATCCACAATTCTCAATCTTCAATCCTCTTTCCTCAGTCCTCAAACCTCAATCCTCAACCCTCAGCCCTCATCCTCAATCCTCAACACTCAATCCTCAATCCTCAATCTTCAATCCTCAATACTCAATTCTCAATCCTCCGTTCTCAATCCTCAATCCTCAGTCCTCAATCCGCAATCCTCAATCGTCAGTCTTCTATCCTCAATCCTCAATACTCAATCTTCAATCCTCAATCCTCAGTCCTCAAACCTCACTTCTGAATCCTCTATACTGAATACTCAATCTTCAATCCTCAAACCCAATCCACAATCTTCAATCCTCAATCCTCAATCCTCAATCCTCAATCCTCAATCTTCAATCCTCAATACTCAATCTTCAATCCTCAATCCTCAATACTCAATCCTCAATCCTCAATCACCAATCGTCAGTCTTCAATCCTCAATACTCAATCCACAATTCTCAATCCTCAATCCTCAGTCCTCAGTCCTCAAACCTCAATCCTCAACCCTCAGCCCTCATCCCCAATCCTCAATCTTCAATCCTCAATCTTCAATCCTCAATTCCCAATCATCAATACTCAATACTCAATCCTCAATACTCAATGATTCAATCCTCAATCCTCAATCCTCAATCATCAATCCTCATTCTTCAATCCTCAATACCCAATCCTCAATCTTCAATGCTCAAACCTCAATCCTCAGCCCTCAAACCTCAATCCTGAATCCTCAATCTGCAATACTCAATCCTCAATCCTCAATCCTCAATCCTCAATCCTCATTCTTCAATCCTCAATCCTCAATCGTCAATCCTCAATCCTCAATCCTCAATACTCAGTCCCCAAACCTCATTCCTCAATCTTCAATCCTCAATTCTCAATCCTCAACCTCAATACTCAATCCTCAATACACAATCTTCAATCCTCAATCCTCAATCCTCAATCCTCAATCCTCAATCCTCATTCTTCAGTCCTCAATACCCAATCCTCAATGTTCAATCCTCAATCCTCAATTCTCAATCCTCAATCCTCAATTTTCAATCCACATTCTTCAATACTCAATACCCAATACTCAATCTTCAATCCTCAATCCTCAATCCTCAATTCTCAGTCCTCAATACTCAGTCCTCGGTCCTCAAACCTCAATACTCAACCCTCAGCCCACATCGTCAATCCTCAAACCTCAATGCTCAATCCTCAATCTTCAATCCTCAATACTCAATCTTCAATCCTCAATCCTCAATTCTCAATCCTCAATCCTCAATCCTGAATCCTCAATCCTCAATCCTCAATCCTCAATCTTCAGTCTTCAATCCTCAATACTCAATCTTAGATCCTCAATCCTCAATCCTCAATCCTCAACCCTCATTCTTCAATCCTCAATACCCAATCCTCAATCTTCAATCACAATAATCAATCCTCAATTCTCAGTCCTCAATCCTCAGTCCTCAGTCCTCAAACCTCAATCCTCAACCCTCAGCCCTCATCCTCAATCCTCAATCCTCAATCCTCAATCCTCAATCCTCAATCCTCAGTCCCCAAACCTCAATCCTCAATCTTCAATCCTCAATTCTCAATCCTCAATAATCAATACTCAATCCTCAATACTCAATGTTTCAATCCTCAATCCTCAATCCTCAATCATCAATCCTCATTCTTCAATTCTCAATACCCTATCCTCAATCTTCAATCCTCAATCCTCAATCCTCAATTCTCAATCCTCAATCCACAGTCCTCAGTCCTCAAACCTCAATCCTCAACCCTCAGCCCTCATCCACAATCCTCAATCCTCAATCCTCAATCCTCAATCCTCAATCTTCAATCCTCCATACCCAATCTTCAATCCTCAATCATCAGTCCTCAAACCGTAATTCTGAATCCTCAATCCTGAATCCTCAAACTTCGGCCCTCAGTCCTCAACAATCAGTTGTCAATCCTCTATCCTCAATAGAATATCCTCAATTCACAGTTTTCAATACTGAATACTTAATCTGCAATCTTCAAACCTCTATCCACAAACATCAATTCTCATCACTCAACCCTCAACACTCGGTCCTCAATGTTCAATCTTCAATCCTCAATCCTCAATTCTCAATCGTCAATCTTCAATCCTCAATACTCAATCTTCAATCCTCAATCCTCAATCCTCAATCCTCAAACCTCATTCTTCAATCCTCAATACCCAATCCTCAATCTTCAATCCTCAATCCTCAATCCTCAATTCTCAATCCTCAATCCTCAATTTTCAATCCTCATTCATCAATACTCTATACCCAATACTCAATCTTCAATCCTCAATCCTCAATCCTCAATTCTCAATCCTCAATCCTTATTCCTCAGTCCTCAAACCTCACTCCTCAACACTCAGACCTCATCGTCAATCCTCAATCATCAATCCTCAATCCTCAACTTTCAATCCTCAATACTCAATCTTCAACCCTCAATCCTCAATTCTCAATTCTCCGTTCTCAATCCTCAATCCTCAATCTTCAATCCTCAATCCTCAATCGTCAGTCTTCTATCCTCAATCCTCAATACTCAATCTTCAATCCTCAATCCTCAGTCCTCAAACCTCAATTCTGAATCCTCTATCCTGAATACTCAATCTTCAATCCTCAATACCCAATCTTCAATCCTCAATCCTCAGTCCTCAAACCGTAATTCTGAATCCTCAATCCTGAATCCTCAAGCTTCGTCCCTCAGCCCTCAACAATCAGTTGTCAATACTCTATCCTCAATGGAATATCCTCAATTCATAGTTTTCAATACTCAATACTCAATCTGCAATCTTCAAACCTCTATCCACAAACATCAATTCTCATCACTCAACCCTCAACACTTAGTCCTCAATGTTCAACCTTCAATCCTCAATCCTCAATCCTCAATCGTCAATCTTCAATCCTCAATACTCAATCTTCAATTCTCAATCCTCAATCGTCAATCCTCAATCCTCATTCTTCAATCCTCGATACCCAATACTCAATCTTCAATCCTCAATCCTCAATCCTCAATTCTCAATCCTCAATCCTCAATTTTCAATCCTCGTTCTTCAGTCCTCTTTACCCAAAACTCAATCTTAAGTCCTCGATCCTCAATCCTCAATTCTCAATCCTCAATCCTCAGACCTCAGTCGTCAGTCCTCAAACCTCAATCTTCAACCCTCAGCCCTCATCGTCAATCCTCAATCCTCTATCCTCAAACCTCAACCTTCAATCCTCAATACTCAATTTCAGTCCTCAATCCTCAGTCCTCAATCCTCAATCCTCAATCCTCAATCCTCAATCCTCAATCATCAATCCTCAATCGTCAGTCTTCTATCCTCAATACTCAATACTCAATCTTCAATCCTCAATCCTCAGTCCTCAAACCTCAATCCTGAATCCTCAATCCCGAATCCTCAATCTTCAATCCTCAATCGCCAATCCTCAATCCTCAATCCTCAGTCCTCAAACCTCAATTCTGAATCCTCAATACTGAATCCTCAATCTTCGGCTCTCAGTCCTCAACAATCAGTTGTCAATCCTCTATCCTCAATAGAATATCCTCAATTCACAGTTTCCAATACTCAATACTCAATCTGCAATATTCAAACCTCTATCCACAAACATCAGTTCTCGTCACTCAACCCTCAACACTCAGTCCTCAATGTTCAACCCTCAATACTCAGTCCCCAATCCTCAATCTTCAAACCTCAACCCTCAATCCTCAATCCTCAATCATCAATCCTCAGTCCTCAATCCTCAATTCCCAATCGTCAATCTTCAGTCCTCAATACTCAATCTTCAATCCTCAATCCTCAATCCTCAAGCCCCAATCCTCATTCTTCAATCCTCAATACCCAATCCTCAATCTTCAATCCTCGGTCCTCAATCATCAATCCTCAATCCTCAACCCTCGATCCTTAATCTTCAATCCTCAGTCCGAAATCCTCAATCCTCAATCGTCAGTCTTCTATCCTCAATACTCAATACTCAATCTTCAATCCTCAATCCTCAGTCCTCAAACCTCAATCCTGAATCCTCAATCCCGAATCCTCAATCTTCAATCCTCAATCGCCAATCCTCAATCCTCAATCCTCAGTCCTCAAACCTCAATTCTGAATCCTCAATACTGAATCCTCAATCTTCGGCACTCAGTCCTCAACAATCAGTTGTCAATCCTCTATCCTCAATAGAATATCCTCAATTCACAGTTTCCAATACTCAATACTCAATCTGCAATATTCAAACCTCTATCCACAAACATCAGTTCTCGTCACTCAACCCTCAACACTCAGTCCTCAATGTTCAACCCTCAATACTCAGTCCCCAATCCTCAATCTTCAAACCTCAACCCTCAATCCTCAATCCTCAATCATCAATCCTCAGTCCTCAATCCTCAATTCCCAATCGTCTATCTTCAGTCCTCAATACTCAATCTTCAATCCTCAATCCTCAATCCTCAAGCCCCAATCCTCATTCTTCAATCCTCAATACCCAATCCTCAATCTTCAATCCTCGGTCCTCAATCATCAATCCTCAATCCTCAACCCTCGATCCTTAATCTTCAATCCTCAGTCCGAAATCCTCAATCCTCAATCGTCAGTCTTCTATCCTCAATACTCAATACTCAATCTTCAATCCTCAATCCTCAGTCCTCAAACCTCAATCCTGAATCCTCAATCCCGAATCCTCAATCTTCAATCCTCAATCGCCAATCCTCAATCCTCAATCCTCAGTCCTCAAACCTCAATTCTGAATCCTCAATACTGAATCCTCAATCTTCGGCACTCAGTCCTCAACAATCAGTTGTCAATCCTCTATCCTCAATAGAATATCCTCAATTCACAGTTTCCAATACTCAATACTCAATCTGCAATATTCAAACCTCTATCCACAAACATCAGTTCTCGTCACTCAACCCTCAACACTCAGTCCTCAATGTTCAACCCTCAATACTCAGTCCACAATCCTCAATCTTCAAACCTCAACCCTCAATCCTCAATCCTCAATCATCAATCCTCAGTCCTCAATCCTCAATTCCCAATCGTCTATCTTCAGTCCTCAATACTCAATCTTCAATCCTCAATCCTCAATCCTCAAGCCCCAATCCTCATTCTTCAATCCTCAATACCCAATCCTCAATCTTCAATCCTCGGTCCTCAATCATCAATCCTCAATCCTCAACCCTCGATCCTTAATCTTCAATCCTCAGTCCGAAATCCTCAATCGTCAATCCTCATTCCTCAACACTCAATCTTCAATCCTCAATACTCAATCTTCAATCCTCAATCCTCAATCCTCAATCCTCAATCCTCATTCTTCAATCCTCAATCCTCAATCCTCAATTCTCAATCCTCAATCCTCAACCCTCAGCACTCATCGTCAATCCTCAGACCTCAATCCTCAATCCTCAACCTTCAATCCTCAATACCCAATACTCAATCTTCAATCCTCAATCCTCAATCCTCAATCCTCAATCTTCAATCCTCAATCCTGAACCCTCAATTCTCAATCCTGAATCCTCAATCCTCATACTTCAAACATCAATACTCAAACCTCAGTCCTCGTCCTCAACCCACAACCCTCAATCCTCAATCTTCAATCATCAATATTCAATCTTCAATCCTGAATCCTCAATCCTCAATCCCCAATCCTCTTCCCTCAATCCTCAATGTTCAATCGTCTATACCCAATCCTCAATCTTCAATCCTCAATCCTCAATCCTCAATCCTCAAACCTCAATACTCAGCCCTGAAAAATCAATCCTGAATACACAATCCTGAATAATAATTCTTCGGCCCTCAGTCCTCAACAATCAGTTGTCAATCCTCAATCCTCAATAGAATATCCTCAGTTCAGAGTTTTCAATACGCAATCCTCAATCTGCAATCTTCAAATCTCTATCCACAAATGTCAATCCTCATCACTGTACCCTCAGCACTCAGTCCCCAATCCTCAATCTTCAATCGTCTATCCTCAATCCTCAATCTTCAGTCATCAATATACAATCTTCAGTCCTCAATCCTCAATACTCAATCCTCAATCCTCAACACTCAGTCCCCAATCCTCAGCCTTCAATCCTCAATCCTCAATCCTCAATCCTCAATCCTCAATCCTCAATCCTCAATCCTCAATCCTCAGTCCCCAAACCTCAATCCTCAATCTTCAATCCACAATACTCAATCTTCAATCCTCAAACCTCAATATTCAATCCTCAATACTCAATCCACAATCGTCAGTCTTCAATCCTCAATACTCAATCTTTAATCCGCAATCCTCAATCCTCAATCCTCAATCCTCATTCTTCAAACCTCAATACCCAACCCTCAATCTTCAATCCTCAATCCTCAATCCTCAATTCTCAATCCTCAATCCTCAGTCCTCAGTCCTCAAACCTCAATCCTCAATCCTCAATACTCAATCATCAATCCTCAATACTCAATCCTCAATCCTCAATCCTCAATCGTCAATCTTCAATCCTCAATACTCAACCTTCAATCCTCAATCCTCAATCCTCAAGACCCAATCCTCAATCCTCATTCTTCAATCCTCAATACCCAATCCTCAATCTTCAATCCTCAATCCTCAATCCTCAATTCTCAATCCTCAATCCTCAATTTTCAATCCTCGTTCTTCAATCCTCTATACCCAATGCTCAATCTTCAATCCTCAATCCTCAATCCTCAATTGTCAATGCTCAATCCTCAGTCCTCAGCCCTCAAACCTGAATCCTCAACCCTCAGCCCTCATCGTCAATCCTCAATCCTCAATACTCAATCCTCAACCTTCAATCCTCAATACTCAATCTTCAATCCTCAATCCTCAATTCTCAATCCTCAATCCTCAATCCTCAATCCTCAATCCTCAATCCTCAATCCTCAATCGACAGCCTTCTATCCTCAATACTCAATCTTCAATCCTCAATACTCAATCCTCAATCCTCAATCCTCATTCTTCAATCCTCAATACCCAATCCTCAATCTTCAATCCTCAATCCTCAATCCTCAATTCTCAATCCTCAATCCTCAGTCCTCAATCCTCAACCTTCAATCCACGATACTCAATCTTCAATCCTCAACACTCAATCCTCAATCCTCAATCATCAATCCTCAATCCTCAATCCTCAATCCTCAATCGTCAATCTTCAATCCTCAATCGTCAATACTCAATCCTCAACCCTCAATCGTCAGTCCTCTATCCTCAATCCTCAATACTCAATCTTCATTCCTCAATCCTCAGACCTCAAACCTCAATTCTGAATCCTCAATCCTGAATCCTCAATCTTCAATCCTCAATCCCCAATCCTCAGTCCTCAGCCCTCAAACCTCAATCCTCAACCCTCAGCACTCATCGTCAATCCTCAATCCTCAATACTCAATCCTCAACCTTCAATCCTCAATTCTCAATCCTCAATCCTCAATCCTCAATCCTCAATCCTCAGTCCCCAAACCTCAATCCTCAATCTTCAATCCTCAATTCTCAATCCTCAATACTCAATACTCAATCCTCAATACTCAATGTTTCAATCCTCAATCCTCAATCCTCAATCATCAATCCTCATTCTTCAATCCTCAATACCCTATCCTCAATCTTCAATCCTCAATCCTCAATCCTCAATTCTCAATCCTCAATCCACAGTCCTCAGTCCTCAAACCTCAATCCTCAACCCTCAGCCCTCATCCACAATCCTCAATCCTCAATCCTCAATCCTCAATCCTCAATCTTCAATCCTCCATACTCAATCTTCAATCCTCAATCATCAGTCCTCAAACCTCAATTCTGAATCCTCAATCCTGAATCCTCAAACTTCGGCCCTCAGTCCTCAACAATCAGTTGTCAATCCTCTATCCTCAATAGAATATCCTCAATTCACAGTTTTCAATACTGAATACTTAATCTGCAATCTTCAAACCTCTATCCACAAACATCAATTCTCATCACTCAACCCTCAACACTCGGTCCTCAATGTTCAATCTTCAATCCTCAATCCTCAATTCTCAATCGTCAATCTTCAATCCTCAATACTCAATCTTCAATCCTCAATCCTCAATCCTCAATCCTCAAACCTCATTCTTCAATCCTCAATACCCAATCCTCAATCTTCAATCCTCAATCCTCAATCCTCAATTCTCAATCCTCAATCCTCAATTTTCAATCCTCATTCATCAGTACTCTATACCCAATACTCAATCTTCAATCCTCAATCCTCAATCCTCAATTCTCAATCCTCAATCCTTATTCCTCAGTCCTCAAACCTCACTCCTCAACACTCAGACCTCATCGTCAATCCTCAATCATCAATCCTCAATCCTCAACTTTCAATCCTCAATACTCAATCTTCAACCCTCAATCCTCAATTCTCAATTCTCCGTTCTCAATCCTCAATCCTCAATCTTCAATCCTCAATCCTCAATCGTCAGTCTTCTATCCTCAATCCTCAATACTCAATCTTCAATCCTCAATCCTCAGTCCTCAAACCTCAATTCTGAATCCTCTATCCTGAATACTCAATCTTCAATCCTCAATACCCAATCTTCAATCCTCGATCCACATCCCTCAAACATCAATACTCAACCCTCAGTCCTCGTCCTCAGTCCACAACCATCAATCCTCAATACTCAATATTCAATCATCAATATACAATCTTCAGTCCTCAATCCTCAATACTCAATCCTCAATCCTCAGTACTCAATGTTCAATCCGCGATACCCAATACTCAATATTCAACACTCAATACTAAATCCTCAATCCTCAATCCTCAATCCTCAATCCTCGATCCTCAGACCCCAAACCTCAGTCCTCAATATTCAATCCTCAATACACAATCCTCAATCCTCAATCCTCAACCCTCAATGTTCAATCCGCAATAACCAATCCTCAATCTTCAATCATCAATCCTCAATCCTCAATCCTCAATCCTCAATCCTCAGCCCTCAAACCTCAATCCTGAATCCTCAATCCTGAATCCTCTATCTTCAGCCCTCAGTCCTCAACAATCAGTTGTCAATCCTCAATCCTCAATAGAATATCATGAGGAGATAGATGTCAATACTCAGTACTCAACCTGCAATCTTCAAATCTCTATCAACAAACATCAATTCTCATCACTCAACCCTCAACACTCAGTCCCCAATCCTCAATCTTCAATCCTCAATCCTCAATCCTCAATCTTCAGTCCTCAATCCTCAATCCTCAATACTCAATCTTCAATCCTCAATCCTCAGTCATCAAACCTCAATTCTGAATCCTCAATCCTGAATCCTCAATCTTCAAACCTCAATCCCCAATCCTCAATCTTCAATCCTCAATGCTCAATCCACAATCCTCAACCCTCAATATTGAATCCTCAATACTCAATCTTCAATCCTCAATCCTCAATCCTCAATCCTCAACGCTCAATCCTCAATCCTCAATCTTCAATCCTCAATACTCAATCTGCAATCCTCAATCCTCAATCCTCAATACTCAATCCTCATTCTTCAATCCTCAATACCGAATAATCAATCTTCAATCCTCAACCCTCAATCCTCAATTCTCAATCATGAATCCTGAATCCTCATACTTCAAACATCAATACCCAACCCTCAGTCCTCGTCCTCAATCCACAGCCCTCAATCCTCAATCCTCGGACTTCAATCATCAATATTCAACCTTCAATCCTCAATCCTCAATCCTCAATCATCATCCCTCAATCCTCAATGTTCAATCCTCAATGCCCAATCCTCAATATTCAATCCTCAATCCTCAATCCTCAATCCTCAATCCTCAATTCTCAATCCTCAAACCTCAATCATCATCCCTCAATCCTCAATGTTCAACCCTCAATACCCAATCCTCAATATTCAATCCTCAATCCTCAATTCTCAATCCTCAATCCTCAGTCCTCAGACCTCAAACCTCACTCCTCAACCCTCAATCCGCAGTTTTCAATCCTCAATCCTCAATCCTCAATACTCAATCTTCAATCCTCAATCCTTAGTCCTCAAACCTCAATTCTGAATTCTCAATCCTCAATCCTCAGTCCTCAGTCCTCAAACCTCAATCCTCAGCCCTCAGCCCTCATCCTCAGTCCTCAATCCTCAATCCTCAATCCTCAATCTTCAATCTTCAATACTCAATCTTCAATCCTCAATCCTCAGTCCTCAAACCTCAATCCCGAATCCTCAATCCTGAATCCTCAACCTTCAGCCCGCAGTCCTCAACAATCAGTTGTCAATCCCCAATCCTCAATAGAATATCCTCAATTCACAGTTTTCAGTACTCAATACACAACCTGCAATCTTCAAATCTCTATACACAAACAACAATTCTCATCACTCAACCCTCAACACTCAGTCCCCAATCCTCAATCTTCAATCCTCAATCCTCGACGCTCTGTCCCCAATCCTCAATCTTCAATCCTCAATACTCAATCTTCAATTCTCGACCCTCAATCCTCGAACCTCAATCCTCAATCTTAAATCCTCAATCCTCATTCTTCTATCCTCAATACCCAATCCTCAATCCTCAATCCTCAACCCTCAATCCTGAGTTCTCAATCCTCAATCCTCAGTCCTCAGTCCTCAAACCTGAATACTCAACCCTCAGCCCTCATCCTCAATCCTAAATCCTCAATCCTCAATCCTCAATCATCAATCCTCAATACTCAATATTCAATCCTCAATCCTCAGTCCTCAAACCTCAATCCCGAGTCCTCAATTCTGAATCCTCAACCTTCAGCCCTCAGTCCACAACAATCAGTCGTCAATCCCAAATCCTCAATAGAATATCCTCAATTCACAGTTTTCAATACTCAATACTCAACCTGCAATCTTCAAATCTCTATCCACAAACAACAATTCTCATCACTCAACCCTCAACACTCAGTCCCCAATCCTCAATCTTCAATCCTCAATCCTCGACACTCAGTCCCCAATCCTCAATCTTCAATCCTCAATACTCAATCCTCAGTCCTCAAACCTGAATCCTCAACCCTCAGCCCTCATCCTCATTCGTCAATCCTCAATCTTCAATCCTCAATCCTCATTCCTCAAAACTCAGTCTTCAATCCTCAATCCTCAGTCCTCAAACCGCAATCCTCAATCCCCTATCCTCAATCTTCAATCCTCAATCCTCAATCCTCAATCCTCAATCCTCAACCTTCAATCCTCAATACTCAATCTTCAATCCTCAATCCTCAATTCTCGATCCTCAATCCTCAATCCTCAATCATCAATCTCCAATCCTGAATACTCAATCTTCAATCCTCAACCCTCAATCCTCAATCCTCAATCCTCATCCTTCAATCCTCAATACCCAATCCTCAATCTTCAATCCTCAATCCTCAATCGTCAAGCTCCAATCCTGAATACTCAATATTCAATCCTCAATCCTCAATCCTCAATCCTCAATCCTCAATCCTCGATCCACATCCCTCAAACATCAATACTCAACCCTCAGTCCTCGTCCTCAATCCACAACCCTCAATCCTCAATCCTCAATATTCAATCATCAATATACAATCTTCAGTCCTCAATCCTCAATACTCAATCCTCAATCCTCAGTCCTCAATGTTCAATCCGCGATACCCAATACTCAATATTCAACCCTCAATACTCAATCCTCAATCCTCAATCCTCAACCCTCAATGTTCAATCCGCAATACCCAATCCTCAATCTTCAATCCTCAATCCTCAATCCTGTATCCTCAATCCTGAATCCTCAATCTTCAGCCCTCAGTCCTCAACAATCAGTTGTCAATCCCCAATCCTCAATAGAATATCCTCAATTCACAGTTTTCAGTACTCAATACACAACCTGCAATCTTCAAATCTCTATACACAAACAACAATTCTCATCACTCAACCCTCAACACTCAGTCCCCAATCCTCAATCTTCAATCCTCAATCCTCGACGCTCTGTCCCCAATCCTCAATCTTCAATCCTCAATACTCAACCTTCAATTCTCGATTCTCAATCCTCGAACCTCAATCCTCAATCTTAAATCCTCAATCCTCATTCTTCTATCCTCAATACCAAATCCTCAATCCTCAATCCTCAACCCTCAATCCTGAATTCTCAATCCTCAATCCTCAGTCCTCAGTCCTCAAACCTGAATACTCAACCCTCAGCCCTCATCCTCAATCCTAAATCCTCAATCCTCAATCCTCAATCATCAATCCTCAATACTCAATATTCAATCCTCAATCCTCAGTCCTCAAACCTCAATCCCGAATCCTCAATTCTGAATCCTCAACCTTCAGCCCTCAGTCCACAACAATCAGTCGTCAATTCCAAATCCTCAATAGAATATCCTCAATTCACAGTTTTCAATACTCAATACTCAACCTGCAATCTTCAAATCTCTATCCACAAACAACAATTCTCATCACTCAACCCTCAACACTCAGTCCCCAATCCTCAATCTTCAATCCTCAATCCTCGACACTCAGTCCCCAATCCTCAATCTTCAATCCTCAATACTCAATCCTCAGTCCTCAAACCTGAATCCTCAACCCTCAGCCCTCATCCTCATTCGTCAGTCCTCAATCTTCAATCCTCAATCCTCATTCCTCAAAACTCAGTCTTCAATCCTCAATCCTCAGTCCTCAAACCGCAATCCTCAATCCCCTATCCTCAATCTTCAATCCTCAATCCTCAATCCTCAATCCTCAATCCTCAACCTTCAATCCTCAATACTCAATCTTCAATCCTCAATCCTCAATTCTCGATCCTCAATCCTCAATCCTCAATCATCAATCTCCAATCCTGAATACTCAATCTTCAATCCTCAACCCTCAATCCTCAATCCTCAATCCTCATCCTTCAATCCTCAATACCCAGTCCTCAATCTTCAATCCTCAATCCTCAATCGTCAAGCTCCAATCCTGAATACTCAATATTCAATCCTCAATCCTCAATCCTCAATCCTCAATCCTCAATCCTCGATCCACATACCTCAAACATCAATACTCAACCCTCAGTCCTCGTCCTCAATCCACAACCCTCAATCCTCAATCCTCAATATTCAATCATCAATATACAATCTTCAGTCCTCAATCCTCAATACTCAATCCTCAATCCTCAGTCCTCAATGTTCAATCCGCGATACCCAATACTCAATATTCAACCCTCAATACTCAATCCTCAATCCTCAATCCTCAACCCTCAATGTTCAATCCGCAATACCCAATCCTCAATCTTCAATCCTCAATCCTCAATCCTGTATCCTCAATCCTGAATCCTCAATCTTCAGCCCTCTGTCCTCAACAATCAGTTGTCAATCCCCAATCCTCAATAGAATATCCTCAATTCACAGTTTTCAGTACTCAATACACAACCTGCAATCTTCAAATCTCTATACACAAACAACAATTCTCATCACTCAACCCTCAACACTCAGTCCCCAATCCTCAATCTTCAATCCTCAATCCTCGACGCTCTGTCCCCAATCCTCAATCTTCAATCCTCAATACTCAACCTTCAATTCTCGATTCTCAATCCTCGAACCTCAATCCTCAATCTTAAATCCTCAATCCTCATTCTTCTATCCTCAATACCCAATCCTCAATCCTCAATCCTCAACCCTCAATCCTGAATTCTCAATCCTCAATCCTCAGTCCTCAGTCCTCAAACCTGAATACTCAACCCTCAGCCCTCATCCTCAATCCTAAATCCTCAATCCTCAATCCTCAATCATCAATCCTCAATACTCAATATTCAATCCTCAATCCTCAGTCCTCAAACCTCAATCCCGAATCCTCAATTCTGAATCCTCAACCTTCAGCCCTCAGTCCACAACAATCAGTCGTCAATTCCAAATCCTCAATAGAATATCCTCAATTCACAGTTTTCAATACTCAATACTCAACCTGCAATCTTCAAATCTCTATCCACAAACAACAATTCTCATCACTCAACCCTCAACACTCAGTCCCCAATCCTCAATCTTCAATCCTCAATCCTCGACACTCAGTCCCCAATCCTCAATCTTCAATCCTCAATACTCAATCCTCAGTCCTCAAACCTGAATCCTCAACCCTCAGCCCTCATCCTCATTCGTCAGTCCTCAATCTTCAATCCTCAATCCTCATTCCTCAAAACTCAGTCTTCAATCCTCAATCCTCAGTCCTCAAACCGCAATCCTCAATCCCCTATCCTCAATCTTCAATCCTCAATCCTCAATCCTCAATCCTCAATCCTCAACCTTCAATCCTCAATACTCAATCTTCAATCCTCAATCCTCAATTCTCGATCCTCAATCCTCAATCCTCAATCATCAATCTCCAATCCTGAATACTCAATCTTCAATCCTCAACCCTCAATCCTCAATCCTCAATCCTCATCCTTCAATCCTCAATACCCAGTCCTCAATCTTCAATCCTCAATCCTCAATCGTCAAGCTCCAATCCTGAATACTCAATATTCAATCCTCAATCCTCAATCCTCAATCCTCAATCCTCAATCCTCGATCCACATACCTCAAACATCAATACTCAACCCTCAGTCCTCGTCCTCAATCCACAACCCTCAATCCTCAATCCTCAATATTCAATCATCAATATACAATCTTCAGTCCTCAATCCTCAATACTCAATCCTCAATCCTCAGTCCTCAATGTTCAATCCGCGATACCCAATACTCAATATTCAACCCTCAATACTCAATCCTCAATCCTCAATCCTCAACCCTCAATGTTCAATCCGCAATACCCAATCCTCAATCTTCAATCCTCAATCCTCAATCCTGTATCCTCAATCCTGAATCCTCAATCTTCAGCCCTCTGTCCTCAACAATCAGTTGTCAATCCTCAATCCTCAATAGAACATCATCAATTCACAGTTTTCAATACTTAATCCTCAACCTGCAATCTTCAAATCTCTATCCACAAACATCAATTCTCATCACTCAACCCTCAACACTCAGTCGCCATTCCTCAATCTTCAAACCTCAATCCTCAACACTCAGTCCCTAATCCTCAATCCTCAATCCTCAATCCTGAATCTTCAATCCTCAATCCTCAACCTTCAATCCTCAATATTCAATCTTCAATCCTCAACCCTCAATCCTGAATACTCAATCATCAATCCTCAATCCTCAATCCTCAATCCTCAATCGTCAATCTTCAATCCTCAATACACAATCTTCAATCCTCAATCCTCAATCCTCAATCCTCGATCCTCAATCTTCAATCATCTATATACAATCTTCAGTCCTCAATCCTCAATCCTCAGTCCTCAATCCTCAGTCCTCAATGTTCAATCCGCGATACCCAGTCCTCAATGTCCAATCCTCAATCCTCAATCCTCAATCCTCAATCCTGAATCCTCAATCCTCAATCCTCAGACCTCAAACCTCAATCCTGTATCCTCAATCCTGAATCCGCAATCTTCAACCCTCAGTCCTCAACAATCAGTTGTCAATCCCCAATCCTCAATAGAATATCCTCAATTCACAGTTTTCAGTACTCAATACTCAACCTGCAATCATAAAATCTCTATACACAAACAACAATTCTCATCACTCAACCCTTAACACTCAGTCCCCAATCCTCAATCTTCAATCCTCAATCCTTTATCCTCATTCTTCAATCCTCAATACCCAATCATCAATCCTCAATCCTCAACCCTCAATCCTGAATCCTCAATCCTCAATCCTCAGTCCTCAGTCCTCAAACCTCAAACCTCAATCCTCAACCCTCAGCCCTCATCCTCAATCCTAAATCCTCAATCCTCAATCCTCAAACTTCAGCACTCCGTCCTCAATCCTCGATCCTCAATCCTCAATCCTCAATGTTCAATCCGCGATACCCAATCCTCAATCCTCAATCCTCAATCCTCAATCCTCAATCCTCAATCCTCAATCCTCAACCCTCAACACTCAGTCCCCAATCCTCTATCTTCAAACCGCAATCCTCAACACTCAGTCCCCAATCCTCAATCTTCAATCCTCAATACTCTATCTTCAATCCTCTATCCTCAATGCTCGATCCTCAATCCTCAATCCTCAATCGTCAATCTCCAATCCTGAATACTCAATCTTCAATTCTCAATCCTCAATCCTCAATCCTCAATCCTCATTCTTCAATCCTCCATACCCAATCCTCAATCTTCAATCCTCAATCCTCAATCCTGAATTCTCAATCCTCAATCCTCAGTCCTCAGTTCTCAAACCTCAATCCTCAACCCTCAGCCCTCATCCTCAATCCTCAATCCTCAATCCTCAATCCTCAATCTTCAATCCTCAATACTCAATCTTCAATCCTCAATCCTCAGTCCTCAAACCTCAATCCCGAATCCTTAATCCTGAATCCTCAATCTTCAGCTCTCAGTCCTCAACAATCAGTTGTCAATCCCCAATCCTCAATAGAATATCCTCAATTCACTGTTTTCAATACTCAATACTCAATCCGCAATCTTCAGATCTCTATCCACAAACATCAATTCTCATCACTCAACCCTCAATACTCAGTCACCAATCCTCAGTATTCAAACCTCAATCCTCAATCCTCAATCCTCAACCTTCAATCCTCAATACTCAATCTTTAATCCTCAACCCTCAATCCTCAATCCTCAAACATCAATCCTCAATCCTCAATCCTCAATCCTCAATCGTCAATATTCAATCCCCAATACTCAATCTTCAATCCTCACTCCTCAATCCTCAATCATCAATCCTCAGACCTCAAACATCAATACTCAACCCTCAGTCCTCGTCCTCAATCCACAACCCTCAATCCTCAATCCTCAATCTTCAATCATCAATATACAATCTTCAGTCCTCAATCCTCAATCCTCGATCCTCAATCCTCAATCCTCAATGTTCAATCCGCGATACCCAATCCTCAATCCTCAATCCTCAATCCTCAATCCTCAATCCTCAATCCTCAATCCTCAATCCTCAATCCTCAATCCTCAATTCTCAATCCTCAATCCTCAGTCCCCAAACCTGAATCCTCAATCTCCAATCCTCAATTCTCAACCCTCAATCCTCAATACTCAATCCTCAATACTCAATCTTCAATCCTCAATCCTCAGTCCTCAATCCTCAATCCTCAATCCTCATTCTTCAATCCTCAATACCCAATCCTCAATCTTCAATCCTCAATCCTCAATCCTCAATCCTCAATTCTCAATCCTCTATCCTCAATTTTCAATCCTCATTCTTCTATCCTCAACACCCAATACTCAATCTTCAATCCTCAATCCTCAGTCCTCAGTCCTCAAACCTCAATCCTCAACCCTCAGCCCTCATCTTCAATCCTCAATCCTCAATCTTCAATCCTCAATCCCCAATCCTCAATCTTCAATCATCAATCCTCGACACTCTGTCCCCAATCCTCAATCTTCAATCCTCAATACTCAATCTTCAATTCTCGATCAACAATCCTCGAACCTCAATCCCCAATCTTAAATCGTCAATTCTCATTCTTCTATCCTCAATACCCAATCCTCAATCCTCAATCCTCAACCCTCAATCCTGAATTCTCAATCCTCGATCCTCAGTCCTCAGTCCTCAAACCTCAATACTCAACCCTCAGCCCTCATCCTCAATCCTCAATCCTCAACCCTCAATCCTGAATTCTCAATCCTCGATCCTCAGTCCTCAGTCCTCAAACCTCAATACTCAACCCTCAGCCCTCATCCTCAATCCTCGATCCTCAATCCTCAATCCTCAATCCTCAATCCTCATTCTTCAATCCTCAATACCCAATCCTCAATCCACAATCCTCAACCCTCAATCCTGAATCCTCAATCCTCAATCCTCAGTCCTCAGTCCTCAAACCTCAAACCTCAATCCTCAACCCTCAGCCCTCATCCTCAATCCTAAATCCTCAATCCTCAATCCTCAATCTTCAATCATCAATACTCAATATTCAATCCTCAATCCTCAGTCCTCAAACCTCAATCCCGAATCCTCAATCCTGAATCCTCAACCTTCAGCCCTCTGTCCACAACAATCAGTCGTCTATCCCCAATCCTCAATAGAATATCCTCAATTCACAGTTTTCAAAACTCAATACCCAATCTGCAATCTTCAGATCTCTATCCACAAACATCAATTCTCATCACTCAACCCTCAATTCTCAGTCACCAATCCTCAATATTCAAACCTCAATCCTCAATCCTCAATCCTCAATCCTCAACCTTCAATCGTCAATACTCAACCTTCAATCCTCAACCCTCAATCCTCAATCCTCAATCATCAATCCTCAATCCTCAATCCTCAATCCTCAATCGCCAATCTTCAATCCTCAATACTCAATCTTCAATCCTCAATCCTCAATCCTCAATCCCGAATCCTCGATCCTCAGACCTCAAGCATCAATACCCAACCCTCAGTCCTCGTCCTCAGTCCACAAACCTCAATCCTCAATCCTCAATCTTCATTAATCAATATACAATATTCAGTCCTCAATCCTCAATCCTCAGTCCTCAATCCTCAATCCTCAATGTTCAATCCGCGATACCCAATCCCCAATGTTCAATCCTCAATACTCAATCCTCAATCCTCAATACTCAATCCTCAATCCTCAATCCTCAGTCCCCAAACGTCAATCCTCAATCTTCAATCCTCAATACTCAATCCTCAACCCTCAATACACAATCCTCAATCCTCAGTCCTCAATCCTCAATCCTCAATCCTCAGACCTCAAACCTCAATCCTGTATCCTCAATCCTGAATCCTCAATCTTCAGCCCTCTGTCCTCAACAATCAGCTGTCAATCCTCAATCCTCAATAGAATATCATGAGTTGACAGATTTCAATACTCAGTACTCAACCTGCAATCTTCAAACCTCTATCCACAAACGTCAATTCTCATCACTCAACCCTCAACACTCAGTCCCCAATCCTCAATCTTCAATCCTCAATCCTCAATCCTCAATCTTCAGTCCTCCATCCTCAATCCTCAATACTCAATCTTCAATCCTCAATCCTCAGTCCTCAAACCTCAATTCTGAATCCTCAATCCTGAATCCTCAATCTTCAAACCTCAATCCCCAATCCTCAATCTTCAATCCTCAATGCTCAATCCACAATCCTCAATCCTCAATCTTCAATCCTCAATACTAAGTCTTCAATCCTCAATCCTCAATCCTCAATCCTCAACCCTCAATCCTCAAACCTGAATCCTCAATCCTCAATACTCAATCTTCAATCCTCAATCCTCAGTCCTCAATCCTCATTCCTCAATCTTCAATCCTCAATACTCAATCTGCAATCCTCAATCCTCAATCCTCAATCCTCAATCCTCATTCTTCAATCCTCAATACCGAATCCTCAATCTTCAATCCTCAATCCTCAATCCTCTATTCTCAATCCTGAATCCTCAATCCTCATACTTCAAACATCAACACTCAAACCTCAGTCCTCGTCCTCAATCCTCAACCCTCAATCCTCAATCCTCAATCTTCAATCATCAATATTCAATCTTCAATCCTCAATACTCAATCCGCAATCCTCATCGCTCAACCCTCAATGTTCAATCCTCAATAGCCAATCCTCAATCTTCAATCCTCAATCCTCAATCCTCAATCCTGAATTCTCAACCCTCAAACATCAATACTCAACACTCAGTCCTCGTCCTCAATCCACAACCCACAGTCCTCAATCCTCAATATTCAATCATCAATATACAATCTTCAGTCCTCAATCCTCAATCCTCAATCCTCAATGTTCAATCCGCGATACCCAATACTCAATATTCAACCCTCAATAGTCAATCGTCAATCCTCAATCCTCAATCCTCAATCCTCGATCCTCAGACCCCAATCCTCAATCCTCAATATTCAATCCTCAATACACAATCATCAATCCTCGATCCTCAACCCTCAATGTTCAATCCGCAATACCCAATACTCAATCTTCAATCCTCAATCCTCAATCCTCAATCCTCAATCCTCTATTCTCAATCCTGTATCCTCTATCCTCATACTTCAAACATCAATACTCAACCCTCAGTCCTCGTCCTCTATCCTCAACCCTCAATCCTCAATCCTCAATCTTCAATCATCAATATTCAATCTTCAATCCTCAATCCTCAATCCGCAATCCTCATCCCTCAATCCTCAATGTTCAACCCTCAATACCCAATCCTCAATCTTCAATCCTCAATCCTCAATCCTCAATCCACAATCCTCAATCTTCAGTCCTCAAACCTCAATCCTGAGTCCTCAATTCTGAATCCTCAATCTTCGGCCCTCAGTCATCAACAATCAGTTTACAATCCTCAATCCTCTATAGAATATCCTCAGTTCAGAGATTTCAATACGCAATACTCTATCTGCAATCTTCAAATCTCTATCCACAAACATCAATTCTCATCACTCAACCCTCAATTCTCAGTCACCAATCCTCAATATTCAAACCTCAATCCTCAATCCTCAATCCTCAATCCTCAACCTTCAATCCTCAATACTGAACCTTCAATCCTCAACCCTCAATCCTCAATCCTCAATCATCAATCCTCAATCCTCAATCCTCAATCCTCAATCGTCAATCTTCAATCCTCAATACTGAACCTTCAATCCTCAACCCTCAATCCTCAATCCTCAATCATCAATCCTCAATCCTCAATCCTCAATCCTCAGACCTCAAACCTCAATCCTGTATCCTCAATCCTGAATCCTCAATCTTCAGCCCTCAGTCCTCAACAATCAGCTGTCAATCCTCAATCCTCAATAGAATATCATCAATTCACAGTTTTCAATACGCAATGCTCAATCTGCAATCTTCAAATCTCTATCCACAAACATCAATTCTCATCACTCAGCCCTCAACAATCAGTCCCCAATCCTCAATCTTCGATCCTCAATCCTCCATCCTCGATCCTCAATCCACAATCTTCAATCCTCAATACGCAATGTTCAATCCTCAATCCTCAATCCTCAATCCTCAGTCTTCATTGCTCAATCCTCAGTCCTCAATCCTCAATCCTCATACTTCAATCCTCAGTACCCAATCCTCAATCCTCAATCCTCAATCCTCAATCTTCAATCCTCAATACCCAATCCTCAATCTTCAATCCTCAATCCTCAATCATCAATATACAATCTTCAGTCCTCAATCCTCAATCCTCAATCCTCAATCCTCAATCGTCAATCCTCAATACTCAATCTGCAATCCTCAATCCTCAATCCTCAATCCTCAATCTTCAATCATCAATATTCAATCTTCAATCCTCAATCCTCAATCCGCAATCCTCATCCCTCAATCCTCAATGTTCAATCGTCAATACCCAATCCTCAATCTTCAATCCTCAATCCTCAATCCTCAATCTACAATCCTCAATCTTCAGTCCTCAAACCTCAATCCTGAGTCCTCAATTCTGAATCCTCAATCTTCGGCCCTCACTCATCAACAATTAGTTTACAATCCTCAATCCTCTATAGAATATCCTCAGTTCAGAGCTTTCAATACGGAATACTCTATCTGCAATCTTCAAATCTCTATCCACAAACATCAATTCTCATCACTCAACCCTCAATTCTCAGTCACCAATCCTCAATATTCAAACCTCAATCCTCAATCCTCAATCCTCAATCCTCAACCTTCAATCCTCAATACTGAACCTTCAATCCTCAACCCTCAATCCTCAATCCTCAATCATCAATCCTCAATCCTCAATCCTCAATCCTCAATCGTCAATCTTCAATCCTCAATAATCAATCTTCAATCCTCAATCCTCAACCCTCAATCCTGAATCCTCGATCCTCAGACCTCAAACATCAATACGCAACCCTCAGTCCTCGTCCTCAGTCCACAAACCTCAATCCTCAATCCTCAATCTTCAATAATCAATATACAATATTCAGTCCTCAATCCTCAATCCTCAGTCCTCAATCCTCAATCCTCAATGTTCAATCCGCGATACCCAATCCTCAATGTTCAATCCTCAATACTCAATCCTCAATCCTCAATCCTCATTCCTCAGTCCCCAAACCTCAATCCTCAATCTTCAATCCTCAATTCTAAATCCTCAATCCTCAATACACAAACCTCAATCCTCAATCCTGAATCCTCAATCTTCAGCCCTCAGTCCTCAACAATCTGCTGTCAATCCTCAATCCTCAATAGAATATCATCAATTCACAGTTTTCAATACGCAATACTCAATCTGCAATCTTCAAATCTCTATCCACAAACATCAATTCTCATCACTCAGCCCTCAACAATCAGTTCCCAATCCTCAATCTTCGATCCTCAATCCTCAATCCTCGATCCTCAATCCACAATCTTCAATCCTCAATACTCAATGTTCAATCCTCAATCCTCAATCCTCAACCCTCAATCTTCATTCCTCAATCCTCAATCCTCAATCCTCAATCCTCATTCTTCAATCCTCAATACCCAATCCTCAATCTTCAATCCTCAATCCTCAATCCTCCATTCTCAATCCTCAATCATCGAACCACATACCTCAAACATCAATACTCAACCCTCAGTCCTCGTCCTCAATCCACAACCCTCAATCCTCAATCCTCAATATTCAATCACCAATATACAATCTTCAGTCCTCAATCCTCAAAACTCAATCCTCAATCCTCAATCCTCAATGTTCAATCCGCGATAGCCAATCCTCAATATTCAATCCTCAATCCTCAGTCCTCAAACCTCAATTCTGAATCCTCAATCCTGAATCCTCAATCCTCAATCTTCAATCCTCAATCTTCAATCCTCAATACTCAATCTTCAATCCTCAATCGTCAATCTCCATTCCTGAATAATCAATCTTCATTCCTCAATCCTCAATCCTCAATCCTCAATCCTCAATCTTCAATCCTCAATACCCAATCCTCAATCTTCAATCCTCAATCCTCAATCCTGAATTCTCAACCCTCAAACGTCAATACTCAACCCTCAGTCCTCGTCCTCAATCCACAACCCTCAATGCTCAATCCTCAATATTCAATCATCAATATACAATCTTCAGTCCTCAATCCTCAATACTCAATCCTCAATCCTCAATCCCCAATGTTCAATCCGCGATAACCAATACTCAATATTCGACCCTCAATAGTCAATCCTCAATCCTCAATCCTCAATCCTCAATCCTCGATCCTCAGACCCCAAACCTCAATCCTCAATATTCAATCCTCAATACACAATCATCAATCCTCAATCCTCAACCCTCAATGTTCAATCCGCAATACCCAATCCTCAATCTTCAATCCTCAATCCTCAATCCTCAATCCTCAATCCTCAATCCTCAATCCTCAATCCTCAATCTTCAGTCCTCAATACTCAATCTTCAATCCTCAATCCTCAATCCTCAATCATCAATCCTCAATCCTCAATCTTCAATCCTCAATCCTCATCCCTCAATCCTCAATGTTCAATCCGCAATACCCAATCCTCAATCTTCAATCCTCAATCCTCAATCCTCAATCCTTAGACCCCAAACATCAATACTCAACCCTCAGTACTCGTCCTCAATCCACAACCTTCAGTCCTCAATCCTCAATCTTCAATCATCAATATTCAATCCTCAATCCTCAATCCTCAATCCTCAGTCCTCAATCCTCAACCCTCAATGTTCAATCCGCAATACCCAATCTTCAATCTTCAACCCTCAATCCTCAATCCTCAATCCTCAATCCTCAATCCTCAATCCTCAATCCCCAGACCTCAATACTCAATCTTCAATCCTCAATCCTCAATTCTCGATCCTCAATCCTCAATCCTCAATCGTCAAGCTCCAATCCTGAATACTCAATATTCAATCGTCAATCCTCAATCCTCAATCCTCAATCCTCAATCCTCAATCCTCATTCTTCAATCCTCAATACCCAATCCTCAATCTTCAATCCTCAAACCTCAATCATGAATTCTCAACCCTCAATCCTCAGTCCACAGTCCTCAAACCTCAATCCTCAGCCCTCTGCCCTCATCCACAATCCTCAATCCTCAATCCTCAATCCTCAATCCTCAATCTTCGATACTCAATACTCAATCTTCAATCCTCAATCCTCAGTCCTCAAACCTCAATCGCGAATCCTCAATCCTGAATTCTCAACCATCAGCCCTCAGTCCTCAACAATAAGTTGTCAATCCCCAATCCTCAATAGAATATCCTCAATTCTCAGTCTTCAATACTCAATACTCAACCTGCAATCTTCAAATCTCTATACACAAACAACAATTCTCATCACTCAACCCTCAACACTCAGACCCCAATCTTCAATCTTCTATCCTCAATCCTCGACACACGGTTCCCAATCCTCAATCTTCAATCCTCATCACTCAATCTTCAATTCTCGATCCTCAATCCTCGATCCTCAATCCTCAATCCTCAATCCTCAAACCTCATTCTTCAATCCTCAATACACAATCCTCAATTCTCAATCCTCAACCCTCAATCCTGAATTCTCAATCCTCAATCCTCAGTCCTCAGTCCTCAAACCTCAATCCTCAACCCTCAGCCCTCATCCTCAATCCTAAATCCTCAATGCTCAATCCTCAATCTTCAATCCTCAATACTCAATATTCAATCCTCAATCCTCAGTCCTCAAACCTCAATCCCGGATCGTCAATCTTGAATCCTCAACCTTCAGCCCTCAGTCCACAACAATCAGTCGCCAATCCCCAATCCTCAATAGAATATCCTCAATTCACAGTTTTCAATACTCAATACTCAACCTGCAATCTTCAAACCTCTATCCAGAAACATCAGTTCTCATCACTCAAAAATCAACACTCAGTCCTCAACGTTAAATCCTCAATTCTCAGTCCTCAATCCTCAATCGTCAATCTTCAATCCTCAATCCACAATCGTCAATCTTCAATCCTCAATCCTCAGTCCTCAAACCTCAATTCTGAATCCTCAGTCCTGAATCCTCAATCTTCGGCCCTCAGTCCTCAACAAGCAGATGTCAATCCTCAATCCTCAATAGAATATCCTCAATTCACAGTTTTCAATACTCAATACTCAATCTGCAATCTTCAAACCTCTATCCACAAACATCAGTTCTCATCACTCAACCATCAACACTCAGTCCTCAATGTTCAGTCCTCAATTCTCAATCCTCAATCCTCAATCGTCAATCTTCAATCCTCAATACTCAATCTTCAATCCTCAATCCTCAATCCTCAATCCTCAATCCTCATTCTTCAATCCTCAATACCCAATCCTCAATCTTCAATCCTCAATCCTGAATCCTCAATTCTCAATCCTCAATCCTCAATCTTCAATCCTCATTCTTCAATCCTCAACACCCAATACTCAATCTTCAATCCTCAATCCTCAATGTTCAATCCGCGATACCCAATCCTCAATGTTCAATCCTCAATACTCAATCCTCAATCCTCAATCCTCATTCCTCAGTCCCCAAACCTCAATCCTCAACCTTCAATCCTCAATTCTAAATCCTCAATCCTCAATACACAAACCTCAATCCTCAATCCTGAATCCTCAATCTTCAGCCCTCAGTCCTCAACAATCTGCTGTCAATCCTCAATCCTCAATAGAATATCATCAATTCACAGTTTTCAATACGCAATACTCAATCTGCAATCTTCAAATCTCTATCCACAAACATCAATTCTCATCACTCAGCCCTCAACAATCAGTTCCCAATCCTCAATCTTCGATCCTCAATCCTCAATCCTCGATCCTCAATCCACAATCTTCAATCCTCAATACTCAATGTTCAATCCTCAATCCTCAATCCTCAACCCTCAATCTTCATTCCTCAATCCTCAATCCTCAATCCTCAATCCTCATTCTTCAATCCTCAATACCCAATCCTCAATCTTCAATCCTCAATCCTCAATCCTCCATTCTCAATCCTCAATCATCGAACCACATACCTCAAACTTCAATACTCAACCCTCAGTCCTCGTCCTCAATCCACAACCCTCAATCCTCAATCCTCAATATTCAATCACCAATATACAATCTTCAGTCCTCAATCCTCAAAACTCAATCCTCAATCCTCAGTCCTCAATCCTCAATTCTGAATCCTCAATCCTGAATCCTCAATCCTCAATCTTCAATCCTCAATCTTCAATCCTCAATACTTAATCTTCAATCCTCAATCGTCAATCTCCATTCCTGAATAATCAATCTTCATTCCTCAATCCTCAATCCTCAATCCTCAATCCTCAATCTTCAATCCTCAATACCCAATCCTCAATCTTCAATCGTCAATCCTCAATCCTGAATTCTCAACCCTCAAACGTCAATACTCAACCCTCAGTCCTCGTCCTCAATCCACAACCCTCAATGCTCAATCCTCAATATTCAATCATCAATATACAATCTTCAGTCCTCAATCCTCAATACTCAATCCTCAATCCTCAATCCCCAATGTTCAATCCGCGATAACCAATACTCAATATTCAACCCTCAATAGTCAATCCTCAATCCTCAATCCTCGATCCTCAGACCCCAAACCTCAATCCTCAATATTCAATCCTCAATACACAATCATCAATACTCAATCCTCAACCCTCAATGTTCAATCCGCAATACCCAATCCTCAATCTTCAATCCTCAATCCTCAATCCTCAATCCTCAATCCTCAATCCTCAATCCTCAATCCTCAATCTTCAGTCCTCAATACTCAATCTTCAATCCTCAATCCTCAATCCTCAATCATCAATCCTCAATCCTCAATCTTCAATCCTCAATCCTCATCCCTCAATCCTCAATGTTCAATCCGCAATACCCAATCCTCAATCTTCAATCCTCAATCCTCAATCCTCAATCCTTAGACCCCAAACATCAATACTCAACCCTCAGTACTCGTCCTCAATCCACAACCTTCAGTCCTCAATCCTCAATCTTCAATCATCAATATTCAATCCTCAATCCTCAATCCTCAATCCTCAGTCCTCAATCCTCAACCCTCAATGTTCAATCCGCAATACCCAATCTTCAATCTTCAACCCTCAATCCTCAATCCTCAATCCTCAATCCTCAATCCTCAATCCCCAGACCTCAATACTCAATCTTCAATCCTCAATCCTCAATTCTCGATCCTCAATCCTCAATCCTCAATCGTCAAGCTCCAATCCTGAATACTCAATATTCAATCGTCAATCCTCAATCCTCAATCCTCAATCCTCAATCCTCAATCCTCATTCTTCAATCCTCAAACCTCAATCATGAATTCTCAACCCTCAATCCTCAGTCCACAGTCCTCAAACCTCAATCCTCAGCCCTCTGCCCTCATCCACAATCCTCAATCCTCAATCCTCAATCCTCAATCCTCAATCTTCGATCCTCAATACTCAATCTTCAATCCTCAATCCTCAGTCCTCAAACCTCAATCGCGAATCCTCAATCCTGAATTCTCAACCATCAGCCCTCAGTCCTCAACAATCAGTTGTCAATCCCCAATCCTCAATAGAATATCCTCAATTCTCAGTCTTCAATACTCAATACTCAACCTGCAATCTTCAAATCTCTATACACAAACAACAATTCTCATCACTCAACCCTCAACACTCAGACCCCAATCTTCAATCTTCTATCCTCAATCCTCGACACACGGTTCCCAATCCTCAATCTTCAATCCTCATCACTCAATCTTCAATTCTCGATCCTCAATCCTCGATCCTCAATCCTCAATCCTCAATCCTCAAACCTCATTCTTCAATCCTCAATACACAATCCTCAATTCTCAATCCTCAACCCTCAATCCTGAATTCTCAATCCTCAATCCTCAGTCCTCAGTGCTCAAACCTCAATCCTCAACCCTCAGCCCTCATCCTCAATCCTAAATCCTCAATGCTCAATCCTCAATCTTCAATCCTCAATACTCAATATTCAATCCTCAATCCTCAGTCCTCAAACCTCAATCCCGGATCGTCAATCCTGAATCCTCAACCTTCAGCTCTCAGTCCACAACAATCAGTCGCCAATCCCCAATCCTCAATAGAATATCCTCAATTCACAGTTTTCAATACTCAATACTCAACCTGCAATCTTCAAACCTCTATCCAGAAACATCAGTTCTCATCACTCAACCATCAACACTCAGTCCTCAACGTTAAATCCTCAATTCTCAGTCCTCAATCCTCAATCGTCAATCTTCAATCCTCAATCCACAATCGTCAATCTTCAATCCTCAATCCTCAGTCCTCAAACCTCAATTCTGAATCCTCAGTCCTGAATCCTCAATCTTCGGCCCTCAGTCCTCAACAAGCAGATGTCAATCCTCAATCCTCAATAGAATATCCTCAATTCACAGTTTTCAATACTCAATACTCAATCTGCAATCTTCAAACCTCTATCCACAAACATCAGTTCTCATCACTCAACCATCAACACTCAGTCCTCAATGTTCAGTCCTCAATTCTCAATCCTCAATCCTCAATCGTCAATCTTCAATCCTCAATACTCAATCTTCAATCCTCAATCCTCAATCCTCAATCCTCAATCCTCATTCTTCAATCCTCAATACCCAATCCTCAATCTTCAATCCTCAATCCTGAATCCTCAATTCTCAATCCTCAATCCTCAATCTTCAATCCTCATTCTTCAATCCTCAACACCCAATACTCAATCTTCAATCCTCAATCCTCAATCCTCAGTCCTCAATCCTCAATCCTCAATGTTCAATCCGCGATACCCAATCCTCAATGTTCAATCCTCAATACTCAATCCTCAATCCTCAATCCTCATTCCTCAGTCCCCAAACCTCAATCCTCAACCTTCAATCCTCAATTCTAAATCCTCAATCCTCAATACACAAACCTCAATCCTCAATCCTGAATCCTCAATCTTCAGCCCTCAGTCCTCAACAATCTGCTGTCAATCCTCAATCCTCAATAGAATATCATCAATTCACAGTTTTCAATACGCAATACTCAATCTGCAATCTTCAAATCTCTATCCACAAACATCAATTCTCATCACTCAGCCCTCAACAATCAGTTCCCAATCCTCAATCTTCGATCCTCAATCCTCAATCCTCGATCCTCAATCCACAATCTTCAATCCTCAATACTCAATGTTCAATCCTCAATCCTCAATCCTCAACCCTCAATCTTCATTCCTCAATCCTCAATCCTCAATCCTCAATCCTCATTCTTCAATCCTCAATACCCAATCCTCAATCTTCAATCCTCAATCCTCAATCCTCCATTCTCAATCCTCAATCATCGAACCACATACCTCAAACTTCAATACTCAACCCTCAGTCCTCGTCCTCAATCCACAACCCTCAATCCTCAATCCTCAATATTCAATCACCAATATACAATCTTCAGTCCTCAATCCTCAAAACTCAATCCTCAATCCTCAGTCCTCAATCCTCAATTCTGAATCCTCAATCCTGAATCCTCAATCCTCAATCTTCAATCCTCAATCTTCAATCCTCAATACTTAATCTTCAATCCTCAATCGTCAATCTCCATTCCTGAATAATCAATCTTCATTCCTCAATCCTCAATCCTCAATCCTCAATCCTCAATCTTCAATCCTCAATACCCAATCCTCAATCTTCAATCGTCAATCCTCAATCCTGAATTCTCAACCCTCAAACGTCAATACTCAACCCTCAGTCCTCGTCCTCAATCCACAACCCTCAATGCTCAATCCTCAATATTCAATCATCAATATACAATCTTCAGTCCTCAATCCTCAATACTCAATCCTCAATCCTCAATCCCCAATGTTCAATCCGCGATAACCAATACTCAATATTCAACCCTCAATAGTCAATCCTCAATCCTCAATCCTCGATCCTCAGACCCCAAACCTCAATCCTCAATATTCAATCCTCAATACACAATCATCAATACTCAATCCTCAACCCTCAATGTTCAATCCGCAATACCCAATCCTCAATCTTCAATCCTCAATCCTCAATCCTCAATCCTCAATCCTCAATCCTCAATCCTCAATCCTCAATCTTCAGTCCTCAATACTCAATCTTCAATCCTCAATCCTCAATCCTCAATCATCAATCCTCAATCCTCAATCTTCAATCCTCAATTCTCATCCCTCAATCCTCAATGTTCAATCCGCAATACCCAATCCTCAATCTTCAATCCTCAATCCTCAATCCTCAATCCTTAGACCCCAAACATCAATACTCAACCCTCAGTACTCGTCCTCAATCCACAACCTTCAGTCCTCAATCCTCAATCTTCAATCATCAATATTCAATCCTCAATCCTCAATCCTCAATCCTCAGTCCTCAATCCTCAACCCTCAATGTTCAATCCGCAATACCCAATCTTCAATCTTCAACCCTCAATCCTCAATCCTCAATCCTCAATCCTCAATCCTCAATCCCCAGACCTCAATACTCAATCTTCAATCCTCAATCCTCAATTCTCGATCCTCAATCCTCAATCCTCAATCGTCAAGCTCCAATCCTGAATACTCAATATTCAATCGTCAATCCTCAATCCTCAATCCTCAATCCTCAATCCTCAATCCTCATTCTTCAATCCTCAATACCCAATCCTCAATCTTCAATCCTCAAACCTCAATCATGAATTCTCAACCCTCAATCCTCAGTCCACAGTCCTCAAACCTCAATCCTCAGCCCTCTGCCCTCATCCACAATCCTCAATCCTCAATCCTCAATCCTCAATCCTCAATCTTCGATCCTCAATACTCAATCTTCAATCCTCAATCCTCAGTCCTCAAACCTCAATCGCGAATCCTCAATCCTGAATTCTCAACCATCAGCCCTCAGTCCTCAACAATCAGTTGTCAATCCCCAATCCTCAATAGAATATCCTCAATTCTCAGTCTTCAATACTCAATACTCAACCTGCAATCTTCAAATCTCTATACACAAACAACAATTCTCATCACTCAACCCTCAACACTCAGACCCCAATCTTCAATCTTCTATCCTCAACCCTCGACACACGGTTCCCAATCCTCAATCTTCAATCCTCATCACTCAATCTTCAATTCTCGATCCTCAATCCTCGATCCTCAATCCTCAATCCTCAATCCTCAAACCTCATTCTTCAATCCTCAATACACAATCCTCAATTCTCAATCCTCAACCCTCAATCCTGAATTCTCAATCCTCAATCCTCAGTCCTCAGTGCTCAAACCTCAATCCTCAACCCTCAGCCCTCATCCTCAATCCTAAATCCTCAATGCTCAATCCTCAATCTTCAATCCTCAATACTCAATATTCAATCCTCAATCCTCAGTCCTCAAACCTCAATCCCGGATCGTCAATCCTGAATCCTCAACCTTCAGCTCTCAGTCCACAACAATCAGTCGCCAATCCCCAATCCTCAATAGAATATCCTCAATTCACAGTTTTCAATACTCAATACTCAACCTGCAATCTTCAAACCTCTATCCAGAAACATCAGTTCTCATCACTCAACCATCAACACTCAGTCCTCAACGTTAAATCCTCAATTCTCAGTCCTCAATCCTCAATCGTCAATCTTCAATCCTCAATCCACAATCGTCAATCTTCAATCCTCAATCCTCAGTCCTCAAACCTCAATTCTGAATCCTCAGTCCTGAATCCTCAATCTTCGGCCCTCAGTCCTCAACAAGCAGATGTCAATCCTCAATCCTCAATAGAATATCCTCAATTCACAGTTTTCAATACTCAATACTCAATCTGCAATCTTCAAACCTCTATCCACAAACATCAGTTCTCATCACTCAACCATCAACACTCAGTCCTCAATGTTCAGTCCTCAATTCTCAATCCTCAATCCTCAATCGTCAATCTTCAATCCTCAATACTCAATCTTCAATCCTCAATCCTCAATCCTCAATCCTCAATCCTCATTCTTCAATCCTCAATACCCAATCCTCAATCTTCAATCCTCAATCCTGAATCCTCAATTCTCAATCCTCAATCCTCAATCTTCAATCCTCATTCTTCAATCCTCAATACTCAATCTTCAATTCTCACTCCTCAGTCCTCAAACCACAATCCCGAATCCTCAATCCTGAATCCTCAATCTTCAACCCTCAGTCATCAACAATCAGTTGTCAATCCTCAATCCTCAATAGAATATCCTCAATTCACAGTTTTCAATACTCAATACTCAATCTGCAATCTTCAAACCTCTATCCAGAAACATCAGTTCTCATCACTCAACCATCAACACTCGGTCCTCAATGTTCAATCCTCAATTCTCAAACCTCAATCCTCAATCGTCAATCTTCAATCCTCAATACTCAATCTTCAATCCTCAATCCTCAATCCTCAATCCTCAATCCTCATTCTTCACTCCTCAATACACAATCCTCAATCTTCAATACTCAATCCTCAATCCTCAATTCTCAATCCTCAATCCTCAATTTTCAATCCTCATTCTTCAATCCTCAACACCCAATACTCAATCTTCAATCCTCAATCCTCAATCCTCAGTCCTCAAACCTCAATCCTCAACCCTCAGCCCTCATCCTCAATCCTCAATCCTCAATCTTCAATCCTCAGTCCTCAATCCTCAATACTCAGTCTTCAATCCTCAATCCTCAGTCCTCAAACCTCAATTCTGAATCCTCAATCCTGAATCCTCAACCTTCAATCCTCAATCGCCAATCCTCAATCTTCAATCCTCAATCCTCAATCCTCAATCATCAACCTTCAATCCTCAATACTCAATCTTCAATCCTCAATCCTCAATTCTCGATCCTCAATCCTCAATCCTCAATCATCAATCTCCAATCCTGAATACTCAATCTTCAATCCTCAATCCTCAATCCTCAATCCTCAATCCCCATCCTTCAATCCTCAATACCCAATCCTCAATCTTCAATCCTCAATCCTCAATCCTCAGTCCTCAGTCCTCAAACCTCAATCCTCAACCCTCAGCCCTCATCCTCAACCTTCAATCCTCAATACTCAATCTTCAATACTCAATCCTCAATCCTCAATCCTCAATCCTCATTCTTCAATCCTCAATAGCCAATCCTGAATCTTCAATACTCAATCCTCAATCCTGAATTCTCAATCCTCAATCCTCAGTCCTCAGTCCTCAAACCTCAATCCTCAAGCCTCAGCCCTCATCCTCAATCCTCAATCCTCAATCCTCAATCCTCAATCTTCAATCCTCAATACTCAATCTTCAACCCTCACTCCTCAGTCCTCAAACCTCAATCCCGAATCCTCAATCCTGAATCCTCAATCTTCAGCCCTCAGCCCTCAACAATCAGTTGTCAATCCCCAATCCTAAATAGAATATCCACAATTCACAGTTTTCAATACTCAATACTCAACCTGCAATCTTCAGATCTCTATCCACAAACATCAATTCTCATCACTCAACCCTCAATACTCAGTCACCAATCCTCAATATTCAAACCTCAATCCTCAATACTCAATCCTCAATCCTCAATCCTCAATCTTCAATCCTCAATACTCAATCTTCAATCCTCAACACTCAATCCTCAATCCTCAAACATCAATCCTCAATCCTCAATCCTCAATCCTCAATCCTCAATCCTCAATCCTCATTCTTCAATCCTCAATACCCAATGCTCAATCTTGAATCCTCAATCCTCAATCCTCAATTCTCAATCCTCAATCCTCAATCTTCAATCCTCATCCTTCAATCCTCAATTCCCAATACTCAATCTTCAATCCTCAATCCTCAATACTCAATCCTCAATCCTTAGGCCCCAAACCTCAATCCTCTACCTGCAATCCTCAACTCTCAACCATCAATCCTCAATACTCAATCCTCAATCCTCAATCCCCAATCCTCAATTCTCAATCCTCAATCCTCAATTTTCAATCCTCATTCTTCAATCCTCAACACCCAATACTCAATCTTCAATCCTCAATCCTCAACCCTCAGTCCTCAATCCTCAATCCTCAACCCTCAGCCATCATCCTCAATCCTCAATCGTCAATCTTCAATCATCAATCCTCATTCCTCAATACTCCGTCTTCAATCCTCATTCCTCAGACCTCAAACCTCAATTCTGAATCCTCAATCCTGAATCCTCAATCTTCAATCCTCAATCCCCAATCCTCAATCTTCAATCCTCAATCCTCAATCCTCAATCCTCAACCTTCAATTCTCAATACTCAATCTTCAATCCTCAATCCTCAATTCTCGATCCTCAATCCTCAATCCTCAATCATCAATCTCCAATCCTGAATACTCAATCTTCAATCCTCAATCCTCAACCCTCAGTCCTCAATCCTCAATCCTCAATCCTCAATCCTCAATCCTCATCCTTCAATCCTCAATACCCAATCCTCAATCTTCAATCCTCAATCCTCAATCCTGAATTCTCAACCCTCAATCCTCAGACCTCAGTCCTCAAACCTCAATCCTCAAT
Source organism: Calliopsis andreniformis (assembly GCF_051401765.1). Classification (NCBI taxonomy): domain Eukaryota; kingdom Metazoa; phylum Arthropoda; class Insecta; order Hymenoptera; family Andrenidae; genus Calliopsis; species Calliopsis andreniformis. The sequence goes on along the minus strand of NW_027480550.1, from coordinate 715,499 downwards.
CCTCAATCCTCAATCCTCAATCGTCAATCTTCAATCCTGAATACTCAATCTTCAATCCTCAATCCTCAATCCTCAATCCTCGATCCTCAGACCTCAAACATCAATACTAAACCCTCAGTACTCGTCCTCAATCCACAACCTTCAATCTTCAATCCTCATCCTTCAATCATCAATATACAATCTTCAGCCCTCAATCCTCAATCCTCGAGCCTCAATCCTCAATCCTCAATGTTCAATCCGCGATACCCAATCCTCAATGTTCAATCCTCAATCCTCAATCCTCAATCCTCAATCCTCAATCCTCAATCCTCAATCCTCAATCCTCAGTCCCCTTACCTCAATCCTCTATCTTCAATCCTCAATTCTCAACCCTCAATCCTCAATACTCAATCCTCAATACTCAGTCCTCAGTTCTCAAACCTCAATCCTCAACCCTCAGCCCTCATCATCAATCCTCAATCCTCAATCCTCAATCCTCAACGTTCAATCCTCAACCCTCAATCCTCATTCTGAATCCTCAATACACAATCCTCAATCTTCAATCCTCAACCCTCACTAGTCAATTCTCAATCCTCAAACCTCAGTCCTCAGGTCTCAAACCTCAATCCTCAACCCTCAGCCCTCATCCTCAATCCTCAATCCTCAATCCTCAATCCTCAATCTTCAATCCTCAATACTCAATCTTCAATCCTCAATCCTCAGTCCTCAAACCTCAATTCTGAATCCTCAATCCTGAATCATCAATCTTCGGCCCTCAGACCTCAACAATCAGTTGTCAGTCCTCAATCCTCAATAGAATATCCGCAATTCACAGTTTTCAATACTCAATACTCAATCTGCAATCTTCAAACATCTAACCACAGACATCAATTCTCATCACTCAACCCTCAACACTCAGTCCTCAATGTTCAATACTCAATCCTCAATCCTCAATCCTCAATCGTCAATCTTCAATCCTCAATACTCAATCTTCAATCCTCAATCCTCAATCCTCAATCCTCAATCCTCAATCTTCAATCCTCAATACTCAATCTTCAATCCTCAATCCTCAGTCCTGAAACCTCAATTCTGAGTCCTCAAACCTGAATCCTCAATTCTCGGCCCTCAGTCTTCAACAATCAGTTGTCAATCCTCAATCCTCAATACAATATCCTCAACTCACAGTTTTCAATACTCAATACCCAATCTGCAATCTTCAGATCTCTATCCACAAACATCAATTCTCATCACTCAACCCTCAATTCTCAGTCACCAACCCTCAATATTCAAACCTCAATCCTCAATACTCAATCCTCAATCCTCAATCCTCAATTTTCAATCCTCATTCTTCAATCCTCAACACCCAATACTCAATCTTCAATCCTCAATCCTCAATCCTCAGTCCTCAAACCTCAATCCTCAACCCTCAGCCCTCATCCTCAATCCTCAATCCTCAATCTTCAATCCTCAATCCTCAATCCTCAATACTCAGTCTTCAATCCTCAATCCTCAGTCCTCAATCCTCAATTCTGAATCCTCAATCCTGAATCCTCAACCTTCAATCCTCAATCCCCAATCCTCAATCTTCAATCCTCAATCCTCAATCCTCAATCCTCAACCTTCAATCCTCAATACTCAATCTTCAATCCTCAATCCTCAATTCTCGATCCTCAATCCTCAATCCTCAATCATCAATCTCCAATCCTGAATACTCAATCTTCAATCCTCAAACCTCAATCCTCAATCCTCAATCCCCATTCTTCAATCCTCAATACCCAATCCTCAATCTTCAATCCTCAATCCTCAATCCTCAGTCCTCAGTCCTCAAACCTCAATCCTCAACCCTCAGCCCTCATCCTCAATCTTCAATCCTCAATACTCAATCTTCAATACTCAATCCTCAATCCTCAAACCTCAATCCTCAATCCTCAATCCTCAATCCTCAATCGTCAATCTTCAATCCTGAATACTCAATCTTCAATGCTCAATCCTCAATCCTCAATCCTCGATCCTCAGACCTCAAACATCAATACTAAACCCTCAGTACTCGTCCTTAATCCACAACCTTCAATCTGCAATCCTCATCCTTCAAACATCAATATACAATCTTCAGCCCTCAATCCTCAATCCTCGAGCCTCAATCCTCAATCCTCAATGTTCAATCCGCGATACCCAATCCTCAATGTTCAATCCTCAATCCTCAATCCTCAATCCTCAATCCTCAATCCTCAATCCTCAATCCTCAATCCTCAATCCTCAATCCTCAGTCCCCTTACCTCAATCCTCTATCTTCAATCCTCAATTCTCAACCCTGAATCCTCAGTACTCAATCCTCAAAACTCAGTTCTCAGTTCTCAAACCTCAATCCTCAACCCTCAGCCCTCATCATCAATCCTCAATCCTCAATCCTCAATCCTCAATCCTCAACGTTCAATCCTCAACCCTCAATCCTCATTCTGAATCCTCAATACACAATCCTCAATCTTCAATCCTCAACCCTCACTCCTCAATTCTCAATCCTCAATCCTCAGTCCTCAGGTCTCAAACCTCAATCCTCAACCCTCAGCCCTCATCCTCAATCCTCAATCCTCAATCCTCAATCCTCAATCTTCAATCCTCAATACTCAATCTTCAATCCTCAATCCCCAGTCCTCAAACCTCAATTCTGAATCCTCAATCCTGAATCATCAATCTTCGGCCCTCAGACCTCAACAATCAGTTGTCAGTCCTCAATCCTCAATAGAATATCCGCAATTCACAGTTTTCAGTACCCAATACTCAATCTGCAATCTTCAAACATCTAACCACAGACATCAATTCTCATCACTCAACCCTCAACACTCAGTCCTCAATGTTCAATACTCAATCCTCAATCCTCAATCCTCGATCGTCAATCTTCAATCCTCAATACTCAATCTTCAATCCTCAATCCTCAATCCTCAGTCCTCAGTCCTCAATACTCAATATTAAATCCTCAATCCTCAGTCCTCAAACCTCAATTCTGAGTCCTCAAACCTGAATCCTCAATCTTCGGCCCTCAGTCTTCAACAATCAGTTGTCAATCCTCAATCCTCAATAGAATATCCTCAATTCACAGTTTTCAATACTCAATACCCAATCTGCAATCTTCAGATCTCTATCCACAAACATCAATTCTCATCACTCAACCCTCAATTCTCAGTCACCAATCCTCAATATTCAAACCTCAATCCTCAATACTCAATCCTCAATTCTCAACCTTCAATGCTCAATACTCAACTTTCAATCCTCAACCCTCAATCCTCAATCCTCAATCATCAATCCTCAATCCTCAATCCTCAATCCTCAATCGTCAATCTTCAATCCTCAATACTCAATCTTCAATCCTCAATCCTCAATCCTCAATCCTCAATCCTCAATTCTCAGGCCTCAAACATCAATACTCAACCCTCAGTCCTCGTCCTCAGTCCACAAACCTCAATCCTCAATCCTCAATCTTCAATAATCAATATACAATATTCAGTCCTCAATCCTCAATCCTCAGTCCTCAATCCTCAATCCTCAATGTTCAATCCGCGATACCCAATCCTCAATGTTCAATCCTCAATACTCAATCCTCAATCCTCAATCCTCAATCCTCAATCCTCAATCCTCAGTCCCCAAACCTCAATCCTCAAACTTCAATCCTCAATTCTCAATCCTCAATCCTCAATACCCAATGCTCAATCTTCAATCCTCAATCCTCAATACTCAATTCTCAATCCTCAATCCTCAATCTTCAATCCTCATTCTTCAATCCTCAATTCCCAATACTCAATCTTCAATCCTCAATCCTCAATACTCAATCCTCAATCCTTAGGCCCCAAACCTCAATCCTCTACCTTCAATCCTCAATTCTCAACCATCAATCCTCAATACTCAATCCTCAATCCTCAATCCCCAATCCTCAGTCCTCAGGCCTCAATCCTGAATCCTCAATCCTGAGTCATCAACCTTCAGCCCAGAGACCTCAACAGTCAGTTGTCAATCCTCAATCCTCAATAGAATATCCTCAATTAACAGTTTTCAATACTCAATACTCGATCTGCAATCTTCAGATCTCTATACACAAACATCAATTCTCGTCACTCAACCCTCAATACTCAGTCCGCAATCCTCAATCTTCATTCCTCAACACTCAATCCTCAATCCTCAATCATCTATCCTCAATCCTCCATCCTCAATCCTCAATCGTCAATCTTCAATCCTCAATAATCAATCTTCAATCCTCAATCATCAATCCTCAAGCCCCAATCCTCATTCTTCAATCCTCAATACCCAATCCTCAATCTTCAATCCTCGTTCCTCAATCCTCAATCCTCATTCTTCAATCCTCAATGCCCAATCCTCAATCTTCAATCCTCAATCCTCAATCCTCAATTCTCAATCCTCAATCCTCAATTTTCAATCCACATTCTTCAATCCTCAATACCCAATACTCAATCTTCAATCTTCAATCCTCAATCCTCAGTCCTCAAACCTCAATCCTCAACACTCAGCCCTCATCCTCAATCCTCAATCCTCAATCTTCAGTCCTCAATACTCATTCCTCAATACTGAGTCTTCAATCCTCAATCCTCAGTCCTCAAACATCAATTCTGAATCCTCAATCCTGAATCCTCAATCTTCAATCCTCAATCCCCAATCCTCAATCTTCAATCCTCAATCCTCAATCCTCAATCCTCAATCCTCAACCTTCAATCCTCAATACTCAATCTTCAATCCTCAATCCTCAATTCTCGATCCTCAATCCTCAATCCTCAATCTTCAATCCTCAATACTCAATCTTCAATCCTCAATCCTCAATCCTCGATCCTCAATCCTTAATCCTCAATCGTCAATCGTCAATCTTCAATCCTCAATACTCAATCTTCAATCCTCAATCCTCAATCCTCGATCCTCAATCCTCAATCCTCAATCCTCGATCGTCAATCGTCAACCTTCAATCCTCAATACTCAATCTTCAGTCCTCAATCCTCAATCCTCAATCCTCAATCCTCATTCATCAATCCTCAATACCCAATCCTCAATCTTCAATCCTCAATCCTCAATCATCAATTCTCAATCCTCAATCCTCAATTTTCAATTCTCATTCTTCAACCCTCAATACCCAATACTCAATCTTCAATCCTCAATCCTCAATCCTCCGTCCTCAAACCTCAATCCTCAACCCTCAGCCATCATCCTCAATCCTCAATCGTCAATCTTCAATCATCAATCCTCATTCCTCAATACTCCGTCTTCAATCCTCATTCCTCAGACCTCAAACCTCAATTCTGAATCCTCAATCCTGAATCCTCAATCTTCAATCCTCAATCCCCAATCCTCAATCTTCAATCCTCAATCCTCAATCCTCAATCCTCAACCTTCAATTCTCAATACTCAATCTTCAATCCTCAATCCTCAATTCTCGATCCTCAATCCTCAATCCTCAATCATCAATCTCCAATCCTGAATACTCAATCTTCAATCCTCAATCCTCAACCCTCAGTCCTCAATCCTCAATCCTCAATCCTCAATCCTCAATCCTCATCCTTCAATCCTCAATACCCAATCCTCAATCTTCAATCCTCAATCCTCAATCCTGAATTCTCAACCCTCAATCCTCAGACCTCAGTCCTCAAACCTCAATCCTCAATCCTCAATCCTCAATCCTCAATCGTCAATCTTCAATCCTGAATACTCAATCTTCAATCCTCAATCCTCAATCCTCAATCCTCGATCCTCAGACCTCAAACATCAATACTAAACCACCAGTACTCGTCCTCAATCCACAACCTTCAATCTTCAATCCTCATCCTTCAATCATCAATATACAATCTTCAGCCCTCAATCCTCAATCCTCGAGCCTCAATCCTCAATCCTCAATGTTCAATCCGCGATACCCAATCCTCAATGTTCAATCCTCAATCCTCAATCCTCAATCCTCAATCCTCAATCCTCAATCCTCAATCCTCAATCCTCAGTCCCCTTACCTCAATCCTCTATCTTCAATCCTCAATTCTCAACCCTCAATCCTCAATACTCAATCCTCAATACTCAGTCCTCAGTTCTCAAACCTCAATCCTCAACCCTCAGCCCTCATCATCAATCCTCAATCCTCAATCCTCAATCCTCAACGTTCAATCCTCAACCCTCAATCCTCATTCTGAATCCTCAATACACAATCCTCAATCTTCAATCCTCAACCCTCACTAGTCAATTCTCAATCCTCAAACCTCAGTCCTCAGGTCTCAAACCTCAATCCTCAACCCTCAGCCCTCATCCTCAATCCTCAATCCTCAATCCTCAATCCTCAATCTTCAATCCTCAATACTCAATCTTCAATCCTCAATCCTCAGTCCTCAAACCTCAATTCTGAATCCTCAATCCTGAATCATCAATCTTCGGCCCTCAGACCTCAACAATCAGTTGTCAGTCCTCAATCCTCAATAGAATATCCGCAATTCACAGTTTTCAATACTCAATACTCAATCTGCAATCTTCAAACATCTAACCACAGACATCAATTCTCATCACTCAACCCTCAACACTCAGTCCTCAATGTTCAATACTCAATCCTCAATCCTCAATCCTCAATCGTCAATCTTCAATCCTCAATACTCAATCTTCAATCCTCAATCCTCAATCCTCAATCCTCAATCCTCAATCTTCAATCCTCAATACTCAATCTTCAATCCTCAATCCTCAGTCCTGAAACCTCAATTCTGAGTCCTCAAACCTGAATCCTCAATTCTCGGCCCTCAGTCTTCAACAATCAGTTGTCAATCCTCAATCCTCAATACAATATCCTCAACTCACAGTTTTCAATACTCAATACCCAATCTGCAATCTTCAGATCTCTATCCACAAACATCAATTCTCATCACTCAACCCTCAATTCTCAGTCACCAACCCTCAATATTCAAACCTCAATCCTCAATACTCAATCCTCAATCCTCAATCCTCAATTTTCAATCCTCATTCTTCAATCCTCAACACCCAATACTCAATCTTCAATCCTCAATCCTCAATCCTCAGTCCTCAAACCTCAATCCTCAACCCTCAGCCCTCATCCTCAATCCTCAATCCTCAATCTTCAATCCTCAATCCTCAATCCTCAATACTCAGTCTTCAATCCTCAATCCTCAGTCCTCAATCCTCAATTCTGAATCCTCAATCCTGAATCCTCAACCTTCAATCCTCAATCCCCAATCCTCAATCTTCAATCCTCAATCCTCAATCCTCAATCCTCAACCTTCAATCCTCAATACTCAATCTTCAATCCTCAATCCTCAATTCTCGATCCTCAATCCTCAATCCTCAATCATCAATCTCCAATCCTGAATACTCAATCTTCAATCCTCAAACCTCAATCCTCAATCCTCAATCCCCATTCTTCAATCCTCAATACCCAATCCTCAATCTTCAATCCTCAATCCTCAATCCTCAGTCCTCAGTCCTCAAACCTCAATCCTCAACCCTCAGCCCTCATCCTCAATCTTCAATCCTCAATACTCAATCTTCAATACTCAATCCTCAATCCTCAAACCTCAATCCTCAATCCTCAATCCTCAATCCTCAATCGTCAATCTTCAATCCTGAATACTCAATCTTCAATGCTCAATCCTCAATCCTCAATCCTCGATCCTCAGACCTCAAACATCAATACTAAACCCTCAGTACTCGTCCTTAATCCACAACCTTCAATCTGCAATCCTCATCCTTCAAACATCAATATACAATCTTCAGCCCTCAATCCTCAATCCTCGAGCCTCAATCCTCAATCCTCAATGTTCAATCCGCGATACCCAATACTCAATGTTCAATCCTCAATCCTCAATCCTCAATGCTCAATCCTCAATCCTCAATCCTCAATCCTCAATCCTCAATCCTCAATCCTCAGTCCCCTTACCTCAATCCTCTATCTTCAATCCTCAATTCTCAACCCTGAATCCTCAGTACTCAATCCTCAAAACTCAGTTCTCAGTTCTCAAACCTCAATCCTCAACCCTCAGCCCTCATCATCAATCCTCAATCCTCAATCCTCAATCCTCAATCCTCAACGTTCAATCCTCAACCCTCAATCCTCATTCTGAATCCTCAATACACAATCCTCAATCTTCAATCCTCAACCCTCACTCCTCAATTCTCAATCCTCAATCCTCAGTCCTCAGGTCTCAAACCTCAATCCTCAACCCTCAGCCCTCATCCTCAATCCTCAATCCTCAATCCTCAATCCTCAATCTTCAATCCTCAATACTCAATCTTCAATCCTCAATCCCCAGTCCTCAAACCTCAATTCTGAATCCTCAATCCTGAATCATCAATCTTCGGCCCTCAGACCTCAACAATCAGTTGTCAGTCCTCAATCCTCAATAGAATATCCGCAATTCACAGTTTTCAGTACCCAATACTCAATCTGCAATCTTCAAACATCTAACCACAGACATCAATTCTCATCACTCAACCCTCAACACTCAGTCCTCAATGTTCAATACTCAATCCTCAATCCTCAATCCTCGATCGTCAATCTTCAATCCTCAATACTCAATCTTCAATCCTCAATCCTCAATCCTCAGTCCTCAGTCCTCAATACTCAATATTAAATCCTCAATCCTCAGTCCTCAAACCTCAATTCTGAGTCCTCAAACCTGAATCCTCAATCTTCGGCCCTCAGTCTTCAACAATCAGTTGTCAATCCTCAATCCTCAATAGAATATCCTCAATTCACAGTTTTCAATACTCAATACCCAATCTGCAATCTTCAGATCTCTATCCACAAACATCAATTCTCATCACTCAACCCTCAATTCTCAGTCACCAATCCTCAATATTCAAACCTCAATCCTCAATACTCAATCCTCAATTCTCAACCTTCAATGCTCAATACTCAACTTTCAATCCTCAACCCTCAATCCTCAATCCTCAATCATCAATCCTCAATCCTCAATCCTCAATCCTCAATCGTCAATCTTCAATCCTCAATACTCAATCTTCAATCCTCAATCCTCAATCCTCAATCCTCAATCCTCAATTCTCAGGCCTCAAACATCAATACTCAACCCTCAGTCCTCGTCCTCAGTCCACAAACCTCAATCCTCAATCCTCAATCTTCAATAATCAATATACAATATTCAGTCCTCAATCCTCAATCCTCAGTCCTCAATCCTCAATCCTCAATGTTCAATCCGCGATACCCAATCCTCAATGTTCAATCCTCAATACTCAATCCTCAATCCTCAATCCTCAATCCTCAATCCTCAATCCTCAGTCCCCAAACCTCAATCCTCAAACTTCAATCCTCAATTCTCAATCCTCAATCCTCAATACCCAATGCTCAATCTTCAATCCTCAATCCTCAATACTCAATTCTCAATCCTCAATCCTCAATCTTCAATCCTCATTCTTCAATCCTCAATTCCCAATACTCAATCTTCAATCCTCAATCCTCAATACTCAATCCTCAATCCTTAGGCCCCAAACCTCAATCCTCTACCTTCAATCCTCAATTCTCAACCATCAATCCTCAATACTCAATCCTCAATCCTCAATCCCCAATCCTCAGTCCTCAGGCCTCAATCCTGAATCCTCAATCCTGAGTCATCAACCTTCAGCCCAGAGACCTCAACAGTCAGTTGTCAATCCTCAATCCTCAATAGAATATCCTCAATTAACAGTTTTCAATACTCAATACTCGATCTGCAATCTTCAGATCTCTATACACAAACATCAATTCTCGTCACTCAACCCTCAATACTCAGTCCGCAATCCTCAATCTTCATTCCTCAACACTCAATCCTCAATCCTCAATCATCTATCCTCAATCCTCCATCCTCAATCCTCAATCGTCAATCTTCAATCCTCAATAATCAATCTTCAATCCTCAATCATCAATCCTCAAGCCCCAATCCTCATTCTTCAATCCTCAATACCCAATCCTCAATCTTCAATCCTCGTTCCTCAATCCTCAATCCTCATTCTTCAATCCTCAATGCCCAATCCTCAATCTTCAATCCTCAATCCTCAATCCTCAATTCTCAATCCTCAATCCTCAATTTTCAATCCACATTCTTCAATCCTCAATACCCAATACTCAATCTTCAATCTTCAATCCTCAATCCTCAGTCCTCAAACCTCAATCCTCAACACTCAGCCCTCATCCTCAATCCTCAATCCTCAATCTTCAGTCCTCAATACTCATTCCTCAATACTGAGTCTTCAATCCTCAATCCTCAGTCCTCAAACATCAATTCTGAATCCTCAATCCTGAATCCTCAATCTTCAATCCTCAATCCCCAATCCTCAATCTTCAATCCTCAATCCTCAATCCTCAATCCTCAATCCTCAACCTTCAATCCTCAATACTCAATCTTCAATCCTCAATCCTCAATTCTCGATCCTCAATCCTCAATCCTCAATCTTCAATCCTCAATACTCAATCTTCAATCCTCAATCCTCAATCCTCGATCCTCAATCCTTAATCCTCAATCGTCAATCGTCAATCTTCAATCCTCAATACTCAATCTTCAATCCTCAATCCTCAATCCTCGATCCTCAATCCTCAATCCTCAATCCTCGATCGTCAATCGTCAACCTTCAATCCTCAATACTCAATCTTCAGTCCTCAATCCTCAATCCTCAATCCTCAATCCTCATTCATCAATCCTCAATACCCAATCCTCAATCTTCAATCCTCAATCCTCAATCATCAATTCTCAATCCTCAATCCTCAATTTTCAATTCTCATTCTTCAACCCTCAATACCCAATACTCAATCTTCAATCCTCAATCCTCCGTCCTCAAACCTCAATCCTCAACCCTCAGCCCTCATCCTCGATCGTCAATCCTCAATCTTCAATCCTCAATCCTCATTCCTCAAAACTCAGTCTTCAATCCTCAATCCTCAGTCCTCAAACCTCAATTCTGAATCCTCAAACCTGAATGCTCAATCTTCAATCCTCAATCCCCAATCCTCAATATTCAAACCTAAATCCTCAATCCTCAATCCTCAATCCTCAAACTTCAATCCTCAATACTCAATCTTCAATCCTCAATCCTCAATTCTCGATCCTCATCCTTCAATCATCAATACCCATTCCTCAATCTTCAATCCTCAATCCTCAGTCCTGAATTCTCAATCCTCAATCCTCAGTCCTCGGTCCTCAAACCTCAATCCTCAACCCTCAGCCCTCATCCTCAATCCTCTATCCTCAATCTTCAATCCTCAATTCTCAACCCTCAACCCTCAATGCTCAATCCTCAATACTCAATCTTCAATCCTCAATACCCAATCCTCAATCTTCAATCCTCAATCCTCAATCATCAATTCTCAATCCTCAATCCTCATTCTTCAATCCTCAATACCCAATCCTCAATCTTCAATCCTCAATCCTCAATCCTCAATACTCAATCCTCAATCCTCAATTTTCAATCCTCATTCTTCAACCCTCAATACCCAATCCTCAATCCTCAATCCTCAATCCTCAATCCTCAGTCCCCTTACCTCAATCCTCTATCTTCAATCCTCAATTCTCAACCCTGAATCCTCAGTACTCAATCCTCAAAACTCAGTTCTCAGTTCTCAAACCTCAATCCTCAACCCTCAGCCCTCATCATCAATCCTCAATCCTCAATCCTCAATCCTCAATCCTCAACGTTCAATCCTCAACCCTCAATCCTCATTCTGAATCCTCAATACACAATCCTCAATCTTCAATCCTCAACCCTCACTCCTCAATTCTCAATCCTCAATCCTCAGTCCTCAGGTCTCAAACCTCAATCCTCAACCCTCAGCCCTCATCCTCAATCCTCAATCCTCAATCCTCAATCCTCAATCTTCAATCCTCAATACTCAATCTTCAATCCTCAATCCTCAGTCCTCAAACCTCAATTCTGAATCCTCAATCCTGAATCATCAATCTTCGGCCCTCAGACCTCAACAATCAGTTGTCAGTCCTCAATCCTCAATAGAATATCCGCAATTCACAGTTTTCAGTACCCAATACTCAATCTGCAATCTTCAAACATCTAACCACAGACATCAATTCTCATCACTCAACCCTCAACACTCAGTCCTCAATGTTCAATACTCAATCCTCAATCCTCAATCCTCGATCGTCAATCTTCAATCCTCAATACTCAATCTTCAATCCTCAATCCTCAATCCTCAGTCCTCAGTCCTCAATACTCAATATTAAATCCTCAATCCTCAGTCCTCAAACCTCAATTCTGAGTCCTCAAACCTGAATCCTCAATCTTCGGCCCTCAGTCTTCAACAATCAGTTGTCAATCCTCAATCCTCAATAGAATATCCTCAATTCACAGTTTTCAATACTCAATACCCAATCTGCAATCTTCAGATCTCTATCCACAAACATCAATTCTCATCACTCAACCCTCAATTCTCAGTCACCAATCCTCAATATTCAAACCTCAATCCTCAATACTCAATCCTCAATCCTCAACCTTCAATGCTCAATACTCAACTTTCAATCCTCAACCCTCAATCCTCAATCCTCAATCATCAATCCTCAATCCTCAATCCTCAATCCTCAATCGTCAATCTTCAATCCTCAATACTCAATCTTCAATCCTCAATCCTCAATCCTCAATCCTCAATCCTCAATTCTCAGGCCTCAAACATCAATACTCAACCCTCAGTCCTCGTCCTCAGTCCACAAACCTCAATCCTCAATCCTCAATCTTCAATAATCAATATACAATATTCAGTCCTCAATCCTCAATCCTCAGTCCTCAATCCTCAATCCTCAATGTTCAATCCGCGATACCCAATCCTCAATGTTCAATCCTCAATACTCAATCCTCAATCCTCAATCCTCAATCCTCAATCCTCAATCCTCAGTCCCCAAACCTCAATCCTCAAACTTCAATCCTCAATTCTCAATCCTCAATCCTCAATACCGAATGCTCAATCTTCAATCCTCAATCCTCAATACTCAATTCTCAATCCTCAATCCTCAATCTTCAATCCTCATTCTTCAATCCTCAATTCCCAATACTCAATCTTCAATCCTCAATCCTCAATACTCAATCCTCAATCCTTAGGCCCCAAACCTCAATCCTCTACCTTCAATCCTCAATTCTCAACCATCAATCCTCAATACTCAATCCTCAATCCTCAATCCCCAATCCTCAGTCCTCAGGCCTCAATCCTGAATCCTCAATCCTGAGTCATCAACCTTCAGCCCAGAGACCTCAACAGTCAGTTGTCAATCCTCAATCCTCAATAGAATATCCTCAATTAACAGTTTTCAATACTCAATACTCGATCTGCAATCTTCAGATCTCTATACACAAACATCAATTCTCGTCACTCAACCCTCAATACTCAGTCCGCAATCCTCAATCTTCATTCCTCAACACTCAATCCTCAATCCTCAATCATCTATCCTCAATCCTCCATCCTCAATCCTCAATCGTCAATCTTCAATCCTCAATAATCAATCTTCAATCCTCAATCATCAATCCTCAAGCCCCAATCCTCATTCTTCAATCCTCAATACCCAATCCTCAATCTTCAATCCTCGTTCCTCAATCCTCAATCCTCATTCTTCAATCCTCAATGCCCAATCCTCAATCTTCAATCCTCAATCCTCAATCCTCAATTCTCAATCCTCAATCCTCAATTTTCAATCCACATTCTTCAATCCTCAATACCCAATACTCAATCTTCAATCTTCAATCCTCAATCCTCAGTCCTCAAACCTCAATCCTCAACACTCAGCCCTCATCCTCAATCCTCAATCCTCAATCTTCAGTCCTCAATACTCATTCCTCAATACTGAGTCTTCAATCCTCAATCCTCAGTCCTCAAACATCAATTCTGAATCCTCAATCCTGAATCCTCAATCTTCAATCCTCAATCCCCAATCCTCAATCTTCAATCCTCAATCCTCAATCCTCAATCCTCAATCCTCAACCTTCAATCCTCAATACTCAATCTTCAATCCTCAATCCTCAATTCTCGATCCTCAATCCTCAATCCTCAATCTTCAATCCTCAATACTCAATCTTCAATCCTCAATCCTCAATCCTCGATCCTCAATCCTTAATCCTCAATCGTCAATCGTCAATCTTCAATCCTCAATACTCAATCTTCAATCCTCAATCCTCAATCCTCGATCCTCAATCCTCAATCCTCAATCCTCGATCGTCAATCGTCAACCTTCAATCCTCAATACTCAATCTTCAGTCCTCAATCCTCAATCCTCAATCCTCAATCCTCATTCATCAATCCTCAATACCCAATCCTCAATCTTCAATCCTCAATCCTCAATCATCAATTCTCAATCCTCAATCCTCAATTTTCAATTCTCATTCTTCAACCCTCAATACCCAATACTCAATCTTCAATCCTCAATCCTCAATCCTCCGTCCTCAAACCTCAATCCTCAACCCTCAGCCCTCATCCTCGATCGTCAATCCTCAATCTTCAATCCTCAATCCTCATTCCTCAAAACTCAGTCTTCAATCCTCAATCCTCAGTCCTCAAACCTCAATTCTGAATCCTCAAACCTGAATCCTCAATCTTCAATCCTCAATCCCCAATCCTCAATATTCAAACCTAAATCCTCAATCCTCAATCCTCAATCCTCAAACTTCAATCCTCAATACTCAATCTTCAATCCTCAATCCTCAATTCTCGATCCTCATCCTTCAATCCTCAATACCCATTCCTCAATCTTCAATCCTCAATCCTCAGTCCTGAATTCTCAATCCTCAATCCTCAGTCCTCGGTCCTCAAACCTCAATCCTCAACCCTCAGCCCTCATCCTCAATCCTCTATCCTCAATCTTCAATCCTCAATTCTCAACCCTCAATCCTCAATGCTCAATCCTCAATACTCAATCTTCAATCCTCAATACCCAATCCTCAATCTTCAATCCTCAATCCTCAATCATCAATTCTCAATCCTCAATCCTCATTCTTCAATCCTCAATACCCAATCCTCAATCTTCAATCCTCAATCCTCAATCCTCAATACTCAATCCTCAATCCTCAATTTTCAATCCTCATTCTTCAACCCTCAATACCCAATACTCAATCTTCAATCCTCAATCCTCAATCCTCAGTCCTCAAACCTCAATCCTCAACCCTCAGCCCTCATCCTCAATCGTCAATCCTCAATCTTCAATCCTCCATCCTCATTCCTCAAAACTCAGTCTTCAATCCTCAATCCTCAGTCCTCAAACCTCAATTCTGAATCCTCAAACCTCAATCCTCAATCTTCAATCCTCAATACCCAATCCTCAATCTTCAATCCTCAATCCTCAATCCTCAATCCTCAATCCTCAACCTTCAATCCTCAATACTCAATCTTCAATCCTCAATCCTCAATTCTCGATCCTCAATCCTCAATCCTCAATCTTCAATCCTCAATACTCAATCTTCTATCCTCAATCCTCAATCCTCGATCCTCAATCCTCAATCCCCAATCGTCAATCGTCAATCTTCAATCCTCAATACTCAATCTTCAATCCTCAATCCTCAATCCTCGATCCTCAATCCTCAATCCTCAATCGTCAATCGTCAACCTTCAATCCTCAATACTCAATCTTCAGTCCTCAATCCTCAATCCTCAATCCTCATTCATCAATCCTCAATACCCAATCCTCAATCTTCAATCCTCAATCCTCAATCATCAATACTCAATCCTCAATGGTCAATCCTCAATCGTCAATATTCAATCCTCAATACTCAATCTTCAATCCTCAGTCCTCAATCCTCAATCCTCAATTCTCAGACCTCAAACATCAATACTCAACCCTCAGTCCTCGTCCTGAATCCACAACCCTCAACCCTCAATCCTCAATCTTCAATCATCAATATACAATCTTCAGTCCTCAATCCTCAATCCTCTATCCTCAATCCTCAATCCTCAATGTTCAATCCGCGATACCCAATCCTCAATGTTCAATCCTCAATCCTCAATCCTCAATCCTCAATCCTCAATCCTCAATCCTCAATCCTCAATCCTCAGTCCTCAGTCTTCAGTCCCCAAACCTCAATCCTCAATCTTCAATCCTCATTCTCAACCCTCAATCCTCAATACTCAATGCTCAATACTGAATCTTCAATCCTCAATACCCAATCCTCAATCTTCAATCCTCAATCCTCAATCATCATTTCTCAATCCTCAATCCTCAATTTTCAATCCTCATTCTTCAACCCTCAATACCCAATACTCAATCTTCAGTCCTCAATCCTCAATCCTCAGTCCTCAAACCTCAATCGTCAACCCTCAGCCCTCATCCTCAATCGTCAATCCTCAATCTTCAATCCTCAATCCTCATTCCTCAAAACTCAGTCTTCAATCCTCAATCCTCAGTTCTCAAACCTCAATTCTGAATCCTCAAACCTGAATCCTCAATCTTCAATCCTCAATCCCCAATCCTCAATCCTCAATCCTCAATCCTCAATCCTGAATGCTCAATCCTCATCCTTCAATCCTCACTACCCAATCCTCAATCTTCAATCCTCAATCCTCAATCCTGAATTCTCAATCCTCAATCCTCAGTCCTCAGTCCTCAAACCTCAATCCTCAACCCTCAGCCCTCGTCCTCAATCCTCAATCCTCAATCCTCAATCCTCAATCTTCAATCCTCAATACTCAATCTTCAATTCTCACTCCTCAGTCCTCAAACCACAATCCCGAATCCTCTATCCTGAATCCTCAATCTTCAGCCCTCAGTCCTCAACAATCAGTTGTCAATCCCCAAGACTAAATAGAATATCCTCAATTCACAGTTTTCAATACTCAATACTCAACCTGCAATTTTCAGATCTCTATTCACAAGCATCAATTCTCATCACTCAACCCTCAATACTCAGTCAACAATCCTCAATATTCAAACCTCAATCCTCAATACTCAACCCTCAATCCTCAACCTTCAATCCTCAATACTCAATCTTCAATCCTCAACCCTCAATCCTCAATCCTCAAACATCAATCCTCAATCCTCAATCCTCAATCCTCAATCGTCAATCTTCAATCCTCAATACTCAATCTTCAATCCTCAATCCTCAATCCTCAATCCTCGATCCTCAGACATCAAACATCAATACTCAACCCTCAGTCCTCGTCCTCAATCCACAACCTTCAATCCTCAATCCTCAATCTTCAATCATCAATATACAATCTTCAGCCCTCAATCCTCAATCATCGAGACTCAATCCTCAATCCTCAATGTTCAATCCGCGATACCCAATCCTCAATCCTCAATCCTCAATCCTCAATCCTCAATCCTCAATCCTCAATCCTCAATCCTCAATCCTCAATCCTCAATCCTCAATCCTCAATCCTCAATCCTCAGTCCCCTTACCTCAATCCTCTATCTTCAATCCTCAATTCTCAACCCTCAATCCTCAATACTCAATCCTCAACACTCAGTCCTCAGTTCTCAAACATCAATCCTCAACCCTCAGCCCTCATCCTCAATTCTCAATCCTCAATCCTCAGTCCTCAGTTCTCAAACCTCAATCCTCAACCCTCAGCCCTCATCCTCAATCCTCAATCCTCAATCCTCAATCCTCAATCTTCAATCCTCAATACTCAATCTTCAATCCTCAATCCTCAGTTTTCAAACCTCAATTCTGAATCCTCAATCCTGAATCCTCAATCTTCGGCCCTCAGTCCTCAACAATCAGTTGTCAATCCTCAATCCTCAATAGAATATCCTCAATTCACAGTATTCAATACTCAATACTCAATCTGCAATCTTCAAACCTCTATCCACAAACATCAATTCTCATTACTCTAACCTCAACATTCAGTCCTCAATGTTCAATCCTCAACCCTCAATCCTCAATCCTCAATCCTCAATCCTCAATCCTCAATCTTCAATCCTCAATACTCAATCTGCAATCCTCAATCCTCAATCCTCAATCCTCAATCCTCAATCCTCATTCTTCAATCCTCAATACCGAATCCTCAATCTTCAATCCTCAATTCTCAATCCTCAATTCTCAATCCTGAATCCTCAATCCTCATACTTCAAACATCAATATTCAACCCTCAGTCCTCGTCCTCAATCCACAACCCTCAATCCACAATCCTCAATCTTGAATCATCAATATTCAATCTTCATTCGTCAATCCTCAATCCTCAATCATCATCCCTCAATCCTCAATATTCAATCCTCAATACCCAATCCTCAATCCTCAATCATCAATCTCCAATCCTGAATACTCAATCTTCAATCCTCAATCCTCAATCCTCAATCCTCAATCCTCAATCCTCAATCCTCATCCTTCAATCCTCAATACCCAATCCTCAATCTTCAATCCTCAATCCTCAGTCCTGAATTCTCAATCCTCAATCCTCAGTCCTCGGTCCTCAAACCTCAATCCTCAACCCTCAGCCCTCATCCTCAATCCTCAATCCTCAATCTTCAATCCTCAATACTCAATCTTCAATTCTCACTCCTCAGTCCTCAAACCACAAACCCGAATCCTCAATCCTGAATCCTCAATCTTCAGCCCTCAGTCATCAACAATCAGTTGTCAATACCCAATCCTCAATAGAATATCCTCAATCCTCAATTTTCAATCCTCATTCTTCAACCCTCAATACCCAATACTCAATCTTCAATCCTCAATCCTCAATCCTCAGTCCTCAAACCTCAATCCTCAAACCCCAGCCCTCATCCTCAATCGTCAATCCTCAATCTTCAATCCTCAATCCTCATTCCTCAAAACTCAGTCTTCAATCCTCAATCCTCAGTCCTCAAACCTCAATTCTGAGTCCTCAAACCTGAATCCTCAATCTTCAATCCACAATCCCCAATCCTCAATCTTCAATCCTCAATCCTCAACCCTCAATCCTCAATCCTCAACCTTCAATCCTCAATACTCAATCTTCAATCCTCAATCCTCAATTCTCGATCCTCAATTCTCAATCCTCAATCTTCAATCCTCAATACTCAATCTTCAATCCTCAATCCTCAATCCTCGATCCTCAATCCTCAATCCCCAATCGTCAATCGTCAATCTTCAATCCTCAATACTCAATCTTCAATACTCAATCCTCAATCCTCGATCCTCAATCCTCAATCCTCAATCGTCAATTGTCAATCTTCAATCCTCAATACTCAATCTTCAGTCCTCAATCCTCAATCCTCAATCCTCAATCCTCATTCATCAATCCTCAATACCCAATCCTCAATCTTCAATCCTCAATCCTCAATCATCAATCCTCAATCCTCAATCCTCAATCCTCAATCGTCAATATTCAATCCTCAATACTCAATCTTCAATCCTCAGTCCTCAATCCTCAATCCTCAATCCTCAGACCTCAAACATCAATACTCAACCCTCAGTCCTCGTCCTCAATCCACAACCATCAATCCTCAATCCTCAATCTTCAATCATCAATATACAATCTTCAGTCCTCAATCCTCAATCCTCTATCCTCAATCCTCAATCCTGAATGTTCAATCCGCGATACCCAATCCTCAATGTTCAATCCTCAGTCCTCAATCCTCAATCCTCAATCCTCAATCCTCAATCCTCAATCCTCAGTCCTCAGTCCTCAGTCCCCAAACCTCAATCCTCAATCTTCAACCCTCAATTCTCAACCCTCAATCCTCAATACTCAATCCTCAATACTCAATCTTCAATCCTCAATACCCAATCCTCAATCTTCAATCCTCAATCCTCAATCATCAATTCTCAATCCTCAGTCCTCAATTTTCAATCCTCATTCTTCAACCCTAAATACCCAATACTCAATCTTCAGTCCTCAATCCTCAATCCTCAGTCCTCAAACCTCAATCGTCAACCCTCAGCCCTCATCCTCAATCGTCAATCCTCAATCTTCAATCCTCAATCCTCATTCCTCAAAACTCAGTCTTCAATCCTCAATCCTCAGTCCTCAAACCTCAATTCTGAATACTCAAACCTGAATCCTCAATCTTCAATCCTCAATCCCCAATCCTCAATCCTCAATCCTCAATCCTCAATCCTCAATCCTCAACCTTCAATCCTCAATACTCAATCTTTAATCCTCAACCCTCAATCCTCGATCCTCAAACATCAATCCTCAATCCTCAATCCTCAATCCTCAATCCTCAATCGTCAATATTCAATCCTCAATACTCAATCTTCAATCCTCAATCCTCAATCCTCAATCCTCAATCCTCAGACCTCAAACATCAATACTCAACCCTCAGTCCCCGTCATCAATCCACAACCCTCAATCCTCAATCCTCAATCTTCAATCATCAACATACAATCTTCAGTCCTCAATCCTCAATCCTCGATCCTCAATCCTCAATCCTCAATGTTCAATCCGCGATACCCAATCCTCAATGTTCAATCCTCAATCCTCAATCCTCAATCCTCAATACTCAATCCTCAATCCTCAGTCCTCAATCCTCAATCCTCAATCATCAATCTCCAATCCTGAATACTCAATCTTCAATCCTCAATCCTCAATACTCAATCCTCAATCCTCAATCCTCATCCTTCAATCCTCAATACCCAATCCTCAGTCTTCAATCCTCAATCCTCAATCCTGAATTCTCAATCCTCAATCCTCAGTCCTCAGTCCTCAAACCTCAATCCTCAACCCTCAGCCCTCATCCTCAATCCTCAATCCTCAATCCTCAATCCTCAATCTTCAATCCTCAATCTTCAATCCTCAATCCTCAATCCTCATCCTTCAATCCTCAATACCCAATCCTCAATCTTCAATCCTCAATCCTCAATCCTGAATTCTCAATCCTCAATCCTCAGTCCTCAGTCCTCAAACCTCAATCCTCAACCATCAGCCCTCATCCTCAATCCTCAATCCTCAATCTTCAATCATCAGTATACAATCTTCAGCCCTCAATCCTCAATCCTCGAGACTCAATCCTCAATCCTCAATGTTCAATCCGCGATACACAATCCTCAATGTTCAATCCTCAATCCTCAATCCTCAATCCTCAATCCTCAATCCTCAATCCTCAATCCTCAATCCTCAATCCTCAGTCCCATTACCTCAATCCTCTATCTTCAATCCTCAATTCTCAACCCTCAATCCTCAATACTCAATCCTCAGTTCTCAAACTTCAATCCTCAACCCTCAGCCCTCATCCTCAATCCTCAATCCTCAATCCTCAATCCTCAATCTTCAATCCTCAATACTCAATCTTCAATCCTCAATCCTCAGTCTTCAAACCTCAATTCTGAATCCTCAATCTTCGGCCCTCAGTCCTCAACAATCAGTTGTCAATCCTCAATCCTCAATAGAATATCCTCAATTCACAGTATTCAATACTCAATACTCAATCTGCAATCTTCAAACCTCTATCCACAAACATCAATTCTCATTACTCTACCCTCAACATTCAGTCCTCAATGTTCAATCCTCAACCTTCAATCCTCAATCCTCAATCCTCAATCCTCAATCCTCAATCTTCAATCCTCAATACTCAATCTGCAATCCTCAATCCTCAATCCTCAATCCTCAATCCTCAATCCTCATTCTTCAATCCTCAATACCGAATCCTCAATCTTCAATCCTCAATTCTCAATCCTCAATTCTCAATCCTGAATCCTCAATCCTCATACTTCAAACATCAATATTCAACCCTCAGTCCTCGTCCTCAATCCACAACCCTCAATCCTCAATCCTCATTCTTCAATCATCAATATTCAATATTCAATCGTCAATCCTCAATCCTCAATCCTCAATCCTCAATCCTCAATCCTCATCCTTCAATCCTCAATACCCAATCCTCAATCTTCAATCCTCAATCCTCAATCCTGAATTCTCAATCCTCAATCCTCAGTCCTCAGTCCTCAAACCTCAATCCTCAACCCTCAGCCCTCATCCTCAACCCTCAATCCTCAATCCTCAATCCTCAATCTTCAATCCTCAATCTTCAATCCTCAATCCTCAATCCTCATCCTTCAATCCTCAATACCCAATCCTCAATCTTCAATCCTCAATCCTCAATCCTGAATTCTCAATCCTCAATCCTCAGTCCTCAGTCCTCAAACCTCAATCCTCAACCCTCAGCCCTCATCCTCAATCCTCAATCCTCAATCTTCAATCCTCAATTCTCAACCCTCAATCCTCAATACTCAATCCTCATTCTTCAATCCTCAATACCGAATCCTCAATCTTCAATCCTCAATTCTCAATCCTCAATTCTCAATCCTCAATCCTCAATCCTCAAACTTCAATCCTCAATACTCAATCTTCAATCCTCAATCCTCAATTCTCGATCCTCAATCCTCAATCCTCAATCATCAATCTCCAATCCTGAATCCTCAATCTTCAATCCTCAATCCTCAATCCTCAATCCTCAATCGTCAATCCTCAATCCTCATCCTTCAATCCTCAATACCCATTCCTCAATCTTCAATCCTCAATCCTCAGTCCTGAATTCTCAATCCTCAATCCTCAGTCCTCGGTCCTCAAACCTCAATCCTCAACCCTCAGCCCTCATCCTCAATCCTCAATCCTCAATCTTCAATCCTCAATTCTCAACCCTCAATCCTCAATACTCAATCCTCAATACTCAATCTTCAATCCTCAATACCCAATCCTCAATCTTCAATCCTCAATCCTCAATCATCAATTCTCAATCCTCAATCCTCAATTTTCAGTCCTCATTCTTCAACCCTCAATACCCAATACTCAATCCTCAATCCTCAATCCTCAATCCTCAATCCTCATTCTTCAATCCTCAATACCCAATCCTCAATCTTCAATCCTCAATCTTCAATCCTCAATCCTCAATCCTCAATCCTCAATCGTCAATCCTCAATCCTCATCCTTCAATCCTCAATACCCATTCCTCAACCTTCAATCCTCAATCCTCAGTCCTGAATTCTCAATCCTCAATCCTCAGTCCTCGGTCCTCAAACCTCAATCCTCAACCCTCAGCCCTCATCCTCAATCCTCAATCCTCAATCTTCAATCCTCAATTCTCAACCCTCAATCCTCAATACTCAATCCTCAATACTCAATCTTCAATCCTCAATACCCAATCCTCAATCTTCAATCCTCAATCCTCAATCATCAATTCTCAATCCTCAATCCTCAATTTTCAGTCCTCATTCTTCAACCCTCAATACCCAATACTCAATCCTCAATCTTCAATCCTCAATACTCAATCTTCAATCCTCAATCCTCAATCCTCGATCCTCAATCCTCAATCCCCAATCGTCAATCGTCAATCTTCAATCCTCAATACTCAATCTTCAATACTCAATCCTCAATCCTCGATCCTCAATCCTCAATCCTCAATCGTCAATTGTCAATCTTCTATCCTCAATACTCAATCTTCAGTCCTCAATCCTCAATCCTCAATCCTCAATCCTCATTCATCAATCCTCAATACCCAATCCTCAATCTTCAATCCTCAATCCTCAATCATCAATCCTCAATCCTCAATCCTCAATCCTCAATCGTCAATATTCAATCCTCAATACTCAATCTTCAATCCTCAGTCCTCAATCCTCAATCCTCAATCCTCAGACCTCAAACATCAATACTCAACCCTCAGTCCTCGTCCTCAATCCACAACCATCAATCCTCAATCCTCAATCTTCGATCATCAATATACAATCTTCAGTCCTCAATCCTCAATCCTCTATCCTCAATCCTCAATCCTGAATGTTCAATCCGCGATACCCAATCCTCAATGTTCAATCCTCAGTCCTCAATCCTCAATCCTCAATCCTCAATCCTCAATCCTCAATCCTCAGTCCTCAGTCCTCAGTCCCCAAACCTCAATCCTCAATCTTCAACCCTCAATTCTCAACCCTCAATCCTCAATACTCAATCCTCAATACTCAATCTTCAATCCTCAATACCCAATCCTCAATCTTCAATCCTCAATCCTCAATCATCAATTCTCAATCCTCAATCCTCAATTTTCAATCCTCATTCTTCAACCCTAAATACCCAATACTCAATCTTCAGTCCTCAATCCTCAATCCTCAGTCCTCAAACCTCAATCGTCAACCCTCAGCCCTCATCCTCAATCGTCAATCCTCAATCTTCAATCCTCAATCCTCATTCCTCAAAACTCAGTCTTCAATCCTCAATCCTCAGTCCTCAAACCTCAATTCTGAATACTCAAACCTGAATCCTCAATCTTCAATCCTCAATCCCCAATCCTCAATCCTCAATCCTCAATCCTCAATCCTCAATCCTCAATCCTCAACCTTCAATCCTCAATACTCAATCTTTAATCCTCAACCCTCAATCCTCGATCCTCAAACATCAATCCTCAATCCTCAATCCTCAATCCTCAATCCTCAATCGTCAATATTCAATCCTCAATACTCAATCTTCAATCCTCAATCCTCAATCCTCAATCCTCAATCCTCAATCCTCAGACCTCAAACATCAATACTCAACCCTCAGTCCCCGTCATCAATCCACAACCCTCAATCCTCAATCCTCAATCTTCAATCATCAACATACAATCTTCAGTCCTCAATCCTCAATCCTCGATCCTCAATCCTCAATCCTCAATGTTCAATCCGCGATACCCAATCCTCAATGTTCAATCCTCAATCCTCAATCCTCAATCCTCAATACTCAATCCTCAATCCTCAGTCCTCAATCCTCAATCCTCAATCATCAATCTCCAATCCTGAATACTCAATCTTCAATCCTCAATCCTCAATACTCAATCCTCAATCCTCAATCCTCATCCTTCAATCCTCAATACCCAATCCTCAGTCTTCAATCCTCAATCCTCAATCCTGAATTCTCAATCCTCAATCCTCAGTCCTCAGTCCTCAAACCTCAATCCTCAACCCTCAGCCCTCATCCTCAATCCTCAATCCTCACTCCTCAATCCTCAATCTTCAATCCTCAATCTTCAATCCTCAATCCTCAATCCTCATCCTTCAATCCTCAATACCCAATCCTCAATCTTCAATCCTCAATCCTCAATCCTGAATTCTCAATCCTCAATCCTCAGTCCTCAGTCCTCAAACCTCAATCCTCAACCCTCAGCCCTCATCCTCAATCCTCAATCCTCAATCTTCAATCATCAGTATACAATCTTCAGCCCTCAATCCTCAATCCTCGAGACTCAATCCTCAATCCTCAATGTTCAATCCGCGATACACAATCCTCAATGTTCAATCCTCAATCCTCAATCCTCAATCCTCAATCCTCAATCCTCAATCCTCAATCCTCAATCCTCAATCCTCAGTCCCATTACCTCAATCCTCTATCTTCAATCCTCAATTCTCAACCCTCAATCCTCAATACTCAATCCTCAACACTCAGTCCTCAGTTCTCAAACATCAATCCTCAACCCTCCGCCCTCATTCTCAATTCTCAATCCTCAATCCTCAGTCCTCAGTTCTCAAACTTCAATCCTCAACCCTCAGCCCTCATCCTCAATCCTCAATCCTCAATCCTCAATCCTCAATCTTCAATCCTCAATACTCAATCTTCAATCCTCAATCCTCAGTCTTCAAACCTCAATTCTGAATCCTCAATCTTCGGCCCTCAGTCCTCAACAATCAGTTGTCAATCCTCAATCCTCAATAGAATATCCTCAATTCACAGTATTCAATACTCAATACTCAATCTGCAATCTTCAAACCTCTATCCACAAACATCAATTCTCATTACTCTACCCTCAACATTCAGTCCTCAATGTTCAATCCTCAACCCTCAATCCTCAATCCTCAATCCTCAATCCTCAATCCTCAATCTTCAATCCTCAATACTCAATCTGCAATCCTCAATCCTCAATCCTCAATCCTCAATCCTCAATCCTCATTCTTCAATCCTCAATACCGAATCCTCAATCTTCAATCCTCAATTCTCAATCCTCAATTCTCAATCCTGAATCCTGAATCCTCATACTTCAAACATCAATATTCAACCCTCAGTCCTCGTCCTCAATCCACAACCCTCAATCCTCAATCCTCATTCTTCAATCATCAATATTCAATATTCAATCGTCAATCGTCAATCCTCAATCCTCAATCCTCAATCCTCAATCCTCAATCCTCATCCTTCAATCCTCAATACCCAATCCTCAATCTTCAATCCTCAATCCTCAATCCTGAATTCTCAATCCTCAATCCTCAGTCCTCAGTCCTCAAACCTCAATCCTCAACCCTCAGCCCTCATCCTCAATCCTCAATCCTCAATCCTCAATCCTCAATCTTCAATCCTCAATCTTCAATCCTCAATCCTCAATCCTCATCCTTCAATCCTCAATACCCAATCCTCAATCTTCAATCCTCAATCCTCAATCCTGAATTCTCAATCCTCAATCCTCAGTCCTCAGTCCTCAAACCTCAATCCTCAACCCTCAGCCCTCATCCTCAATCCTCAATCCTCAATCTTCAATCCTCAATTCTCAACCCTCAATCCTCAATACTCAATCCTCATTCTTCAATCCTCAATACCGAATCCTCAATCTTCAATCCTCAATTCTCAATCCTCAATTCTCAATCCTCAATCCTCAATCCTCAAACTTCAATCCTCAATACTCAATCTTCAATCCTCAATCCTCAATTCTCGATCCTCAATCCTCAATCCTCAATCATCAATGTCCAATCCTGAATCCTCAATCTTCAATCCTCAATCCTCAATCCTCAATCCTCAATCGTCAATCCTCAATCCTCATCCTTCAATCCTCAATACCCATTCCTCAATCTTCAATCCTCAATCCTCAGTCCTGAATTCTCAATCCTCAATCCTCAGTCCTCGGTCCTCAAACCTCAATCCTCAACCCTCAGCCCTCATCCTCAATCCTCAATCCTCAATCTTCAATCCTCAATTCTCAACCCTCAATCCTCAACACTCAATCCTCAATACTCAATCTTCAATCCTCAATACCCAATCCTCAATCTTCAATCCTCAATCCTCAATCATCAATTCTCAATCCTCAATCCTCAATTTTCAGTCCTCATTCTTCAACCCTCAATACCCAATACTCAATCCTCAATCCTCAATCCTCAATCCTCAATCCTCATTCTTCAATCCTCAATACCCAATCCTCAATCTTCAATCCTCAATCCTCAATCCTCAATACTCAAACCTCAATCCTCAACCCTCAGCCCTCATCCTGAATCGTCAATCCTCAATCTTCAATCCTCAATCCTCATTCCTCAAAACTCAGTCTTCAATCCTCAATCCTCAGTCCTCAAACCTCAATTCTGAATCCTCAAACCTCAATCCTCAATCTTCAATCCTCAATACCCAATCCTCAATCTTCAATCCTCAATCCTCAATCCTCAATCCTCAATACTCAACCTTCAATCCTCAATACTCAATCTTCAATCCTCAATCCTCAATTCTCGATCCTCAATCCTCAATCCTCAATCTTCAATCCTCAATACTCAATCTTCAATCCTCAATCCTCAATCCTCGATCCTCAATCCTCAATCCCCAATCGTCAATCGTCAATCTTCAATCCTCAATACTCAATCTTCAATCCTCAATCCTCAATCCTCGATCCTCAATCCTCAATCCTCAATCGTCAATCGTCAATCTTCAATCCTCAATACTCAATCTTCAGTCCTCAATCCTCAATCCTCAATCCTCAATCCTCATTCATCAATCCTCAATACCCAATCCTCAATCTTCAATCCTCAATCCTCAATCATCAATACTCAATCCTCAATCCTCAATCCTCAATCGTCAATATTCAATCCTCAATACTCAATCTTCAATCCTCAGTCCTCAATCCTCAATCCTCAATCCTCAGACCTCAAACATCAATACTCAACCCTCAGTCCTCGTCCTGAGTCCACAACCCTCAACCCTCAATCCTCAATCTTCAATCATCAATATACAATCTTCAGTCCTCAATCCTCAATCCTCTATCCTCAATCCTCAATCCTCAATGTTCAATCCGCGATACCCAATCCTCAATGTTCAATCCTCAATCCTGAATCCTCAATCCTCAATCCTCAATCCTCAATCCTCAATCCTCAATCCTCAGTCCTCAGTCTTCAGTCCCCAAACCTCAATCCTCAATCTTCAATCCTCATTCTCAACCCTCAATCCTCAATACTCAATGCTCAATACTGAATCTTCAATCCTCAATACCCAATCCTCAATCTTCAATCCTCAATCATCAATCATCAATTCTCAATCCTCAATCCTCAATTTTCAATCCTCATTCTTCAAGCCTCAATACCCAATACTCAATCTTCAGTCCTCAATCCTCAATCCTCAGTCCTCAAACCTCAATCGTCAACCCTCAGCCCTCATCCTCAATCGTCAATCCTCAATCTTCAATCCTCAATCCTCATTCCTCAAAACTCAGTCTTCAATCCTCAATCCTCAGTCCTCAAACCTCAATTCTGAATCCTCAAACCTGAATCCTCAATCTTCAATCCTCAATCCCCAATCCTCAATCCTCAATCCTCAATCCTCAATCCTCAATCCTCAATACTCAATCCTCATCCTTCAATCCTCAATACCCAATCCTCAATCTTCAATCCTCAATCCTCAGTCCTGAATTCTCAATCCTCAATCCTCAGTCCTCGGTCCTCAAACCTCAATCCTCAACCCTCAGCCCTCATCCTCAATCCTCAATCCTCAATCTTCAATCCTCAATACTCAATCTTCAATTCTCACTCCTCAGGCCTCAAACCACAAACCCGAATCCTCAATCCTGAATCCTCAATCTTCAGCCCTCAGTCATCAACAATCAGTTGTCAATACCCAATCCTCAATAGAATATCCTCAATCCTCAATTTTCAATCCTCATTCTTCAACCCTCAATACCCAATACTCAATCTTCAATCCTCAATCCTCAATCCTCAGTCCTCAAACCTCAATCCTCAAACCCCAGCCCTCATCCTCAATCGTCAATCCTCAATCTTCAATCCTCAATCCTCATTCCTCAAAACTCAGTCTTCAATCCTCAATCCTCAGTCCTCAAACCTCAATTCTGAGTCCTCAAACCTGAATCCTCAATCTTCAATCCACAATCCCCAATCCTCAATCTTCAATCCTCAATCCTCAACCCTCAATCCTCAATCCTCAACCTTCAATCCTCAATACTCAATCTTCAATCCTCAATCCTCAATTCTCGATCCTCAATTCTCAATCCTCAATCTTCAATCCTCAATACTCAATCTTCAATCCTCAATCCTCAATCCTCGATCCTCAATCCTCAATCCCCAATCGTCAATCGTCAATCTTCAATCCTCAATACTCAATCTTCAATACTCAATCCTCAATCCTCGATCCTCAATCCTCAATCCTCAATCGTCAATTGTCAATCTTCAATCCTCAATACTCAATCTTCAGTCCTCAATCCGCAATCCTCAATCCTCAATCCTCATTCATCAATCCTCAATACCCAATCCTCAATCTTCAATCCTCAATCCTCAATCATCAATCCTCAATCCTCAATCCTCAATCCTCAATCGTCAATATTCAATCCTCAATACTCAATCTTCAATCCTCAGTCCTCAATCCTCAATCCTCAATCCTCAGACCTCAAACATCAATACTCAACCCTCAGTCCTCGTCCTCAATCCACAACCATCAATCCTCAATCCTCAATCTTCAATCATCAATATACAATCTTCAGTCCTCAATCCTCAATCCTCTATCCTCAATCCTCAATCCTGAATGTTCAATCCGCGATACCCAATCCTCAATGTTCAATCCTCAGTCCTCAATCCTCAATCCTCAATCCTCAATCCTCAATCCTCAATCCTCAGTCCTCAGTCCTCAGTCCCCAAACCTCAATCCTCAATCTTCAACCCTCAATTCTCAACCCTCAATCCTCAATACTCAATCCTCAATACTCAATCTTCAATCCTCAATACCCAATCCTCAATCTTCAATCCTCAATCCTCAATCATCAATTCTCAATCCTCAATCCCCAATTTTCAATCCTCATTCTTCAACCCTAAATACCCAATACTCAATCTTCAGTCCTCAATCCTCAATCCTCAGTCCTCAAACCTCAATCGTCAACCCTCAGCCCTCATCCTCAATCGTCAATCCTCAATCATCAATCCTCAATCCTCAATCCTCAATCCTCAATCGTCAATATTCAATCCTCAATACTCAATCTTCAATCCTCAGTCCTCAATCCTCAATCCTCAATCCTAAGACCTCAAACATCAATACTCAACCCTCAGTCCTCGTCCTCAATCCACAACCATCAATCCTCAATCCTCAATCTTCAATCATCAATATACAATCTTCAGTCCTCAATCCTCAATCCTCTATCCTCAATCCTCAATCTTGAATGTTCAATCCGCGATACCCAATCCTCAATGTTCAATCCTCAGTCCTCAATCCTCAATCCTCAATCCTCAATCCTCAATCCTCAATCCTCAGTCCTCAGTCCTCAGTCCCCAAACCTCAATCCTCAATCTTCAACCCTCAATTCTCAACCCTCAATCCTCAATACTCAATCCTCAATACTCAATCTTCAATCCTCAATACCCAATCCTCAATCTTCAATCCTCAATCCTCAATCATCAATTCTCAATCCTCAATCCTCAATTTTCAATCCTCATTCTTCAACCCTAAATACCCAATACTCAATCTTCAGTCCTCAATCCTCAATCCTCAGTCCTCAAACCTCAATCGTCAACCCTCAGCCCTCATCCTCAATCGTCAATCCTCAATCTTCAATCCTCAATCCTCATTCCTCAAAACTCAGTCTTCAATCCTCAATCCTCAGTCCTCAAACCTCAATTCTGAATACTCAAACCTGAATCCTCAATCTTCAATCCTCAATCCCCAATCCTCAATCCTCAATCCTCAATCCTCAATCCTCAATCCTCAATCCTCAACCTTCAATCCTCAATACTCAATCTTTAATCCTCAACCCTCAATCCTCGATCCTCAAACATCAATCCTCAATCCTCAATCCTCAATCCTCAATCCTCAATCGTCAATATTCAATCCTCAATACTCAATCTTCAATCCTCAATCCTCAATCCTCAATCCTCAATCCTCAGACCTCAAACATCAATACTCAACCCTCAGTCCCCGTCATCAATCCACAACCCTCAATCCTCAATCCTCAATCTTCAATCATCAACATACAATCTTCAGTCCTCAATCCTCAATCCTCGATCCTCAATCCTCAATCCTCAATGTTCAATCCGCGATACCCAATCCTCAATGTTCAATCCTCAATCCTCAATCCTCAATCCTCAATACTCAATCCTCAATCCTCAGTCCTCAATCCTCAATCCTCAATCATCAATCTCCAATCCTGAATACTCAATCTTCAATCCTCAATCCTCAATACTCAATCCTCAATCCTCAATCCTCATCCTTCAATCCTCAATACCCAATCCTCAATCTTCAATCCTCAATCCTCAATCCTGAATTCTCAATCCTCAATCCTCAGTCCTCAGTCCTCAAACCTCAATCCTCAACCCTCAGCCCGCATCCTCAATCCTCAATCCTCAATCCTCAATCCTCAATCTTCAATCCTCAATCTTCAATCCTCAATCCTCAATCCTCATCCTTCAATCCTCAATACCCAATCCTCAATCTTCAATCCTCAATCCTCAATCCTGAATTCTCAATCCTCAATCCTCAGTCCTCAGTCCTCAAACCTCAATCCTCAACCCTCAGCCCTCATCCTCAATCCTCAATCCTCAATCTTCAATCATCAGTATACAATCTTCAGCCCTCAATCCTCAATCCTCGAGACTCAATCCTCAATCCTCAATGTTCAATCCGCGATACACAATCCTCAATGTTCAATCCTCAATCCTCAATCCTCAATCCTCAATCCTCAATCCTCAATCCTCAATCCTCAATCCTCAATCCTCAGTCCCATTACCTCAATCCTCTATCTTCAATCCTCAATTCTCAACCCTCAATCCTCAATACTCAATCCTCAACACTCAGTCCTCAGTTCTCAAACATCAATCCTCAAACCTCCGCCCTCATCCTCAATTCTCAATCCTCAATCCTCAGTCCTCAGTTCTCAAACTTCAATCCTCAGCCCTCAGCCCTCATCCTCAATCCTCAATCCTCAATCCTCAATCCTCAATCTTCAATCCTCAATACTCAATCTTCAATCCTCAATCCTCAGTCTTCAAACCTCAATTCTGAATCCTCAACCTTCGGCCCTCAGTCCTCAACAATCAGTTGTCAATCCTCAATCCTCAATAGAATATCCTCAATTCACAGTATTCAATACTCAATACTCAATCTGCAATCTTTAAACCTCTATCCACAAACATCAATTCTCATTACTCTACCCTCAACATTCAGTCCTCAATGTTCAATCCTCAACCCTCAATCCTCAATCCTCAATCCTCAATCCTCAATCCTCAATCTTCAGTCCTCAATACTCAATCTGCAATCCTCAATCCTCAATCCTCAATCCTCAATCCTCAATCCTCATTCTTCAATCCTCAATACCGAATCCTCAATCTTCAATCCTCAATTCTCAATCCTCAATTCTCAATCCTGAATCCTCAATCCTCATACTTCAAACATCAATATTCAACCCTCAGTCCTCGTCCTCAATCCACAACCCTCAATCCTCAATCCTCATTCTTCAATCATCAATATTCAATATTCAATCATCAATCCTCAATCCTCAATCCTCAATCCTCAATCCTCAATCCTCATCCTTCAATCCTCAATACCCAATCCTCAATCTTCAATCCTCAATCCTCAATCCTGAATTCTCAATCCTCAATCCTCAGTCCTCAGTCCTCAAACCTCAATCCTCAACCCTCAGCCCTCATCCTCAATCCTCAATCCTCAATCCTCAATCCTCAATCTTCAATCCTCAATCTTCAATCCTCAATCCTCAATCCTCATCCTTCAATCCTCAATACCCAATCCTCAATCTTCAATCCTCAATCCTCAATCCTGAATTCTCAATCCTCAATCCTCAGTCCTCAGTCCTCAAACCTCAATCCTCAACCCTCAGCCCTCATCCTCAATCCTCAATCCTCAATCTTCAATCCTCAATTCTCAACCCTCAATCCTCAATACTCAATCCTCATTCTTCAATCCTCAATACCGAATCCTCAATCTTCAATCCTCAATTCTCAATCCTCAATTCTCAATCCTCAATCCTCAATCCTCAAACTTCAATCCTCAATACTCAATCTTCAATCCTCAATCCTCA
This sequence comes from Calliopsis andreniformis, assembly GCF_051401765.1. Lineage (NCBI taxonomy): Eukaryota > Metazoa > Arthropoda > Insecta > Hymenoptera > Andrenidae > Calliopsis > Calliopsis andreniformis. The sequence goes on along the minus strand of NW_027480550.1, from coordinate 682,434 downwards.
ATTCTCGATCCTCAATCCTCAATCCTCAATCATCAATCTCCAATCCTGAATCCTCAATCTTCAATCCTCAATCGTCAATCCTCAATCCTCAATCGTCAATCCTCAATCCTCATCCTTCAATCCTCAATACCCATTCCTCAATCTTCAATCCTCAATCCTCAGTCCTGAATTCTCAATCCTCAATCCTCAGTCCTCGGTCCTCAAACCTCAATCCTCAACCCTCAGCCCTCATCCTCAATCCTCAATCCTCAATCTTCAATCCTCAATTCTCAACCCTCAATCCTCAATACTCAATCCTCAATACTCAATCTTCAATCCTCAATACCCAATCCTCAATCTTCAATCCTCAATCCTCAATCATCAATTCTCAATACTCAATCCTCAATTTTCAGTCCTCATTCTTCAACCCTCAATACCCAATACTCAATCCTCAATCCTCAATCCTCAATCCTCAATCCTCATTCTTCAATCCTCAATACCCAATCCTCAATCTTCAATCCTCAATCCTCAATCCTCAATACTCAATCCTCAATCCTCAATTTTCAATCCTCATTCTTCAACCCTCAATACCCAATACTCAATCTTCAATCCTCAATCCTCAATCCTCAGTCCTCAAACCTCAATCCTCAACCCTCAGCCCTCATCCTGAATCGTCAATCCTCAATCTTCAATCCTCAATCCTCATTCCTCAAAACTCAGTCTTCAATCCTCAATCCTCAGTCCTCAAACCTCAATTCTGAATCCTCAAACCTCAATACCCAATCCTCAATCTTCAATCCTCAATCCTCAATCCTCAATCATCAATCCTCAATCCTCAATCCTCAATCCTCAATCGTCAATATTCAATCCTCAATACTCAATCTTCAATCCTCAGTCCTCAATCCTCAATCCTCAATCCTCAGACCTCAAACATCAATACCCAACCCTCAGTCCTCGTCCTCAATCCACAACCATCAATCCTCAATCCTCAATCTTCAATCATCAATATACAATCTTCAGTCCTCAATCCTCAATCCTCTATCCTCAATCCTCAATCCTGAATGTTCAATCCGCGATACCCAATCCTCAATGTTCAATCCTCAGTCCTCAATCCTCAATCCTCAATCCTCAGTCCTCAGTCCTCAGTCCCCAAACCTCAATCCTCAATCTTCAACCCTCAATTCTCAACCCTCAATCCTCAATACTCAATCCTCAATACTCAATCTTCAATCCTCAATACCCAATCCTCAATCTTCAATCCTCAATCCTCAATCATCAATTCTCAATCCTCAATCCTCAATTTTCAATCCTCATTCTTCAACCCTAAATACCCAATACTCAATCTTCAGTCCTCAATCCTCAATCCTCAGTCCTCAAACCTCAATCGTCAACCCTCAGCCCTCATCCTCAATCGTCAATCCTCAATCATCAATCCTCAATCCTCAATCCTCAATCCTCAATCGTCAATATTCAATCCTCAATACTCAATCTTCAATCCTCAGTCCTCAATCCTCAATCCTCAATCCTAAGACCTCAAACATCAATACTCAACCCTCAGTCCTCGTCCTCAATCCACAACCATCAATCCTCAATCCTCAATCTTCAATCATCAATATACAATCTTCAGTCCTCAATCCTCAATCCTCTATCCTCAATCCTCAATCTTGAATGTTCAATCCGCGATACCCAATCCTCAATGTTCAATCCTCAGTCCTCAATCCTCAATCCTCAATCCTCAATCCTCAATCCTCAATCCTCAGTCCTCAGTCCTCAGTCCCCAAACCTCAATCCTCAATCTTCAACCCTCAATTCTCAACCCTCAATCCTCAATACTCAATCCTCAATACTCAATCTTCAATCCTCAATACCCAATCCTCAATCTTCAATCCTCAATCCTCAATCATCAATTCTCAATCCTCAATCCTCAATTTTCAATCCTCATTCTTCAACCCTAAATACCCAATACTCAATCTTCAGTCCTCAATCCTCAATCCTCAGTCCTCAAACCTCAATCGTCAACCCTCAGCCCTCATCCTCAATCGTCAATCCTCAATCTTCAATCCTCAATCCTCATTCCTCAAAACTCAGTCTTCAATCCTCAATCCTCAGTCCTCAAACCTCAATTCTGAATACTCAAACCTGAATCCTCAATCTTCAATCCTCAATCCCCAATCCTCAATCCTCAATCCTCAATCCTCAATCCTCAATCCTCAATCCTCAACCTTCAATCCTCAATACTCAATCTTTAATCCTCAACCCTCAATCCTCGATCCTCAAACATCAATCCTCAATCCTCAATCCTCAATCCTCAATCCTCAATCGTCAATATTCAATCCTCAATACTCAATCTTCAATCCTCAATCCTCAATCCTCAATCCTCAATCCTCAGACCTCAAACATCAATACTCAACCCTCAGTTCCCGTCATCAATCCACAACCCTCAATCCTCAATCCTCAATCTTCAATCATCAACATACAATCTTCAGTCCTCAATCCTCAATCCTCGATCCTCAATCCTCAATCCTCAATGTTCAATCCGCGATACCCAATCCTCAATGTTCAATCCTCAATCCTCAATCCTCAATCCTCAATACTCAATCCTCAATCCTCAGTCCTCAATCCTCAATCCTCAATCATCAATCTCCAATCCTGAATACTCAATCTTCAATCCTCAATCCTCAATACTCAATCCTCAATCCTCAATCCTCATCCTTCAATCCTCAATACCCAATCCTCAATCTTCAATCCTCAATCCTCAATCCTGAATTCTCAATCCTCAATCCTCAGTCCTCAGTCCTCAAACCTCAATACTCAACCCTCAGCCCTCATCCTCAATCCTCAATCCTCAATCCTCAATCCTCAATCTTCAATCCTCAATCTTCAATCCTCAATCCTCAATCCTCATCCTTCAATCCTCAATACCCAATCCTCAATCTTCAATCCTCAATCCTCAATCCTGAATTCTCAATCCTCAATCCTCAGTCCTCAGTCCTCAAACCTCAATCCTCAACCCTCAGCCCTCATCCTCAATCCTCAATCCTCAATCTTCAATCATCAGTATACAATCTTCAGCCCTCAATACTCAATCCTCGAGACTCAATCCTCAATCCTCAATGTTCAATCCGCGATACACAATCCTCAATGTTCAATCCTCAATCCTCAATCCTCAATCCTCAATCCTCAATCCTCAATCCTCAATCCTCAATCCTCAATCCTCAGTCCCATTACCTCAATCCTCTATCTTCAATCCTCAATTCTCAACCCTCAATCCTCAATACTCAATCCTCAACACTCAGTCCTCAGTTCTCAAACATCAATCCTCAACCCTCCGCCCTCATCCTCAATTCTCAATCCTCAATCCTCAGTCCTCAGTTCTCAAACTTCAATCCTCAACCCTCAGCCCTCATCCTCAATCCTCAATCCTCAATCCTCAATCCTCAATCTTCAATCCTCAATACTCAATCTTCAATCCTCAATCCTCAGTCTTCAAACCTCAATTCTGAATCCTCAATCTTCGGCCCTCAGTCCTCAACAATCAGTTGTCAATCCTCAATCCTCAATAGAATATCCTCAATTCACAGTATTCAATACTCAATACTCAATCTGCAATCTTCAAACCTCTATCCACAAACATCAATTCTCATTACTCTACCCTCAACATTCAGTCCTCAATGTTCAATCCTCAACCCTCAATCCTCAATCCTCAATCCACAATCCTCAATCCTCAATCTTCAATCCTCAATACTCAATCTGCAATCCTCAATCCTCAATCCTCAATCCTCAATCCTCAATCCTCAATCCTCATTCTTCAATCCTCAATACCGAATCCTCAATCTTCAATCCTCAATTCTCAATCCTCAATTCTCAATCCTGAATCCTCAATCCTCATACTTCAAACATCAATATTCAACCCTCAGTCCTCGTCCTCAATCCACAACCCTCAATCCTCAATCCTCATTCTTCAATCATCAATATTCAATATTCAATCGTCAATCCTCAATCCTCAATCCTCAATCCTCAATCCTCAATCCTCATCCTTCAATCCTCAATACCCAATCCTCAATCTTCAATCCTCAATCCTCAATCCTGAATTCTCAATCCTCAATCCTCAGTCCTCAGTCCTCAAACCTCAATCCTCAACCCTCAGCCCTCATCCTCAATCCTCAATCCTCAATCCTCAATCCTCAATCTTCAATCCTCAATCTTCAATCCTCAATCCTCAATCCTCATCCTTCAATCCTCAATACCCAATCCTCAATCTTCAATCCTCAATCCTCAATCCTGAATTCTCAATCCTCAATCCTCAGTCCTCAGTCCTCAAACCTCAATCCTCAACCCTGAGCCCTCATCCTCAATCCTCAATCCTCAATCTTCAATCCTCAATTCTCAACCCTCAATCCTCAATACTCAATCCTCATTCTTCAATCCTCAATACCGAATCCTCAATCTTCAATCCTCAATTCTCAATCCTCAATTCTCAATCCTCAATCCTCAATCCTCAAACTTCAATCCTCAATACTCAATCTTCAATCCTCAATCCTCAATTCTCGATCCTCAATCCTCAATCCTCAATCATCAATCTCCAATCCTGAATCCTCAATCTTCAATCCTCAATCCTCAATCCTCAATCCTCAATCGTCAATCCTCAATCCTCATCCTTCAATCCTCAATACCCATTCCTCAATCTTCAATCCTCAATCCTCAGTCCTGAACTCTCAATCCTCAATCCTCAGTCCTCGGTCCTCAAACCTCAATCCTCAACCCTCAGCCCTCATCCTCAATCCTCAATCCTCAATCTTCAATCCTCAATTCTCAACCCTCAATCCTCAATACTCAATCCTCAATACTCAATCTTCAATCCTCAATACCCAATCCTCAATCTTCAATCCTCAATCCTCAATCATCAATTCTCAATCCTCAATCCTCAATTTTCAGTCCTCATTCTTCAACCCTCAATACCCAATACTCAATCCTCAATCCTCAATCCTCAATCCTCAATCCTCATTCTTCAATCCTCAATACCCAATCCTCAATCTTCAATCCTCAATCCTCAATCCTCAATACTCAATCCTCAATCCTCAATTTTCAATCCTCATTCTTCAACCCTCAATACCCAATACTCAATCTTCAATCCTCAATCCTCAATCCTCAGTCCTCAAACCTCAATCCTCAACCCTCAGCCCTCATCCTGAATCGTCAATCCTCAATCTTCAATCCTCAATCCTCATTCCTCAAAACTCAGTCTTCAATCCTCAATCCTCAGTCCTCAAACCTCAATTCTGAATCCTCAAACCTCAATCCTCAATCTTCAATCCTCAATACCCAATCCTCAATCTTCAATCCTCAATCCTCAATCCTCAATCCTCAATACTCAACCTTCAATCCTCAATACTCAATCTTCAATCCTCAATCCTCAATTCTCGATCCTCAATCCTCAATCCTCAATCTTCAATCCTCAATACTCAATCTTCAATCCTCAATCCTCAATCCTCGATCCTCAATCCTCAATCCCCAATCGTCAATCGTCAATCTTCAATCCTCAATACTCAATCTTCAATCCTCAATCCTCAATCCTCGATCCTCAATCCTCAATCCTCAATCGTCAATCGTCAATCTTCAATCCTCAATACTCAATCTTCAGTCCTCAATCCTCAATCCTCAATCCTCAATCCTCAATCCTCATTCATCAATCCTCAATACCCAATCCTCAATCTTCAATCCTCAATCCTCAATCATCAATACTCAATCCTCAATCCTCAATCCTCAATCGTCAATATTCAATCCTCAATACTCAATCTTCAATCCTCAGTCCTCAATCCTCAATCCTCAATCCTCAGACCTCAAACATCAATACTCAACCCTCAGTCCTCGTCCTGAATCCACAACCCTCAACCCTCAATCCTCAATCTTCAATCATCAATATACAATCTTCAGTCCTCAATCCTCAATCCTCTATCCTCAATCCTCAATCCTCAATGTTCAATCCGCGATACCCAATCCTCAATGTTCAATCCTCAATCCTGAATCCTCAATCCTCAATCCTCAATCCTCAATCCTCAATCCTCAATCCTCAGTCCTCAGTCTTCAGTCCCCAAACCTCAATCCTCAATCTTCAATCCTCATTCTCAACCCTCAATCCTCAATACTCAATGCTCAATACTGAATCTTCAATCCTCAATACCCAATCCTCAATCTTCAATCCTCAATCATCAATCATCAATTCTCAATCCTCAATCCTCAATTTTCAATCCTCATTCTTCAACCCTCAATACCCAATACTCAATCTTCAGTCCTCAATCCTCAATCCTCAGTCCTCAAACCTCAATCGTCAACCCTCAGCCCTCATCCTCAATCGTCAATCCTCAATCTTCAATCCTCAATCCTCATTCCTCAAAACTCAGTCTTCAATCCTCAATCCTCAGTCCTCAAACCTCAATTCTGAATCATCAAACCTGAATCCTCAATCTTCAATCCTCAATCCCCAATCCTCAATCCTCAATCCTCAATCCTCAATCCTCAATACTCAATCCTCATCCTTCAATCCTCAATACCCAATCCTCAATCTTCAATACTCAATCCTCAATCCTGAATTCTCAATCCTCAATCCTCAGTCCTCAGTCCTCAAACCTCAATCCTCAACCCTCAGCCCTCATCCTCAATCCTCAATCCTCAATCTTCAATCCTCAATTCTCAATCCTCAATTCTCAATCCTCAATCCTCAATCCTCAAACTTCAATCCTCAATACTCAATCTTCAATCCTCAATCCTCAATTCTCGATCCTCAATCCTCAATCCTCAATCATCAATCTCCAATCCTGAATCCTCAATCTTCAATCCTCAATCCTCAATCCTCAATCCTCAATCGTCAATCCTCAATCCTCATCCTTCAATCCTCAATACCCATTCCTCAATCTTCAATCCTCAATCCTCAGTCCTGAATTCTCAATCCTCAATCCTCAGTCCTCGGTCCTCAAACCTCAATCCTCAACCCTCAGCCCTCATCCTCAATCCTCAATCCTCAATCTTCAATCCTCAATTCTCAACCCTCATTCCTCAATACTCAATCCTCAATACTCAATCTTCAATCCTCAATACCCAATCCTCAATCTTCAATCCTCAATCCTCAATCATCAATTCTCAATCCTCAATCCTCAATTTTCAGTCCTCATTCTTCAACCCTCAATACCCAATACTCAATCCTCAATCCTCAATCCTCAATCCTCAATCCTCATTCTTCAATCCTCAATACCCAATCCTCAATCTTCAATCCTCAATCCTCAATCCTCAATACTCAATCCTCAATCCTCAATTTTCAATCCTCATTCTTCAACCCTCAATACCCAATACTCAATCTTCAATCCTCAATCCTCAATCCTCAGTCCTCAAACCTCAATCCTCAACCCTCAGCCCTCATCCTCAATCGTCAATCCTCAATCTTCAATCCTCAATCCTGATTCCTCAAAACTCAGTCTTCAATCCTCAATCCTCAGTCCTCAAACCTCAATTCTGAATCCTCAAACCTCAATCCTCAATCTTCAATCCTCAATACCCAATACTCAATCTTCAATCCTCAATCCTCAATCCTCAATCCTCAATACTCAACCTTCAATCCTCAATACTCAATCTTCAATCCTCAATCCTCAATTCTCGATCCTCAATCCTCAATCCTCAATCTTCAATCCTCAATACTCAATCTTCAATCCTCAATCCTCAATCCTCGATCCTCAATCCTCAATCCCCAATCGTCAATCGTCTATCTTCAATCCTCAATACTCAATCTTCAATCCTCAATCCTCAATCCTCGATCCTCAATCCTCAATCCTCAATCGTCAATCGTCAATCTTCAATCCTCAATACTCAATCTTCAGTCCTCAATCCTCAATCCTCAATCCTCAATCCTCATTCAGCAATCCTCAATACCCAATCCTCAATCTTCAATCCTCAATCCTCAATCATCAATACTCAATCCTCAATCCTCAATCCTCAATCGTCAATATTCAATCCTCAATACTCAATCTTCAATCCTCAGTCCTCAATCCTCAATCCTCAATCCTCAGACCTCAAACATCAATACTCAACCCTCAGTCCTCGTCCTGAATCCACAACCCTCAACCCTCAATCCTCAATCTTCAATCATCAATATACAATCTTCAGTCCTCAATCCTCAATCCTCTATCCTCAATCCTCAATCCTCAATGTTCAATCCGCGATACCCAATCCTCAATGTTCAATCCTCAATCCTGAATCCTCAATCCTCAATCCTCAATCCTCAATCCTCAATCCTCAATCCTCAGTCCTCAGTCTTCAGTCCCCAAACCTCAATCCTCAATCTTCAATCCTCATTCTCAACCCTCAATCCTCAATACTCAATGCTCAATACTGAATCTTCAATCCTCAATACCCAATCCTAAATCTTCAATCCTCAATCATCAATCATCAATTCTCAATCCTCAATCCTCAATTTTCAATCCTCATTCTTCAACCCTCAATACCCAATACTCAATCTTCAGTCCTCAATCCTCAATCCTCAGTCCTCAAACCTCAATCGTCAACCCTCAGCCCTCATCCTCAATCGTCAATCCTCAATCTTCAATCCTCAATCCTCATTCCTCAAAACTCAGTCTTCAATCCTCAATCCTCAGTCCTCAAACCTCAATTCTGAATCCTCAAACCTGAATCCTCAATCTTCAATCCTCAATCCCCAATCCTCAATCCTCAATCCTCAATCCTCAATCCTCAATACTCAATCCTCATCCTTCAATCCTCAATACCCAATCCTCAATCTTCAATCCTCAATCCTCAATCCTGAATTCTCAATCCTCAATCCTCAGTCCTCAGTCCTCAAACCTCAATCCTCAACCCTCAGCCCTCGTCCTCAATCCTCAATCCTCAATCCTCAATCCTCAATCTTCAATCCTCAATACTCAATCTTCAATTCTCACTCCTCAGTCCTCAAACCACAATCCCGAATCCTCTATCCTGAATCCTCAATCTTCAGCCCTCAGTCCTCAACAATCAGTTGTCAATCCCCAAGCCTAAATAGAATATCCTCAATTCACAGTTTTCAATACTCAATACTCAACCTGCAATTTTCAGATCTCTATTCACAAGCATCAATTCTCATCACTCAACCCTCAATACTCAGTCACCAATCCTCAATATTCAAACCTCAATCCTCAATACTCAATCCTCAATCCTCAACCTTCAATCCTCAATACTCAATCTTCAATCCTCAACCCTCAATCCTCAATCCTCAAACATCAATCCTCAATCCTCAATCCTCAATCCTCAATCGTCAATCTTCAATCCTCAATACTCAATCTTCAATCCTCAATCCTCAATCCTCAATCCTCGATCCTCAGACCTCAAACATCAATACTCAACCCTCAGTCCTCGTCCTCAATCCACAACCTTCAATCCTCAATCCTCAATCTTCAATCATCAATATACAATCTTCAGCCCTCAATCCTCTATCCTCGAGACTCAATCCTCAATCCTCAATGTTCAATCCGCGATACCCAATCCTCAATCCTCAATCCTCAATCCTCAATCCTCAATCGTCAATCCTCAATCCTCAATCCTCAATCCTCAATCCTCAATCCTCAATCCTCAATCCTCAGTCCCCTTACCTCAATCCTCTATCTTCAATCCTCAGTTCTCAACCCTCAATCCTCAATACTCAATCCTCAACACTCAGTCCTCAGTTCTCAAACATCAATCCTCAACCTTCAGCCCTCATCCTCAATTCTCAATCCTCAATCCTCAGTCCTCAGTTCTCAAACCTCAATCCTCAACCCTCAGCCCTCATCCTCAATCCTCAATCCTCAATCCTCAATCCTCAATCTTCAATCCTCAATACTCAATCTTCAATTCTCAATCCTCAGTCTTCAAACCTCAATTCTGAATCCTCAATCCTGAATCCTCAATCTTCGGCCCTCAGTCCTCAACAATCAGTTGTCAATCCTCAATCCTCAATAGAATATCCTCAATTCACAGTATTCAATACTCAATACTCAATCTGCAATCTTCAAACCTCTATCCACAAACATCAATTCTCATTACTCTACCCTCAACTTTCTGTCCTCAATGTTCAATCCTCAACCCTCAATCCTCAATCCTCAATCCTCAATCCTCAATCCTCAATCTTCAATCCTCAATACTCAATCTGCAATCCTCAATCCTCAATCCTCAATCCTAAATCCTCAATCCTCATTCTTCAATCCTCAATACCGAATCCTCAATCTTCAATCCTCAATTCTGAATCCCCAATTCTCAATCCTGAATCCTCAATCCTCATACTTCAAACATCAATATTCAACCCTCAGTCCTCGTCCTCAATCCACAACCCTCAATCCACAATCCTCAATCTTGAATCATCAATATTCAATCTTCATTCGTCAATCCTCAATCCTCAATCATCATCCCTCAATCCTCAATATTCAATCCTCAATACCCAATCCTCAATCCTCAATCATCAATCTCCAATCCTGAATACTCAATCTTCAATCCTCAATCCTCAATCCTCAATCCTCAATCCTCAATCCTCAAACCTCAATCCTCAAACCCCAGCCCTCATCCTCAATCGTGAATCCTCAATCTTCAATCCTCAATCCTCAGTCCTGAATTCTCAATCCTCAATCCTCAGTCCTCGGTCCTCAAACCTCAATCCTCAACCCTCAGCCCTCATCCTCAATCCTCAATCCTCAGTCCTCAAACCTCAATCCTCAAACCCCAGCCCTCATCCTCAATCGTGAATCCTCAATCTTCAATCCTCAATCCTCATTCCTCAAAACTCAGTCTTCAATCCTCAATCCTCAGTCCTCAAACCTCAATTCTGAGTCCTCAAACCTGAATCCTCAATCTTCAATCCACAATCCCCAATCCTCAATCTTCAATCCTCAATCCTCAACCCTCAATCCTCAATCCTCAACCTTCAATCCTCAATACTCAATCTTCAATCCTCAATCCTCAATTCTCGATCCTCAATTCTCAATCCTCAATCTTCAATCCTCAATACTCAATCTTCAATCCTCAATCCTCAATCCTCGATCCTCAATCCTCAATCCCCAATCGTCAATCGTCAATCTTCAATCCTCAATACTCAATCTTCAATACTCAATCCTCTATCCTCGATCCTCAATCCTCAATCCTCAATCGTCAATCGTCAATCTTCAATCCTCAATACTCAATCTTCAGTCCTCAATCCTCAATCCTCAATCCTCAATCCTCATTCATCAATCCTCAATACCCAATCCTCAATCTTCAATCCTCAATCCTAAATCATCACTCCTCAATCCTCAATCCTCAATCCTCAATCGTCAATATTCAATCCTCAATCTTCAATCCTCAATTCTCAATTCTCAATTCTCAATCCTGAATCCTCAATCCTCATACTTCAAACATCAGTATTCAACCGTCAGTCCTCGTCCTCAATCCACAACCCTCAATCCTCAATCCTCAATCTTCAATCATCAATATTCAATATTCAATCGTCAATCCTCAATCCTCAATCATCATCCCTCAATCCTCAATGTTCAATCCTCAATACCCAATCCTCAATCTTCAATCCTCAATCCTCAATCCTCAATCAGCATCCCTCAATCCTCAATGTTCAATCCTCAATACCCAATCCTCGATCTTCAATCCTCAATCCTCAATCCTCAATCCTCAATCCCCAATCCTCAGTCCTCAGACCTCAATCCTGAATCCTCAATCCTGAATCCTCAACCTTCAGCCCTGAGACCTCAACAATCAGTTGTCAATCCTCAATCCTCAATAGAATATCCTCAATTCACAGTTTTCCATACTCAATTCGCAATCAGCAATCTTCAGATCTCTATACACAAACATCAATTCTCATCACTCAACCCTCAATACTCAGTCCCCAATCCTCAATCTTCAAACCTCAGCTCTCAATCCTCAATCCTCAAACATCAATCCTCAATCCTCAATCCTCAATCCTCAATCGTCAATCTTCAATCCTCAATACTCAATCTTCAATCCTCAATCCTCAATCCTCAATCCTCGATCCTCAGACCTCAAACATCAATACTCAACCCTCAGCCCTCGTCCTCAATCCACAACCCTCAATCCTCAATCCTCAATCTTCAATCATCAATATACAACCTTCAGTCCTCAATCCTCAATCCTCGATCCTCAATCCTCAATCCTCAATGTTCAATCCGCGATACCCAATCCTCAATGTTCAATCCTCAATCCTCAATCCTCATTCCTCAATCCTCAATCCTCAATACTCAATCCTCAATCCTCAATCCTCAATCCTCAATCCTCAATACTCAATCCTCAATCCTTAGTCCCCAAACCTCAATCCTCTACCTTCAATCCTCTATTCTCAACCCTCAATCCTCAATACTCAATCCTCAATAATCAATCTTCATTCCTCAATCCTCAATCCTCAATCTTCTATCCTCATTCTTCAATCCTCAATACCCAATCCTCAATCTTCAATCCTCAATCCTCAATCCTCAATCCTCATTCTTCAATCCTCAATACCCAATCCTCAATCTTCAATCCTCAATCCTCAATCCTCAATCCTCGATCCTCAGACCTCAAACATCAATACTCAACCCTCAGCCCTCGTCCTCAATCCACAACCCTCAATCCTCAATCCTCAATCTTCAATCATCAATATACAATCTTCAGTCCTCAATCCTCAATCCTCGATCCTCAATCCTCAATCCTCAATGTTCAATCCGCGATACCCAATCCTCAGTGTTCAATCCTCAATCCTCAATCCTCATTCCTCAATCCTCAATCCTCAATACTCAATCCTCAATCCTCAATCCTCAATCCTCAATCCTCAATCCTCAATCCTCAATCTTCTATCCTCATTCTTCAATCCTCAATACCCAATCCTCAATATTCAATCCTCAATCCTCAATCCTCAATCCTCATTCTTCAATCCTCAATACCCAATCCTCAATCTTCAATCCTCAATCCTCAATCCTCAATCCTCAATCGTCAATCCTCAATCCTCATCCTTCAATCCTCAATACCCATTCCTCAATCTTCAATCCTCAGTCCTCAGTCCTGAATTCTCAATCCTCAATCCTCAGTCCTCGGTCCTCAAACCTCAATCCTCAACCCTCAGCCCTCATCCTCAATCCTCAATCCTCAATCTTCAATCCTCAATTCTCAACCCTCAATCCTCAATACTCAATCCTCAATACTCAATCTTCAATCCTCAATACCCAATCCTCAATCTTCAATCCTCAATCCTCAATCATCAATTCTCAATCCTCAATCCTCAATTTTCAGTCCTCATTCTTCAACCCTCAATACCCAATACTCAATCCTCAATCCTCAATCCTCAATCCTCAATCCTCATTCTTCAATCCTCAATACCCAATCCTCAATCTTCAATCCTCAATCCTCAATCCTCAATACTCAATCCTCAATCCTCAATTTTCAATCCTCATTCTTCAACCCTCAATACCCAATACTCAATCTTCAATCCTCAATCCTCAATCCTCAGTCCTCAAACCTCAATCCTCAACCCTCAGCCCTCATCCTGAATCGTCAATCCTCAATCTTCAATCCTCAATCCTCATTCCTCAAAACTCAGTCTTCAATCCTCAATCCTCAGTCCTCAAACCTCAATTCTGAATCCTCAAACCTCAATCCTCAATCTTCAATCCTCAATACCCAATCCTCAATCTTCAATCCTCAATCCTCAATCCTCAATCCTCAGTACTCAACCTTCAATCCTCAATACTCAATCTTCAATCCTCAATCCTCAATTCTCGATCCTCAATCCTCAATCCTCAATCTTCAATCCTCAATACTCAATCTTCAATCCTCAATCCTCAATCCTCGATCCTCAATCCTCAATCCCCAATCGTCAATCGTCAATCTTCAATCCTCAATACTCAATCTTCAATCCTCAATCCTCAATCCTCGATCCTCAATCCTCAATCCTCAATCGTCAATCGTCAATCTTCAATCCTCAATACTCAATCTTCAGTCCTCAATCCTCAATCCTCAATCCTCAATCCTCATTCATCAATCCTCAATACCCAATCCTCAATCTTCAATCCTCAATCCTCAATCATCAATACTCAATCCTCAATCCTCAATCCTCAATCGTCAATATTCAATCCTCAATACTCAATCTTCAATCCTCAGTCATCAATCCTCAATCCTCAATCCTCAGACCTCAAACATCAATACTCAACCCTCAGTCCTCGTCCTGAATCCACAACCCTCAACCCTCAATCCTCAATCTTCAATCATCAATATACAATCTTCAGTCCTCAATCCTCAATCCTCTATCCTCAATCCTCAATCCTCAATACCCAATCCTCAATCTTCAATCCTCAATCATCAATCATCAATTCTCAATCCTCAATCCTCAATTTTCAATCCTCATTCTTCAACCCTCAATACCCAATACTCAATCTTCAGTCCTCAATCCTCAATCCTCAGTCCTCAAACCTCAATCGTCAACCCTCAGCCCTCATCCTCAATCGTCAATCCTCAATCTTCAATCCTCAATCCTCATTCCTCAAAACTCAGTCTTCAATCCTCAATCCTCAGTCCTCAAACCTCAAATCTGAATCCTCAAACCTGAATCCTCAATCTTCAATCCTCAATCCCCAATCCTCAATCCTCAATCCTCAATCCTCAATCCTCAATCCTCAATACTCAATCCTCATCCTTCAATCCTCAATACCCAATCCTCAATCTTCAATCCTCAATCCTCAATCCTGAATTCTCAATCCTCAATCCTCAGTCCTCAGTCCTCAAACCTCAATCCTCAACCCTCAGCCCTCGTCCTCAATCCTCAATCCTCAATCCTCAATCCTCAATCTTCAATCCTCAATACTCAATCTTCAATTCTCACTCCTCAGTCCTCAAACCACAATCCCGAATCCTCTATCCTGAATCCTCAATCTTCAGCCCTCAGTCCTCAACAATCAGTTGTCAATCCCCAAGCCTAAATAGAATATCCTCAATTCACAGTTTTCAATACTCAATACTCAACCTGCAATTTTCAGATCTCTATTCACAAGCATCAATTCTCATCACTCAACCCTCAATACTCAGTCACCAATCCTCAATATTCAAACCTCAATCCTCAATACTCAATCCTCAATCCTCAACCTTCAATCCTCAATACTCAATCTTCAATCCTCAACCCTCAATCCTCAATCCTCAAACATCAATCCTCAATCCTCAATCCTCAATCCTCAATCGTCAATCTTCAATCCTCAATACTCAATCTTCAATCCTCAATCCTCAATCCTCAATCCTCGATCCTCAGACCTCAAACATCAATACTCAACCCTCAGTCCTCGTCCTCAATCCACAACCTTCAATCCTCAATCCTCAATCTTCAATCATCAATATACAATCTTCAGCCCTCAATCCTCTATCCTCGAGACTCAATCCTCAATCCTCAATGTTCAATCCGCGATACCCAATCCTCAATCCTCAATCCTCAATCCTCAATCCTCAATCCTCAATCCTCAATCCTCAATCCTCAATCCTCAATCCTCAATCCTCAATCCTCAATCCTCAGTCCCCTTACCTCAATCCTCTATCTTCAATCCTCAGTTCTCAACCCTCAATCCTCAATACTCAATCCTCAACACTCAGTCCTCAGTTCTCAAACATCAATCCTCAACCCTCAGCCCTCATCCTCAATTCTCAATCCTCAATCCTCAGTCCTCAGTTCTCAAACCTCAATCCTCAACCCTCAGCCCTCATCCTCAATCCTCAATCCTCAATCCTCAATCCTCAATCTTCAATCCTCAATACTCAATCTTCAATTCTCAATCCTCAGTCTTCAAACCTCAATTCTGAATCCTCAATCCTGAATCCTCAATCTTCGGCCCTCAGTCCTCAACAATCAGTTGTCAATCCTCAATCCTCAATAGAATATCCTCAATTCACAGTATTCAATACTCAATACTCAATCTGCAATCTTCAAACCTCTATCCACAAACATCAATTCTCATTACTCTACCCTCAACTTTCTGTCCTCAATGTTCAATCCTCAACCCTCAATCCTCAATCCTCAATCCTCAATCCTCAATCCTCAATCTTCAATCCTCAATACTCAATCTGCAATCCTCAATCCTCAATCCTCAATCCTAAATCCTCAATCCTCATTCTTCAATCCTCAATACCGAATCCTCAATCTTCAATCCTCAATTCTGAATCCCCAATTCTCAATCCTGAATCCTCAATCCTCATACTTCAAACATCAATATTCAACCCTCAGTCCTCGTCCTCAATCCACAACCCTCAATCCACAATCCTCAATCTTGAATCATCAATATTCAATCTTCATTCGTCAATCCTCAATCCTCAATCATCATCCCTCAATCCTCAATATTCAATCCTCAATACCCAATCCTCAATCCTCAATCATCAATCTCCAATCCTGAATACTCAATCTTCAATCCTCAATCCTCAATCCTCAATCCTCAATCCTCAATCCTCAATCCTCATCCTTCAATCCTCAATACCCAATCCTCAATCTTCAATCCTCAATCCTCAGTCCTGAATTCTCAATCCTCAATCCTCAGTCCTCGGTCCTCAAACCTCAATCCTCAACCCTCAGCCCTCATCCTCAATCCTCAATCCTCAATCTTCAATCCTCAATACTCAATCTTCAATTCTCACTCCTCAGTCCTCAAACCACAAACCCGAATCCTCAATCCTGAATCCTCAATCTTCAGCCCTCGGTCATCAACAATCAGTTGTCAATACCCAATCCTCAATAGAATATCCTCAATCCTCAAGTTTCAATCCTCATTCTTCAACCCTCAATACCCAATACTCAATCTTCAATCCTCAATCCTCAATCCTCAGTCCTCAAACCTCAATCCTCAAACCCCAGCCCTCATCCTCAATCGTGAATCCTCAATCTTCAATCCTCAATCCTCATTCCTCAAAACTCAGTCTTCAATCCTCAATCCTCAGTCCTCAAACCTCAATTCTGAGTCCTCAAACCTGAATCCTCAATCTTCAATCCACAATCCCCAATCCTCAATCTTCAATCCTCAATCCTCAACCCTCAATCCTCAATCCTCAACCTTCAATCCTCAATACTCAATCTTCAATCCTCAATCCTCAATTCTCGATCCTCAATTCTCAATTCTCAATCCTGAATCCTCAATCCTCATACTTCAAACATCAGTATTCAACCGTCAGTCCTCGTCCTCAATCCACAACCCTCAATCCTCAATCCTCAATCTTCAATCATCAATATTCAATATTCAATCGTCAATCCTCAATCCTCAATCATCATCCCTCAATCCTCAATGTTCAATCCTCAATACCCAATCCTCAATCTTCAATCCTCAATCCTCAATCCTCAATCAGCATCCCTCAATCCTCAATGTTCAATCCTCAATACCCAATCCTCAATCTTCAATCCTCAATCCTCAATCCTCAATCCTCAATCCCCAATCCTCAGTCCTCAGACCTCAATCCTGAATCCTCAATCCTGAATCCTCAACCTTCAGCCCTGAGACCTCAACAATCAGTTGTCAATCCTCAATCCTCAATAGAATATCCTCAATTCACAGTTTTCAATACTCAATTCGCAATCAGCAATCTTCAGATCTCTATACACAAACATCAATTCTCATCACTCAACCCTCAATACTCAGTCCCCAATCCTCAATCTTCAAACCTCAGCTCTCAATCCTCAATCCTCAAACATCAATCCTCAATCCTCAATCCTCAATCCTCAATCGTCAATCTTCAATCCTCAATACTCAATCTTCAATCCTCAATCCTCAATCCTCAATCCTCGATCCTCAGACCTCAAACATCAATACTCAACCCTCAGCCCTCGTCCTCAATCCACAACCCTCAATCCTCAATCCTCAATCTTCAATCATCAATATACAACCTTCAGTCCTCAATCCTCAATCCTCGATCCTCAATCCTCAATCCTCAATGTTCAATCCGCGATACCCAATCCTCAATGTTCAATCCTCAATCCTCAATCCTCATTCCTCAATCCTCAATCCTCAATACTCAATCCTCAATCCTCAATCCTCAATCCTCAATCCTCAATACTCAATCCTCAATCCTTAGTCCCCAAACCTCAATCCTCTACCTTCAATCCTCTATTCTCAACCCTCAATCCTCAATACTCAATCCTCAATAATCAATCTTCATTCCTCAATCCTCAATCCTCAATCTTCTATCCTCATTCTTCAATCCTCAATACCCAATCCTCAATCTTCAATCCTCAATCCTCAATCCTCAATCCTCATTCTTCAATCCTCAATACCCAATCCTCAATCTTCAATCCTCAATCCTCAATCCTCAATCCTCGATCCTCAGACCTCAAACATCAATACTCAACCCTCAGCCCTCGTCCTCAATCCACAACCCTCAATCCTCAATCCTCAATCTTCAATCATCAATATACAATCTTCAGTCCTCAATCCTCAATCCTCGATCCTCAATCCTCAATCCTCAATGTTCAATCCGCGATACCCAATCCTCAGTGTTCAATCCTCAATCCTCAATCCTCATTCCTCAATCCTCAATCCTCAATACTCAATCCTCAATCCTCAATCCTCAATCCTCAATCCTCAATCCTCAATCCTCAATCTTCTATCCTCATTCTTCAATCCTCAATACCCAATCCTCAATATTCAATCCTCAATCCTCAATCCTCAATTCTCAATCCTCAATCCTCAATCCACAGACCTCATACATCAATACTCAACCCTCAGTCCTCGTCCTCAGTCCAGAACCACCAATCCTCAATCCTCAATGTTCAATCATCAATATTCAATCTTCAATCCTCAATCCTCAATCCTGAATCCTCAATCCTCAACCCTCAATGTTCAATCCGCAATACCCAATCCTCAATCTTCAATCCTCAATACTCAAACCTCAATCCTCAATCCTCAATGCTCAATCTTCAATCCTCAATCCTCAATCCTCAATCCTCAATTTTCAATCCTCATTCTTCAACCCTCAATACCCAATACTCAATCTTCAGTCCTCAATCCTCAATCCTCAGTCCTCAAACCTCAATCGTCAACCCTCAGCCCTCATCCTCAATCGTCAATCCTCAATCTTCAATCCTCAATCCTCATTCCTCAAAACTCAGTCTTCAATCCTCAATCCTCAGTCCTCAAACCTCAATCCCCAATCCTCAGTCCTCAGACCTCAATCCTGAATCCTCAATCCTGAATCCTCAACCTTCAGCCCTGAGACCTCAACAATCAGTTGTCAATCCTCAATCCTCAATAGAATATCCTCAATTCACAGTTTTCAATACTCAATTCGCAATCAGCAATCTTCAGATCTCTATACACAAACATCAATTCTCATCACTCAACCCTCAATACTCAGTCCCCAATCCTCAATCTTCAAACCTCAGCTCTCAATCCTCAATCCTCAAACATCAATCCTCAATCCTCAATCCTCAATCCTCAATCGTCAATCTTCAATCCTCAATACTCAATCTTCAATCCTCAATCCTCAATCCTCAATCCTCGATCCTCAGACCTCAAACATCAATACTCAACCCTCAGCCCTCGTCCTCAATCCACAACCCTCAATCCTCAATCCTCAATCTTCAATCATCAATATACAACCTTCAGTCCTCAATCCTCAATCCTCGATCCTCAATCCTCAATCCTCAATGTTCAATCCGCGATACCCAATCCTCAATGTTCAATCCTCAATCCTCAATCCTCATTCCTCAATCCTCAATCCTCAATACTCAATCCTCAATCCTCAATCCTCAATCCTCAATCCTCAATACTCAATCCTCAATCCTTAGTCCCCAAACCTCAATCCTCTACCTTCAATCCTCTATTCTCAACCCTCAATCCTCAATACTCAATCCTCAATAATCAATCTTCATTCCTCAATCCTCAATCCTCAATCTTCTATCCTCATTCTTCAATCCTCAATACCCAATCCTCAATCTTCAATCCTCAATCCTCAATCCTCAATCCTCATTCTTCAATCCTCAATACCCAATCCTCAATCTTCAATCCTCAATCCTCAATCCTCAATCCTCGATCCTCAGACCTCAAACATCAATACTCAACCCTCAGCCCTCGTCCTCAATCCACAACCCTCAATCCTCAATCCTCAATCTTCAATCATCAATATACAATCTTCAGTCCTCAATCCTCAATCCTCGATCCTCAATCCTCAATCCTCAATGTTCAATCCGCGATACCCAATCCTCAGTGTTCAATCCTCAATCCTCAATCCTCATTCCTCAATCCTCAATCCTCAATACTCAATCCTCAATCCTCAATCCTCAATCCTCAATCCTCAATCCTCAATCCTCAATCTTCTATCCTCATTCTTCAATCCTCAATACCCAATCCTCAATATTCAATCCTCAATCCTCAATCCTCAATCCTCATTCCTCAAAACTCAGTCTTCAATCCTCAATCCTCAGTCCTCAAACCTCAATTCTGAGTCCTCAAACCTGAATCCTCAATCTTCAATCCACAATCCCCAATCCTCAATCTTCAATCCTCAATCCTCAACCCTCAATCCTCAATCCTCAACCTTCAATCCTCAATACTCAATCTTCAATCCTCAATCCTCAATTCTCGATCCTCAATTCTCAATTCTCAATCCTGAATCCTCAATCCTCATACTTCAAACATCAGTATTCAACCGTCAGTCCTCGTCCTCAATCCACAACCCTCAATCCTCAATCCTCAATCTTCAATCATCAATATTCAATATTCAATCGTCAATCCTCAATCCTCAATCATCATCCCTCAATCCTCAATGTTCAATCCTCAATACCCAATC
Source organism: Calliopsis andreniformis (assembly GCF_051401765.1). NCBI lineage: Eukaryota > Metazoa > Arthropoda > Insecta > Hymenoptera > Andrenidae > Calliopsis > Calliopsis andreniformis. The sequence continues at coordinate 661,668 of NW_027480550.1, read as the reverse complement.
CTCAATCTTCAATCCTCAATCCTCAATCCTCAATCAGCATCCCTCAATCCTCAATGTTCAATCCTCAATACCCAATCCTCAATCTTCAATCCTCAATCCTCAATCCTCAATCCTCAATCCCCAATCCTCAGTCCTCAGACCTCAATCCTGAATCCTCAATCCTGAATCCTCAACCTTCAGCCCTGAGACCTCAACAATCAGTTGTCAATCCTCAATCCTCAATAGAATATCCTCAATTCACAGTTTTCAATACTCAATTCGCAATCAGCAATCTTCAGATCTCTATACACAAACATCAATTCTCATCACTCAACCCTCAATACTCAGTCCCCAATCCTCAATCTTCAAACCTCAGCTCTCAATCCTCAATCCTCAAACATCAATCCTCAATCCTCAATCCTCAATCCTCAATCGTCAATCTTCAATCCTCAATACTCAATCTTCAATCCTCAATCCTCAATCCTCAATCCTCGATCCTCAGACCTCAAACATCAATACTCAACCCTCAGCCCTCGTCCTCAATCCACAACCCTCAATCCTCAATCCTCAATCTTCAATCATCAATATACAACCTTCAGTCCTCAATCCTCAATCCTCGATCCTCAATCCTCAATCCTCAATGTTCAATCCGCGATACCCAATCCTCAATGTTCAATCCTCAATCCTCAATCCTCATTCCTCAATCCTCAATCCTCAATACTCAATCCTCAATCCTCAATCCTCAATCCTCAATCCTCAATACTCAATCCTCAATCCTTAGTCCCCAAACCTCAATCCTCTACCTTCAATCCTCTATTCTCAA